>NW_011494943.1:7642876-7645830 GCF_000754665.1 Bison bison bison
GAGGCCTCTCATGGTCTCCTTTCCCACTTGCTTGTCACTGAGCCCCTGAGTGGCTGAGGCACGTGGCGGCACGACCCTAGTCTCACAGGTGAGGAAATGAGTTCAGGGAGACAGAGGGCCCTGCAGGAGGGGCCGGAACCCACCACCTGCTTTGCTTCTGTACCCTGGGTCAGCCCCTGATCATCCTTCAGGGCCCCTGACACCCTCAGGAAGCAGAGGTGAGGGACCACCTCTAGGGCTGGGAGGTGGTGGTTAATCCATGGTGGAGCCAAGACTCAAGTTCAAGTGCAGCTCTTTCTAGGATGCCGGAACCTCCTCCAAAGCTGAGTCACACCCCGATCCCAAGTACTTACACCAGCCAGTGCACGTACTCGGCGTCCAGTTCCAGCAGGTGTCCATCTACACACAAATACACCCCACTGACTGCGGGCATTGCCGCCCCCTCCCTCCTCCTCCCCTGGAAGGAGCTGGGGCTGGAGCTTCCACCTAGCCCTTCCCCCAGCTCCCCAGGGCCTCCCCAGGGAGATGAGGGAGGCAGACATCCCCGTGAGCCCCCAGACCCTTACCCAAGTTGGTGAGCAGCAGCGTCCACATGGAGCCCTCATCTGCCTCATAGGTCACCTCTGGGGGCTGGGCAGCCTGGTGGGGAAAGAACGAGGGCGCTGTCACCCCATCAGGGACAGACAAGCTGTTCTAAATAGACCTTTATTCTGGAGGGCAGGAGCCTGAGGGAGCCTCGGAGAAAGGAGAGCCCATTCTGGACCAAGTACCCTGGACAGCCCCTTGAGAGGCAAGTGAGCAAAGACTTATCAAAAGAGCCCTACTGAGCTGCCTGTCCAGAGATCTGAACCCCAAGAAGGCCAATGGCTAGGGGCTGGGAGGGCACTCTGATGGAGCTTTTTATTTTACATTCCCTTCTTTGTGATTACTTTATCATGGTGTTGTTTACTGGGAAATCAAAAAGAGACAGAGAACAAGAAAACCCCAGGTGAGCCTACACAGACACTGTGCTTGTGCCCTTGACCACCATAAAAACCGCCTCTGTAACTGCTTTCAAAAAGGAGCTGTCTCTGGCCCCATGTGGGATGTGTCTGTGCACACAGGGCAGGGAGGGGCACAGGCCAACAGTTACCTCAGTTGGAGTGACTTCATTGCCATAATACACAGGTACCAAGTCGTCCTCGCCTATGGCATAGGCCACATGCAGGGGGACTCGGGGCACGAAGGTGGCCCCATGGAAGAGGTCCCGATAGAGGCCATAGTATTCGGCCAGACGCTGCTTGTGGTAGGGGCCACAGGTTCTCTCCCACTCGGCTCGCACGGCCTCCAAGGGGATGCTCGCTGGAAAGGAATGATGCCAGTGGGGATGCGGAGTGGGGGCAGGGGCACACCCAGGACCCCCTCCCTCAGGAAGGCTTACCTGTGCGGAGGCGAGAGGCCCGCTCCTCCTCCACACTGGTCCGCAGCTCCCGCAGGACCCGTTTCCGTTCCAGCAACTGTTGGGTCCGGCAGACCTTAGATGGAGGCAAGCCAATGTCAACCGTGTCTTTGGGATCTGCGGAGGGAAGATGTGTTGGAGAAAGTGGAATCAGGGCTTCGCTAAGCTCCCTGTCCATACTTTTCCTTTCACAGGGCAAACTCTGCTACTAAAGCTTAGCCTTTAATTCACAAAACTAAAACATACTGTGCTGTCAGCTTCACAGATCTGGACTTGTTCCAGTCACTCAGTAAACTGGATACAACGTGAGATTCTGTTTTCTAATCCCTAACCAAGGTTACATCTGTCTGCGTGCATGCGTGCTAGGTCACCTCAGTAGTATCTGTGCGACCCCATGGACTGTATGTAGCCTGGCAGGCTCCTCTGTTCATGGGATTCTCCAGGCAAGAATACTGGAGTGGGTTGCCATGTCCTCCTCCAGAGCATTATTTGTCTAGGTCATGGGAAACCCAGACGGATGGTGACCTAATTATGGCTGGGATCACCTTCAAGCCTGTTCACAGCTGGCCGTGCAGGGTCCCTGAGTCACCATCCCCAGGGTTTTCAATTTAACTCAGCAAAGTACTGGTCATGTGTGGCAGGTGCAGAGATCTAGTGGTGGTCAAGGCAGACAGGATCCCCGTTATTAGAGAGCTCACAGTCTGGGAGGGAAGCAGCGAAGAGTCAGGATGCAGTGTGGCCAAGGCGACATCAACAGTGTTACAGAAACACAGAGGGGCGTTCCAACCCAGAATTGGGACGGGGGCAGTTGGTCAGGAAAAGACTTTCGGTGTAGAAACATCAAAGGTGGAAATCTAATGATAAAGGAAGAGAATTTTCCAAGGAGGGGGACCAAAAGATATGAAAAATGCTGGCGGGACTAAGCCACCACCAGTGCACACAGGAACGTGAGCAGGCCTTCTCCATCAACCTCGGGGAATCCAAGCTGGCGGAATCCACCCCCGCCGCAACCTCCGAGTCCCAAGGCGGTGGGGTCACCGCCCAGCTCCGGACACCCCCACCTGACTCCTCTCCGAAATGCTCCCGGTACGTTCGCCACCAGTGCGGGTCCCGCGCCTCCCGCTCCGCACGGCGCCGGTAGCGGTCGAAGCTGCGGTACTTCTTCAGCCGCTCCAGGTTGCTCACGTCGATGTCCTCGTTGGGCATCGGCCCCAGAGGAGCGGCCCGGCGGCTCAGGGCGGCTGCGGGCGGAGAGCAGGACATCAGGCTGGCCCCGGCCCGGCTCCCGCGGAGACCCGGAGCGGGAGCCGGCTCGAGCCTCACGGTTCGGCTGGACGGGGACTTCCAAGAGCCCCTCACCCCCCAGAGCCCTCACCTGAGGTGCTGAAGCCCCGCCAACTCCGACTCCCGTTCAGCACGACCCGCCACCAGGGCGCCGCCATATTCCCTCAGGCCGGCGCGCAGCCGCTCTGTGGACCCCGCAGAGGTGGCCGGAGCGGCGCCTGAGCACAGCGCA
>NW_011494943.1:7646065-7653998 GCF_000754665.1 Bison bison bison
GCGGGCATCCGGCTCCCCGGCTTCGGAAGTACCCAGTGGGAGGCGGGGCGGACCTGCGAGCGGTCCCGCCCCATGCCTGCCGTCGGCCACCAGGGGGCGACACAGACTGGGGGCGGTCGGGCGGGCTTGTAGCCGCCTCTGCTGGAGAAGGTCCGCCCGTTGCAGGGCTCTGGGTGTTGCTCTCGGGCTTCCCTGGTGGCTCAGCTGGTAAAGAATCCGCCTGCAGTGTGAGAGAACTGGGTTCAATCCATGGGTTGGGAAGATCCCCTGGGGAAGGGAAAGGCCACCCACTTCAGTATTCTGGCCTGGAGAATTCCATGGACTGGATAGTCCATGGCGTAGCAAAGTCGGACACGTGTTGTTCTCAAGGGTCATCTAACTCCTGAAGGTGGCGTCCTCAGCCCCTGCAGTGGTGTAGCAGCACGAGCAGCAGTAGGGGCTGTGAGCAGGGACTCAGGAGTCCCCCTGCTTGGGTTCATATTCTAGGATGTGACTTTCCCTTCGCCTTTGCAGTTTTCCTCATTTGGAAAGAAAGTTGGTAGTAGTAGTGCTTATCTCTTAGAGGGTGTTAAGGATTAAATGAATTAACATAAAGCATTTCCTGTGGTATGAAAGTGTTAGTCGCTCAGTCCTGCCCTACACTTTGTGACCCTACCGACTGTAGCCTGCCAGTGTCCTCTCTTCATGGGATTTCCCAGGAAAGAATACCGGAGTGGGCTCCCATTTCCTCCTTCAGGTGATCTTCCCCACCCAGGGGTGGGACCTGGGTCTCCTGTGTTGCAGGTGAATTCTTTACTGTCTGAGCCCCCAGGGAAGACTAAACTGTGGTATGTGTGCTCAGCTGCTTAGTCGCGTCCGACTCTTTCTGACCTGGTAGATTGTAGCCCACCAGGCTCCTCTGTCCATGTGATTTTCCAGGCAAGAATAATGGAATAGGTTGTCATTTCCTCCTCCAAAACTGTGGTATATGTGTTAGCTTTTGATTACCTCCAGTTTTTTGCCTCTGCCCTATGAGATGGTTGGATGGTATCACTGACTTGGTGGACATGAGTTTGCTCAAGCTCTGAGAGTTGGTGATGGACTGGGAAGCCTGGCGTGCTGCAGGCCATGGGGTTGTAAAGGGTCAGACACGACTGAGCAACTGAACTGAAACCTTTTCAGAGTTGTGTTGTTCTTGGGATCCTGTTCTAACAAGATAAAACTTGATACCCAAGGTGACCTGGAGTGGCTTCTGCTCTGGCTCCGCTGTCCTGGAATTCAGGCTTCCATGTCACCAACCCTTTGGTAACCCAGCAAAGGGCTCGTGTGCCCATGATGCACAGCCAGACTCTGACAGTGGGTTTGGTTTGTGGCAAAGTAAAGACTTATTGCCAGACACCAAGGAGGGGAGTGGGAGACAAGCCTCAGATCTACCCCAACTTGGTCTTTGAGTTCGGAGGGTTTTTTTTTTTTTTTAAGGCTAGAACGAAGCTGGGGTCATCATTTTGTGACTTTTTCCCCACTCCACCCCCCATGACATTTCTTAGTTGAAGTTTTGGGTATCTGGATGTTTCTGGTTTACGACTCTCTAGCCAGGTGGTCCATGGCTTGAGGGGGTCTTTTGCCTCATCTTGTCCTGGAGAAACAGAGTTTGCACATTAACGGTGATATCTCTGGTAGCAATCTTAGTATATTAACGATGTTATCAACAGCAGCAGTTTTAGTCATCTGACTCTGATTAGAGTCCAGTTAGCAGAGGATTGAGGTCAGAAGGTAAAGGAAAGGGAATAAAGTTTTGGACTGAGAGGTTAATTATAAACTTTATAAGGGAACACGTTTTTATGGGGACTTGGTTTCACATTTTTCAATTACTTAGCACTTTTCTCCCCTGCACAGGGCCTTTGCATGTGCTGATCCTTCTGCCTTTCCCTCCTTACCTTTCCCCCCTGTTGCTAAGTTACCTCCTAGATCCAGTGAAGTTGTCCCTCCAGGAAGGCTTCCCTGATGTCCCAACCAGGGTTGGTGACCCATTCAGTTGCTCTGGTACTAGCAGAAGCTTGACCCTCACGTTCACACAGAAATGGTGTGAGGGATCTCTTCATCCAGCAGGAAGTGGCCACACCTTGAATTTGGTTTTCATCAACAGCAGCTGAACAGCTGAACTCACCATCAGTGCACAGCTGCTGTACGTTAAGGCCAGTAAGACCCAGTTCTGCCCTGAAGGAGTCATTGCTTATTAATTTGTGAAATCCTGCTGATCAACAGGAGGAGGAAATGGCAACCCACTCCAGTATTCTTGCCTGGAGAATCCTAGGGATGGGGGAGCCTGGTGGGTTGCCGTCTGCGGGGTCACCCAGAGTCGGACACGACTGAAGCGACTTAGCAGCAGCAGCAGCTGATCAACAGTATAGCCAAAGGTTCTGTAAACAGAGCAGAACCATGCCTCAGGCCAGGAACACAGGGGTTCCTACCTTCTTAGCGTCCTGTGTGTTTACACCTGGCTCCTTTGCTATTTTATCTTTTACTTTTGCTCTGAATCCTCTTCTACTGGCCTCTAACCCCCACCCCCACCCCCAGCCCGCCCTCTAGAATTGAAGACTCATGGGACCTCCAGGGGCAGAGGCACAGAGCTTGCTGGTCAATCAGGTAGCTCCTGTTTCTCCATTATGCCTTACTTTCTTTTAAAAGATGATTTATTTCTGCTTTTTTTTGGGGGGGGGCACACCTCACAGCATGGGGGATCTTAGTTCCCTGACCAGGGATCAAACTCATGCCCCTGCAGTGGAAGCAGAGGGTCTTAACCACTGGACCAACAGGGTAGTTCCAATTATTCCTTACTTTTGAAAAACATTCTGTTCTCTCACTGTCCTAGAACCTTCTAAGAGGGGGTTCACTGGGTTCTAATTCAAAAGCCCAAGCAGGGATTCCCAATTGCGTCAACTTGAAACAAATAATAAACATGAATAACTCTTGAAACCGGAAGTATTAGCCCCACCGGTGTCTTTTATCACTGTTACTCTCTACCAATATTTCTCTCTCTACAGGGAACATCTAGGTTATGACCTTGAGGAGCTGTTTATCATTATGAAGGGAAAAAGAAAGATCAGCACATACATACATAACACTCCTGTGAGCAGCCTTCTCCCGCCTGTGGCCTACTGCTGCCAAGTCGCTTCGGTTGTGTCCGACCCTGTGCGACCCCATAGATGGCAGCCCACCAGGCTCCCCCGTCCCTGGGATTCTCCAGACAAGAACACTGGAGTGGGTTGCCATTTCCTTCTCCAATGCATGAAAGTGAAAAGTGAAAGTGAAGTCGCTCAGTCGTGTCTGACTCCTAGCGACCCCACGGACTGCAGCCCACCAGGCTCCTCCATCCATGGGATTTTCCAGGCAAGAGTACTGGAGTGAGGTGCCATTGCCTTCTCCGCACCTGTGGCCTAGGAGAACGTTAATGAAAAGGGGATGAGCAAGCCACCCGCCACACCTTAATGCTGGGGACGGTGATTCAGAGCAGTTCCAGGCACTGGGTGAGTCAGAATGACTCAGTGCCCCTGGAACATCTCTACGTGGCTGTTTCATGGGCACCCAGTTGCCCAGGCCAGGAAGCTGGGGTCTTCCTTGGCATAGTCTCTTTCCTGACCCTCCATGTCAGACCCTGGGTCCCCGTGCCATGTCCAGCGCAGTGCCTTCCTGTCCCCACTCTTGCCCGCTCTAGTCAGTCTGGGCTCCACCCACAGCAGGTTTTCTAAAACATGAATGCGAATATGGTTGGATTTCCCTGGTGGTCCAGTGGTTGGGAATCCACCTGCCAGTGCAGGGGACACGGGTTCGATCTCTGAGCTGGGAGGATGCCACATGCCATGGGGCAACTCAGCCTGTGTACCACAACCACTAAGCCTGCGCCCTAGAGCCCAGGCTCCGCAACAAGAGGAGCCACCGCAGGGAGAAGCCCATGAACCACAGCAGAGAAAAACCTGCACTCAGCAATGAAGACTCAGCAGCACAGTCAAAAAATTAATTTAAAAAACCCACAAGTATGGTTCCATGCTGTTTTAAATCCTTCATTGCATACCCATTGCCCTGGAGGTAAAAGCTCAAACTTTAACAAGGTATTCAGAGCCTCATCAACTGCCCCCTAATTCTAAGCTCATTCACTGTGGGCTTCTGCACAGCCTCCAACATGTCATCATATGTGATCCCCTCCTGTGATCACCCATGTATCTATCTGTCAAGTGCTTGCTTAAATGCCAGCTTCTCCTAGGCCACGCCCAACCTTAGGCCACGCCCCCAGCTCACCACACAGGTGGGAACTCCTTAAGAGTGTTGAGAGGACTGAATTCCCAAGCTTCAACAAGGCTTTGAATAGCACATGGATGCTCCCCTCCTGGGTGTGGGCACCACCCCCAGCAGCAGTAGGGGATCTTCTACTTCACAAAAGCTCTGGATACAGCACACTTTTCTAGGAGGCAGCTGTGATATGGCTGAGCGCCCTGGGCTTTGGAAACTGCCCAAGGACAGCTCAAACCCAGGTCTGGCTGTTTGCTGCCGCCTTGAGCAGGTTATTTAACCTGAGTCTCAGTCCCTTCATCTGTGAAGTAAGGGTGGTAATCACAACCTCCTCTGGCCTGCGGTCCAGCCAGGAGAGCAGGGGCGGCTGGAGGGTCCCAGCCAGTCAGTTTTAGAGCAAATAACAGCCCTACAGAACAAACATTTCTGAAAAATAGGTTCCAAATCTGATGAGCCGTGGCAAATTCTACGAACCCAGTCATGAAGGATATAGCAGTTCAGTGGGTCCAGGAAGAAGGTTGTAAATAACACAAGATCCTGCTGGAGGCTGATCTCAAAGAGCAGAGACGCCCCTGGGCCCTCACGATCCCCTCGGCACTGCCCTCCTCCACCTTCCTGCTCCTCGGACAGTTCTCTCTGATGGGAGGTGAGAGAAGCCGCTCTTGAGGTTTTTCTTTTTCCCCAACCAGGGATCAAACCTGCGCATCTTGCGGTGGAAGTGCCAGGTCTTAACCACTAGACTGTCAGGGAAGTTCTGATAACTGCGATTTTATTAGTTGAGTCCTTGGGTCTGCAGCAGACAACTACCAACCCCCTCAGCCCTCTCCTGGTGCCCCTCTAGAAGGCCTTGGCCCACTGTCTGTACATGGAGAAGGGCAAAGCCCCCCACCTCGGGCAGCAGCCAGGGTGCGGCCCCTTCCGTTCCCCAGCGCTCTGTATACTCCCAGACAGGGGCTTGCTCTGTCATCTTCATTCCCACCGCTGGGCTTCTGCAGCCAGTGAACAGCACGGAGAAAAGCCTTCCATCCTTCCCCGCACCCCATCACCCTCTGGGGAGTGTATCAGAAGAAGCCGATGAGCCCAGGGTCTGTGCCAGTGAGCTGGCTGCCCTGGCAGCTGGGAACGAGACGCAGGTTTTGTGTGCCAGCCTGAGAGCAGGACGGGCTGGCTGAGCCCCAAGAGCACGTCAGAACTCGAGGTAAAAGCACCAGGCACGGCGCCCTCCTTGTCCCTGCAGCACCCCCACCTCGTCAGCCAGGAGGCCAGGAGGCCCTGTAACATGTGTGGCCTGACTCTACATCCCCAAAGCGGGGAGACCCCATGCTCTCTGTCGGCCATTCCTTGTGGCAAGGGGGTAGAGAAGCCCCCGGCCTCAGGAGAGGCCCAGATGAAAAGATTCTAAAACCATCGATGGGCTGAGGGGCCCACAGAGCCCAGTCAGACCCTGGGTCCTGAGGTAGAAGTCTGTGGATAGCAGATCCACAGCTGCCGCTGACAGTGTTGTGGGGCTGCCTGCCCTCAGGACGGCATCTCCCCAGAGGCTGCTGCCTCCTGGGGTGTCTGAGAGGCCTGGGCGCACCCACCTGCCTCAGCCATGGGCTGGAGGGCTTGCAAAGAACCCGCCGGCACCCTGTCCACAGGAAGAGCTGTAATTAGGCCCTGGGCATTGAGGGGCTCTCCCAGGCGCCCCTGCTATGAGCTGGCAGCCAAAAGGTCTGTTGCAGGGTCTGAAGCCTCTGGTGAGGAGGCAGCTGAGCCTTCAGGCTGAGTGGGATGCCATGTTGTAGGAGGCTTTCTTCAGGGTCTCCAGGAAGAACTGTTCATTCTCCAGAAAGTCGCGGTCCTGAAAGGCAGAGCTGGGTGAGCAATCGCCCTCCGGCTCCCTCCTGCACCCGCTTCTGTGGACAGGGATGTGGATTGCTGGACTGGGCGTGAGGGGACCCTGGGGGTCAGCGGATCGATCAGTCCTCTCCCGGCTGACGTCCTGGCTCTGCCTGGCTCTGGATCCGAGGGGGTAGGGCAGGGAACGCACCAGCTCTCCCTCCGGGGGAGGCCATGTGTCAGCACATGACATGGGCCCGCTCGGCCTGTCTGCAGACTGGAGAAAATTACAGTACCTGCCAGGGAGGGCTGTGCGAGGGGAGGCTCACAAGGCTCAGCGCAGAGCCTGGCGGGTAGGAAAGGCTCCCTCAGTGACACCGCGAGCATCTGCGAGGCCTGGCCTTTACCTGCCGTGCTGCTCTCCGCCGGGAGTGGGGTGGGCTCGGCCCTCCCAGGGGCCAGGCTGTGCTCTCCCTCCTCTGCCTGAGCTTCTTGTCCCCACTGTGAACACGAGGAGCCCTGAGTCCAGGGGCAGCGGGTGGGCCTGGGTGGCCTCTGCTCCAGGACGCTTACCTGCTCAGCTGTGTGTTTCAGCAGCACCAGCTTGGCGTAGAGGTGTGAGGGACCCAGGCTGACCGGCGGTTGGCTACACCGAGGAACGGCGGGGGCAGGTGCCACCGTGGCTGAAAGGCAGAGGAGGGCGGGATCAGAGGGCAGCGTGGCGGGAGACCAGGACAGCCACAGCTGGATCCTGGGGCCTTCTCACCACTGTGGGTGGGTGCGACCCGACCGACCTTCTGGGCACATCCAGCTTTCAAAAGCCTCGGAAAATGCTCATGGGATCTCAGCTGCTAAGTCCAATTCTGAAAGTTTATTTGAGGGAAATAATCGGGGAGAGATGTATGTATTATACAAAGATTGCCACTGAAGTACTAGTTACCTTAACAACAACAACAAAAATCAGTAGGAAATTAGTAAAAATATAGGACAACTCATAATGAAAATTATGTGGATTAAGAGTTAAATGTGTAATTACTGACATGAAATATGTTCCATCTGAATATTTCTGAATGGAAAAAATAAAGGTACAAAACAATCTATGATGCAATCTCTTTTTTTTTTAATGGAGGAGAAAGAGTAACTTTATTTCTTTACCAGGCAAAGGGGGTATGGGCTAGCGCCTCAAGAACTCAATTTTGTTTTTAAAAACATATACACAACAGTCTAGAATATTATGCACCAAAATGTTTATAAAGTGGTTCTAGAGAGTGGGTTGAAGGTATTTTTTTTTAATATAAGCATGGTCCATTTTAAAACTTATTTGGCTGTGCTGAGTCTTATTTGTAGAACATGGGATCTAGCTCCCTGACCATGGTTTCAACCCCGGCCCCCTGCACTGGGAGCTTGGAGTCTTAGACACTGGGCTGCCAGGGAAGTCCTGAGGGAAATATTTTAAAAACTAGTTTCCCTTCTTCTATTTTTGACCTATTTTTCTATAACATGCATTACTAGCATAAAAAAAGAAATAACAAGATGACTTTAAGCTGCGGACTTCCCTGGTGGTCCAGTGGTCAAGAATCTGCCTTCCAATTCGGGGGACATGGGCTCCATCCCTGGTCCAGGACGATCCCACATACCACGGGTCAACTAAGCCTGTGTGCTGTCACAAAGACCCACCAGAGCCAAAATTAAAAAAAAAAAAAATGACATAAAAATAACTAACTTAGGTTTTAAAAAAACAAACTCAGCTGCCTCCTATATTGAGCACACAGGAGGCTGGGCAGGATGTGGCTGGCATGCTTTGCCCAGTGGGCGGGCTGAGCCGATGTCCCCTCCTCCCGGAGTT
>NW_011494943.1:7654142-7657097 GCF_000754665.1 Bison bison bison
GGGATCCTGGGCCCTGGAGAGCAGCCCCACTGGGCTGGAGGGCAGGTCCTGTCGGACACGATCCAGCTGCAGCCGCTGCTGGGCCAGACTCAGATGCTCCTGTCCCGGGCCCAGAGAGGAGGACACCGCAGTGAGGGCAGAAGGTGGGGGAGGGGTCCTGGGGAGGGGTGCTGGGGGCAGAGCCTCTGGGAGGCGCCTTGCCTGGTGCATGTGGTGCTCCTGCTGCCGCAGCCGCTCTTGCTGCTCCTGCACCAGCTGCAGCCGGGCCTGCTGCTCCGACTGCAGCTGCCGGGCGTCACGCAGGGCCCGCTCCCCATCCTCGTACTTCTTCGAGGCCACCTGTGGGGAGCCCGGCTGGGTCAGCTGGGCTGGCAGAGGTCAGCATGCCGCCCCCCACCCCCCGGCTGCACCGTGGCACCTGGCTCATGTTCTCCACGTCCTCCGCACGCAGCCTGATGCGTTGGGCAGCGGCACTGACCCTCTCCTTCTCCATACGCAGCTCCTGCCGCTCCCGCTCGACGGCCTCCCTCTCGGCTGCCAGCTGGTCCTCTTTGGCCCGGAGCTCACTGGCCCTGATCTTCAGCTCTGCCTGCTCCTGGAGATGGCAAAGCCTGGCTGCATTCTCCTTCCTGGAGTTGAACTGGGCTCTGGGGACCCACAGGTCACCCTGCCTCATTGCTGGGGCTGAACTCCACCCTGACTCTGGGAGGAGGTGGCGGGAGACCTGGGGCCAAACCCCAGGCTCAATTTCTCTGAATCCATTTCTTCATTTCTAGAATATCTAAGTCATGGGAACGTGATGAGGATTAAAAGAGCAAATGAGTATAAAGAAGCAGTAAAAGCAAGTTGTTACTATGATGATTGTGGTTGTTTCAATTCTGCAGTGGTGACTCATTACCGCTGCGTGCTTTCTGAAGCTGACCATCCTGAGGAGGATCAGACTGTGAGGGCCAGGGTGGGGAGAGAGGCAGGGCTGTGCGGGGTTCCCACCGTCCGGGAGGCTCTGGGTCCTACCTTGGCCAGGCTGATGAGTGTGCCCTCCCGCTGGGTGTCCACCTGCAGCGCCCGCTCCGCCTCGCGCTCGGCCCGCTCCTTACTCAGCTTCTGTTGGGCGAAGAACTCGGCCCACTCGGCCGCCAGGCGCCGCCGCTCCTCCCCGCACTTGTGCATGACGGACTTCTGCTCCTCCAGCAAGGCACTCTGGGGCGAGGGGGCGAGGGCCCCGGTGAGCATCCCTGGGCCTGATGGCAGGGACGCAGCCAAACGTGGTGCATCTGGACTCACCTTGGCCCTCTCCAGCTCCTCCCGCTCCATGGCTATCTGCTGGACCATGACCTTCCTCTGCTCCTCCAGAGCGCGCTGTGCCGCCTCGGCCTTGGACTGCTCGGCATGCACCCGCCAGCGTTCCTGCAGGCCCGGCAGGGTCAGGGCTGAGCGCTCCAGCCCCTGGAGGCTCCACCAGCTCCCAAGACAGGCCTGAATGCTCCTCGGGGAGCTGGGCAAACCACCCTCATCTGGCTTTTCCCACGCTATGCCACAAACACCGCCTTTCCTGAGCAGTAAAAATGGGAAGGAGCCTGGGGACTGGTTTGAGGCAGGCACTGAGTCAAGCGCTGACAGGGCTGAATAAACATGGTTCAGGATATAAAAACATCTGTGTCCACATACTGACAGGTCTATAGGGTATCTGTGATGTCATCAGTGGCTACCTCGGGCTACTGGATAATTTTTCTTTACTGTTGCCAGTTATTTTAATTTTTTCAATGAAACGTATCATCTTAGAACTTTGTACAAAAAAAGAAAAGGTTATTACTATTTCTGAATTCATCAAATATTTACTGTATCAATTCTCTCAGGAATTGCTTTTTGGTTTGGTAGGGGTCAATGGGAGTTGTTTTTTTCCCACAAGTGCAGCCAATTGTTTTCACCACTTATTAGATTATATCCAATTTGCCTGTCCTTGCACTGGGCCATGCTAATCTTGTCTATGTCATTCCAATTTTAGCACATGTGCTGCTGAAACAAGCACAAAAGGGCATGATTTTTTAAAAGCACAAAGCCTGCTCTTATAGATGCAAGAGATGAAGGAAGTTTAAAGACAGCTCAGGAGACAAGAGCATTTCTCCCAAAGGCACATCAGTGATGGCATCAGTGATGAGCAGGTAGGGGCTGGACGGGGTGGGCTGGGGGCACTTCTGGAGGCTGGGGAGGTGGGAGTCCCTGCAAAGGCAGGAAGGGGCAGAAGAGACAAAGAAAAGCACGGAGGAGGCCAGGGCAGAGTACAGCTGCCCAGTGCCGGGTAGACAGGCCCCGAAGCAGGGGCAGGAGGATGGGCCCTACCTGCTCCAGCAGCCGGCTTTGCTCGCCCAGGCGTGCCTCCATTTTCCCGATGACCTCCTGGAGCCGACTCCGCTCTTCCTCCATGTCCCGCTGCTGCTGGCTCAGCCTCTCCTGCAGCGCTGGAGGTGGCCCACAGGGTGCTCACTGCCCACCCACCTGCCTTCCCGTCGGCAGGGACAGGACGGAGGAGCCCGGGGCCCCAGTACCTTGGAGCTGCTTGTCCTGCTGCCGGATCCCCAGCTCCCGCTCCTGGGAGGTGCTGAGGTGTGAGGCCTCCAGGCGGGAGGACAGCTCGTGCAGGCTGCTGGAGAACGTCTCCATCTGCTCGATGATGCCGTTCAGGGACCTGGGGTGCAGGGGGCGGGGCTTGGGTCATGAAGGCCTGGTCCTCCAGCCCCGCCCTGCTGGGGGAGCAGAGCCTGATGGCAAGCCTACCGTGTGTGGGAGGTGGCGCTGGTCACGGCGTCGATCTCCCGGTCCTTCAGCAGCTTCAGCCGCTGCAACTGCTCCTCGTGGTCCTTGCGCATCTCCAGGATGGAGGCCCTAGGGGATGGGGTCGGGGGGAGGGCAGCGCAGTGAACACCCTGGGTGGCTCCATCCGGGAGGGGGCTGCTC
>NW_011494943.1:7657197-7663483 GCF_000754665.1 Bison bison bison
CTGTGGCCTCTCCTCCCCGGCACCAGGCACTGCCTCCGTTTCCCTGGCTCCTACGTCTTCTTATCTGTCTTGCTGCCTCGATGCCACATCCTCTCTCTGGGGGAAGATTCCTTGTTATTCAGCCAAGGACACCTGACGGGGGCCCGACAAGCCTTTCGTGTCTAGCCAATCTGAGCCATGGGGAAAGGCCGACTCAGCCCACCTTGGCCGACCCCCTCATGTGCCTTTTCTTTAGTTCTGCTCTCCTTTGGAAAGGCAATCAGATCCACAGGCCAGGCACAACCTTTTCCAGGGCTGATGCAGTCACTAGCTTCGAGTGGTCCGGCTGATGGGTTGGTTCACCTGTGCTTAATTAGTGCTTGGGTTGCTTGCTGCTGCCAGGCCCTGCTTGAATAGCCAGTGACCTTGGGCCCTGCCGGGATGCCCTCGCTACTCTGAAGGAGTGGCGGGCATCCCCACCAGGGGTGGGAGGGTACGTGAGATGGGTCAGGGAGGTGGGCCTCAGTTCTTAGTCCTCATCTGAAAGCAAGCGGTCAAGCCTTGGTACAGAGGCTGCTGAGCCCACGGCTTGGGGTCTCAGGGCAATTGGCTTCCTCTGGGAGCCCTGAAGCCGGCCCCCGGCACCTCCTCACCGCTGCAGCTCCCGGAGCCGCTCCATCTCCTGGTCTTTCTCCTGTGTGGCGGCCGCCAAGCGCCGCTGGTGCTGGGCCGTGAGTTCAGCGCGGGCCTGCTCGGCCTCCTGGCAGTGTGACAGATACTGGGCAGACAGCTCCTCGTTCTCTCTCCGCAGCCGCTCTTCCCGTTGCTGGTACAATGTTTCTAGCACCTTGACTCGGCTCCTGCCAACAGAACACCCAACCGTGAGGCTCAGAAGGGGAGGCCAGAGGGCCCTAGGGCACCCGAGCTGGGGCTGGCCCTGAGCCAGGGGCAGCCCGGGCTGGAGGAGCCGGGTACCTGTGAGCACACTCGATGAGCTCCAGGTCTGCCTGGTGCCGCTGCTGCAAACTCTCCAGCAGCAGCTTGTGCTGGGTCCGCTCCAGTTCCAGCTTCCGCACCTGGGCCATGGCATGGAGGGAGGGGATGGAGTGGAGAGTCCCTCAGGCTGCCTGGGGAAGGCGTCCCACTAGCCCTGCCCTGGAAGCCACTGCCCCTCTGCCCCTCACCTGGGCCTCGAGCTCTGCCAGCCGGGCCTGACTCTGCAGGAAGGTGGCCTGGAGCTCAGCGGTGCCACTCTGAAGCTCAGCCTGTGCCGCCAGGAGCTGCTGCTGGTACTCGGAGCCGGGCAGCAGGCTCCGGGCCAGGGACTGGAGGAGAGGGGGAGAGACGTGCCCCATCAGGTAGGGGACAGGACCCCAGCAGAGCTCACCTCTGACCTGCCAGGCTCTGCGCCTGACCTGTGGCTGGAGACAGGGACAGGGTCATGACACCCAGAGGCCAAGGATGAGACCTGGAGGGTCATATGGTCCCCATCCTCCCCTCTCAGGTCAGGTTGGGGAAAATGAGTCTCCCCCATGCCCTCAGAACAACATCCTCCCAGCAGGGGTTCCACATAAACAGCGGGTCCCCGCAGAGTTCCAGCTACAACAGAAGGTGGTGACCCTGGCCCTGCTGTCAGGCCTGAAGTTCCAATGCAGAGTGATGCTCTGGGTCCTGCAGGCTGCCCACTACCCACCCACCATCGCAGAGGCGCTTCCGGATTCCCGGGAAGCACTCCACAGGTGCTCCTGTGGGGCCAGGCCTGCTCAGGCCTGGGGGTCACAGGTGCTATTGCACCTGGGCAGTGTGGGCGGTGGGAGGACGGCAGTGGAGGAGGTTTTCTGGATGGAGCAGCAGGACAGCTGAGCCCTGCACTCTGAGTGAAGCATTCTCAGCTGCCTCTGCCTGGGGGCCACCTCAGTTCTCCACTGGTACTGGCAAGTGAGCACCCAACCCTGTCCGGGAAAGGCAGGCGAGTGCTGGTGGGGAGACAGGGGAGCCGGCTGAGAGGACAACGCGATCCTCCTGGCAGTTTGGCAGGTGCTGCCTCTGAGCACAGGAGAACTGCCCCATGGGCCCGCCTGTTTGTTCACCCTCCCTACCTGAACAGGCACAGAAGGCCCTGAGGGTTCCTGGGAATTCGGGAAAACAACTGCAGGCTCTGAAAAATCAAGAGCACAGAAATGAGGAGGCGCAGGGAGGCCAGAGGTCTAGGCGTGTGCTCGGGAGAGCCTGGCTTCACGTCTGCCTGCAGGGACCTCCGAAGGAAGCTCTCAGTGCCTCTCCACCCAGAGTTAACCTCCCAAACAAAGCAGAACACACACCTGTGCCAGAGTGGTCTCCAGGGGCTCTTCCCCTTTTTGGGTCACCTGCATGGAGGGCCAAGGCGGCCTTGTTCCAAGTCACGGGGGACCTGTGGACATGGGGCGGGGGTGGCAAGGTGAGCAGCCTGCTGTGAAGGATATAGGGAGGAGGGGAGGGCTGGTCTGGCAGGAAAGGCGAAGGCCAGGGTCAAGTCATAGACTGGAAAGGCCTGAAGGCTGGTAGCTTACTAAGAGTGGGGTCTCAGCTGGAAAAGGGGACAGGGATCTGGCTTCAGGTCCCCTGACTCAGTGGGTCTCATGCATGGTCTTGGATCCCATACACCACACTGACCACATGGAGCCCAGCACAACCGCCCACTGTTCTAGGGACGGGGGCTCGGGCTGGCCCCCTGCGCCTCACCCGCCTGCAGCCCCGCCTCGGACTGGACGTACCCAGAGGTGGCAGGTGGGGACCATGGCCCTTGTGCTGCTATTCCTGGGACCTCCCCAGCAGCTGCTGGCTCGAGCCCTTGGGTGCTGGCAGCAGGCTGACTGAGAAAGCAATTGTCAGTATGAAGGCAGGAGAAGGTGTGGGTTAGGCTGGACGAGGGCGGGCTGGGACAAAGCCCAGGAGGGAAGCTGCAAGACCGCCCCTCTTCCCGACCCCCTCCACCTTCCTCCTGTTGCCACCATCCCGTCTTGGGAATCCTCCTCACGGTCTGAGCCCCTGGCCTTCTGCAGCCATCCCAGGGGCAACCACCTGGTAACGTCTAAGGAGCAGCTGTGGCCCTGCACGGGCACCATGGCCATGCTCTGGTCCATGCCATGCCCGCAGCGTCCACTGAGGCCCTGCCCACTCGCCCACCGGCTCCAGTGCCCCGTGGTTCCTCTCGTCTCTGTCCGCTCTTCCCTGTCCGTTCTTGGCTCTCGGGGCCAGTGAGGAAGCTTTCCCTTCCCTTGGGTTTCAGGTCCAGGTCCAGACTGCCCTCCTTGCTTACTCAACCCCAGGGTGGGGTGACATGCCCATCCTGTCACACAACTGCCCACTTCGCCTCCCCTTTGCTCTGGCTGCAGAGCTTCCTCTGGATGGTCCCAGCCCACTCTGGGGCTGCTCCCTGTCCTCCCTCACATTCCAGAGCCTCCCCCAGGAGCCCCCTGGCAGCCACTGTCTTCTCGAACACTCCTCAAGAGCACAAGTGATCCCCCACACGTGTCACCTGCTTTAGTTTGGTCAGCAGAGCCACTGGACACAGGGTTTCCCGCCAGCCCAAGGGCGCTGTGGACAGAGCCCTGCTCGGAGGCACCAGGAAGGCTGTGTGAGCCACATGAGGGCACCCTGGGTCTCCTGCCCAACCAGGCCAGCGCCTGGCCCCACGGCAGCAGGGCGTGAGCATCAGCAGCCCCCCAGCTCCCAAAGGTGAGGAGCCAGACGCTCTCCCCATGCCCAGAGATGGGGAGAAGCACGGCTGAGAGACTGCACTCTGCCCACAGTCAGCACAATGGGGGCGCTGCTGACGGAGGCGCTGAGTCCTCCCTCCGGAGAGACTGTGGCCTGAGCCCTACCTGCAGGAACGTGGCCGGCCGGCTGCCCTCGCCAAGTGCTGGCCCTCAGAGGCCGAGGTGCGCTCCGCTCTTGCCAGACCTTGGGCCTTCTTCCGGGACAGGGCGTGGCTCAGCCAGTCCTCGTCTGCCTCCTCCTCAGATGCTCCTGGTTCCGCAGCCTGGCTGCCTCTGGCAGGAGGGCCGGTACCCTCGGCGGGTGCTTTTACCCCCAAGGAGGAGGGCAGCCCAGCCGGGGCAGGGTGGCTGACGGGGACGGAATGCTGGCTCGCAGGAGGGGGACCCCTTCGAGCCTCCCGGCCTGGGGAGTTGGGGAGCAGGTCCGAGCCATCGTCCTTGAGACCCAGCCAGTCGGCGCCTCCCCTCCTGGGCGGGGTAGGGCTGGAGGCTGCGGGGGTGCTCTGCCTGGAGCCAGCTTCTCCCTTGGGGTCTGTGCCGCCATCTAAGAACCTACTTCAAGACAGAGAAGAGGGGAGTCTAAGGCAGGCCAAGCAGCCTTTCCCAAGAACTCCTGACGGGCCTTTCCCTTCACTGCCTGGGGGGACTAGGGGGCCCACAGTAAGAAGTCAGGATGCCTGGGGCCCTGCTCAGCCAGAGCCACGGCGAGCCAAGTGAGGTCTGCAAAACACCTTGATTCAGTCACGAAAACCAGGGACAAATCCATCTGCAGCAAACAGAACCAACCACGGGCACACACACCCAGAGGAAAGTCAGCCAGGTCAAGCACTTCTAGGCTTTCCGTCAACAGTCATCCTGTCACTCACTCATGCATTTGGCCATTGTCTCTTGTGGCTCAGCTGGTAAAGAATCCGCCTGCAATGTGGGAGACCTGGGCTTGATCCCTGGTTTGGGAAGATCCCCCGGAGAAGGAAAAGGCTACCCACTCCAGTATTTTGGCATGGAGAATTCCATGGACTATATAGTCCATGCGGTCACAAAGAGTCAGATACAACTGAGCGACTTTCACTTCACTCTATGAGTTAACTGGCAGGCGGCAGCAGGTTCCAAGGTTTAAGGGAAGAGTTGACACACATGTGTGCAAGGTTACTGAGATGGAAAGAGAGGCTGAGGAAGCCGACGTGACATAACGTTAACACCATGGAGCCTGGAGAAAGGATAGGAGGGAGTTGTTCTCACAACTCTTCCATCAGTTTGAAATTATTTCAAAATATAAAGTTTAAAATATATATTGGGAGAAAAAAAAAAATCTCCAAATTCAGAAAAATCTATGCACTAGCTTAACATTTTGTTGCCAACTGGGATGAGACCACTGTCAGGACGGTCAAGGCAGAGCCCAGGGCCGGGCTTCCGGGGAGTTGAGTCTGAGAAGCTGCTGCCCGAGGTTCCCTCTTGCTCCCCCGGGTCTGGGTGTTCCTCACGGAGAAGCAGACCAGCTGACGTCACAGCAGTTTCCGGTTCCCCAGGGCTTCCAGCTGAGTCAAGTCCACCTCTTCCTTACTCTTCCAAGGAGGCTGGGAGCAGAATCCAGGGTCCACTCCTGCTGGGGGGGCCGTCCCGACCCCTTGGCCTGGACTGCTGGGCACTGGCCACTCCCCTCCTTTGGCGTCCACGGAGTCTAGTGCCTCCCAAACAAGCCTGGTGGTGGGATGGGGTGAGGGGGCCCCCCACTTTCTCAGCAGGCAACTCTGCCTCAGGCTTACCTGACAGACTGCCGGCGGGACTGGCGGCCCTCAGAGGAGCCCACGGTGGGCTGGTAGGCCCCAAAGGTGAAGTCCTCATCACCCCAGGTGTCTTCTTTGTCTGTGAATGAAGGAACCCATGATCTAGAGCAGGCGGAGTCGACCTGTGAGTGCTGCAGAATGCTGGGTTTGAAAAGGGCTGAGCTAGCAGCTTGACGGGTAAGACGAGTGATGGGAATGCGTTGTCAGAGGAAGCCGAGTGAGGGGCTGGGCGTCGGTCTACACCTCTAGCCTCAGCACACAGAACATCACCGTGAGCTGTGAAAAGAGCACCTGAGAAGCCCGGCCCCGACCCCCGCGGGTGAGGCCGGGTGAGATTGTGTGTCCCAACAAGGGCTTCGAGCCGACAGGCTGTGGGCCGATGCTCTGAAGAGAGCAACACTGGCCAGAGCAGCGTCTTTCAGACCGTGAGCTGCTGCCTATTAGCAGGTTGAGAAACTAGTAAGTTACAACCGATATATTTAATCGTCAAAGTGCTTAGTTGCTCAGTCGTGTCCAACTCTTTGAGACCCCATGGACTGTAGCCTGCCAGGCTCTTCTGCGAGTGGGATTTTCCAGGCAAGAATACTGGAGTGGGATGCCATTTCCTGCTGCTGCTGCTGCTGCTAAGTCACTTCAGTCGTGTCCAACTCTGTGTGACCCCATAGATGGCAGCCCACCAGGCTCCCCTGTCCCTGGGATTCTCCAGGCAAGAACACTGGAATGGGTTGCCATTTCCTTCTCCAATGCATGAAAGTGAAAAGTGAA
>NW_011494943.1:7663583-7665981 GCF_000754665.1 Bison bison bison
GCTCCAGGCAAGAACACTGGAATGGGTTGCCATTTCCTTCTCCAATGCATGAAAGTG
Organism: Bison bison bison; assembly: GCF_000754665.1. Classification (NCBI taxonomy): domain Eukaryota; kingdom Metazoa; phylum Chordata; class Mammalia; order Artiodactyla; family Bovidae; genus Bison; species Bison bison. Next base: position 7,663,641 of record NW_011494943.1, read on the forward strand.
AAAAGTGAAAGTGAAGTCGCTTAGTTGTGTCCGACTCTTAGCGACCCCATGGACTGCAGCCTACCAGGCTCCTCCGTCCTTGGGATTTTCCAGGCAAGAGTACTGGAGTGGGTTGCCATTGCCTTCTCCGAGTCAAAGAGCATATAAACAAAAAAAAAACAACAGAGACTTAAACACAGTGACGGTTATTTTCTGACACTTTTGACCCAGTTCATAAATATGAATAATACAATGTGTGTGTGTCATGAGGTAAAGCTTATTTTTTATTATGACTCCTGGTAAAAACCTGTTCTGTCCCTCTGCCCCCACCCCACAAGCCTCCTCACCCTGTGGCCGCTGGTACTTCTTGTCCAACTTGAACTCCCTGTGCTCGCCGGTGCCTGGCCGGGCTAGGAGCTTGGCAGCAGGGCCCCGACCCAGCAGCTCATCCAGCTTGGAGCGGGCAGGGAGGGGCCCTTCCCTGCAGGAAGGGACAAGGGGCAGGTACCTGTGAGCACCAGGGGCTCCTAGGGGGGCCACACTGTACCCTCCCTCTCGCTTTTCCCTGGTGGCACTCTCCACGCCCAGGGACCCTTACTGGTCGCCCGCCTGCCTCTTCTCTGCCTTGGGGCTGTCTCCAAACCCCAGGGTGGCCATGATGTCGTCCCCATCGTCGAAGAGCAGCTCTTCCTTCTTTCGGACTGGAGTGTCCCCAGGAGTTAGAGGGATAGAGGGCCCTGAGAACCAGAACACAGGGCACAGTGGCCTCAGCCTTCTGGTCCTCAACTGTGCGGTTTGAATGGGCTGAGGGGGCGTTTCTCTACCTTTGAGTGGAACAGCAGGCACAGCAGCGTCTGGTCCCACCCTGGCACCCGACTCCCCCAGCCCGACTCCTGGGCGCTCCCATCCCCCTCCCTTCCCTCTTCCCAGAGGCTGATGACCTCTTGGTCCAGGATCTAAGACCTCTGGTCCCTGCCTGGTGGGGTCTCTGGATCTGCACTGGCAAGTTCAGTGAGTCAACTGCAGCAGCCCCAGGAACCTAACAAGCCCACCCTACCGTGATCTCTGACTGGGGCTGGGTTCTTTTTGGAAGAGGTTTTCGTCTCCGTGGAGGGCAGCTTCTTGGGGATTCCTTCCTCATCATCAGAGAGAAGTCCTGCCAGGGGGTCTTCTGAGTCTCATGGGCAGAAGGGGAAGCAAAGGGCAGATTGTATGTCGCGTTCAGGAAAACCAGCGCTGTACTGCCCTGGGGGAGTTATTGACCTGAGAGCTGTAGCTGCTCTGACACCTATGCAAGGCGCTGGGCATCTGGGGGCCTGGGGTAGCGGGGCTCCGATACAGGGCAGACTGGGCCAGGGGAGAGGAAGCAGGGAGAGCGGCCCCAGGGCCCGCATTCCAGCGTGACTGCCCCAGGCTCTGCTGTCTGCACCAGCATTCTAGGAACGTCCCTGAGGCTTGAGAAGGCAAGTAAAATGTCAGGGAGTGCATGAAGGACAAGGGACTTTCCCTCACGCTTTATCATCTTCAGTTTGACCCCTGGCTTCCAAGTCCGGGCAAATAAGTGCCCAGATATCCCAGCCAGAGGGGCACAATTAGTCCCTCCCTCAATTCGTGAGGAACAAAATCAACGGCACCAGCTGTCTGCTCCGCATCTGACAGACAGTCTGTCAGCCCTCGGGCAAACGAGCATTGAAACTGGAGCCATGGAAACTGAAGCGTCCTAGAAGGCCTGTGGTACCTTCCAAGGAGAACTTCCTGTACTGATGCCCAAAGCTGGAGGGAGATGGAGGTAGCTTCTTGGTGGGAATGGCATCTCCTACAGGCAGCAAAGAGGAGCCAAGGTCACAAGCCTGGGTCTCTTCTGGCCTACATGCTGCCACACCGTGATGGGGACCCCAGGCTGCCGTGTATTTCCATCTGGTGGCTGAGGGCTTGTGGCCGTGGACACAGCTGTGGGACAGGTCTATACCGCCCTGGATCTCAATCAGGCTTTTGGCCTGGAAATGCGGTCTGGAAGTGACCTTCGGCCCTCTATTCACAAGTTGCTCCAAACAGGAACATGGGTTGGGCTGATGCAAAAGTTGCCATAAAATTCTGCAATTTAACTCAAATGGATTCTCCAGGAGTCTGAGGAAGTGGGGGCGGGGGCGGTGGGAAGCTCAACCCATCTCCCTCCCCAACCATAAACGCTCCAACACACAGGTGCACATTGAGATCCTGGTCTTCCCCCTCCCAGGCAGAGAGAACCCATAGGGCACGAGGCCTTCTGTCTAAGCATCTCCCACATCCCCAGTGTCTTCTCATTCGAGGAGCTATGTCCTACTCACCTTTCTCATTGGCGGTTAACACACCGGCAATTTTA
>NW_011494943.1:7666081-7697746 GCF_000754665.1 Bison bison bison
TAGGCGGCTCTTCTTTCCCAGAGCCCTTTGCAGGCCTTTTGTTTGAGGCTAGACTTGGCTTCAGCCCTAAGAGGTCAGCATCCATTTCATCCAGGTCCTGGAAAAGCAGGAAGGAGGAAGGAATCCCCACAGGTGCTCAGCTGGCAGGTGCTAAACACCCCCAGGCTCTGAGAAGCCTGGTAAGGATGCTGCCTCCAACTTCCATGTGGAACAGATGGGGACGTGGGTGGGGGACCCATCCCAACAAGGTTACAGGACAAAGACAGAGGCAGGGCCGAAACCCAAAGGCTCCACACAGTCGGTCTCAGATAAGCCCGAAAGGTTTCCGGCTGGTGCTCCCACCAGCCCTCATGAGCAGCTGCCGCTTCGAGGTGAGAATGGGAGGGAGCCTCAAACTTGCTTTCAGCAGCTTCTCACAAAAGCTTAGCAAATGCTGAAGCTGTTTGCAGTAGAAACAGAACAGCAGGGTCCTGGGGTTTAAGGTTACCCAAGGTTGGGACGTCCCTGGTGGTCCAGGGGTTTAGAATCTGCCTTCCACTGCAGGGAAGGGTGTGGGTTTGATCCCTGGTCAGGGAACTAAGATCCCACATGCTGTGAAGCGCAGCCAATGAATACATAAATAAATAAATGAAGGAACAAGAGGGAGAATGAAGGCTTGGTGTAAAATGGTGTCCCAGCCCATCTCCTCGAAGCTGTTTCCTTACCTTCATGGCCTGCAGCAGAGACTGCGGGTCTGCATCAGAGATGTCTGAAACCTACATGATGGGAGGGTCAGGAGAGACATGCTGGTCAAGGCCCAGCAAATCTCAGGACCCTTATCACCTGGCTCCTGTTAGGGCAGGAGCACAGCTGGGGGCAGGGGAGGAGCATAATTTGGAGGGTTCTGCCCTCACAGTGCTCATATGAAGTCAAACCTGACCAGCTGTGGACACTCACAAAGCGCTGCTGCTTTTGGGTCCTCCCAAAAGGAAGTCTACAGCCATCACAAAACAGATTAAGCTACTTTCCCTCCACGTGATCGGACAGCGTGGAGTTTATTATGGGAAGTGCCATAAGAAGGGGCAACCGTCGAGCCTCCAGCAGCTGCTCGGAGCTCTCCTTTCTAGCTCATCTCACCGGGAGGAATGAAAAGGATTTGCTCTGAGTCCACTTGGCAGCCCTTGGGTACTGTTTTAAGAACAAACTGGCTTTGTGGGGACTTCTAAGCCTTCTGTGGGCAGTCCCTCGGACACAACAGCCGTCTCACTGTCTCTGGGGGTGAGCAGAGCCGGTGACGAGGAGGGAACAGGCCAGGCTCACCTCGGCATCAGCTCCCGCCAGGCCTGCCTGGGTGATGAAGGCGTCGTCTTCCAGGAGGGACCTGCAAAGGAGCAGAGTCTATACCAGCACTCCCACCCCCACGGTCTTCAGGGCACTAGATGATTCAGGGAAGGAGAAGGAGCTTAGAGGGGCCAAGTGAGCCTAGACAGACTCCAGAAGGACAGAATTGCTGAATGGAATCTCACAAGTCACCGAATGCGATGATTTTTAAGTTTGTTAAAAATGTACAGTCCCTTTAAAAGCAACAGGTAGGAGAGAAAAACAGAACTATCTGGGCTAAAATGAAGGTGGAGAGTGGAGTGCTCACAAAGTGCCTCCTTCTTTCTCACAACTGTGGGAAAGTTCAGAAGAACAATCTGAGTCACCAATTTGAGAGTCAAGCATCTAGGCCAATCCTCTTATTCCGAGGGTAAGAAAACGGAAGCTCAGAGAGCTTCAGGAATTGCCCAAGGTCACACAGTAAGCAGGACTGGAAGCTGGAACCTCTGACCTCCAGTTCAGTTCCCTTCCCACCCCTCCAGGATCCTCCGTTGCCCTGGAGTTGAAGGGAGGACAGGAAGGTCGTGGCCCTACAAGCAGGACCCACCGTGAGTGGAGAGGGAGGGAAGGGCAGGAGCATTCGGCCTGAAATGGGGCTTGGATACCCTGGCGGCCCCATGTGCTCACTTTGGTCTAGGCCCAGAGGCAGGGGGCACCTGGGCTCCACCTGGGGCGTCTCTGGCACGTGACGTAAGTTTAACGGGCTTCTCAGGTGGTGTCACTGAAAAAAAGAAAATAAAAGATGTGATTCGGCCACAGAGAACTGGAGTCAAGATGGAAAGGACTGCGCCTTGCCCACCAAGCTGTCTCCCACATCTTCCTACTGAGAGAGGGGCCTTTTTGGAGGAAGGAAACTGACCCTTGAGGCAGGTCTCTTAAAAAACCTGGATGGAGGAGGGCATCATATATTTCCAAGCAGGAAGTCAACCCAGCTGGTGCCAAATCAAGAGGCTGTTCCCAACCCCGACCAGGAAAGCGGACACAACGCACTTCCATCACCCACGGGCTTGCTTTGTGCATGCTCCTGGGCCAAGGCAGGGGGAATCTCAGCCACGCTGTGGCTGGTGAGCTTTGCTGACCCCAAAGCCCTGTTTCTCAGGGCAGCAGACACGGACACACAGGGCAAGGGACTTGTGTCCAGAATACAGAAAGAACTCTTACAAACTCAGCAATAAAAAGGCAAATAACTCAGTTTGAAAACTGGGTAAAGATCTGAATAGACCTTTCTTCAAAGATATAAATGGCCAGGAAACACATGAAGAGATGTTCAAGGTCATTAGTCATCATTAGTCATTAGGGAAATGCCCATCGAAATCACAATGAGATTTAACTTTACACCCACTGAGACGGCTATTTGTTGTCGTTTGTTTAGTCGCTAAGTTGTGTCCGACTCTTCTGTGACCTCATGGACTGGAGCCTGCCAGGCTCCTCTGTCCATGGGATTTCCCAGGCAAGAATACTGGAGTGGCTTGCCATTTCCTTCTCCAGGATGGATATAATGAAAAAGAAAATAACAATTACTGGCAAGAATGTGGGGAAATTGGAACTCTCTTACACTGCTGATGGGAAGGTACACTGGTACAGTTCCTGTGGGAAATAGTTTGGGGGTTCTTCAAAAACTTAAACACAGAGTTATCATATAATCCCGTAATTCAACGCCTGCGTTTACACCCGAAAGAACCGAACACATAAGCCCACACAAAAACTTGTATATGGTTGTTCATAACAGCATTATTCATAACAGCCTAGCTGAAATGTGGAAACCACCCAAACATCCATCAACTGATGAATGGCCAAACAAATGGGGCGCATAGAACAATGGAATATTGTCCAGCCATGGAAGGGAATGGAGAGAGGACTGTTACAGTGCGGACGAACCTCGAACACGGGGAAGGTGAAAGGAAGCCGGATGCAAAAGCCTCATACTGCATGACTCCATTTAATGTAAGATAAGGCAAATTCATAGAGAAAGAAAGTTAAGTAAGTGGCTGCCTAGGGGTGCAGGAGGGGAGAGTGAGCAGTGACTGCTAATGGTGTGGAGTTTCTTTACAGGGTGACGAGAATGTTCTAAACTCGGCTGTGGTGGTGACTGCACACTTCTGTCAATATACTACATATCGCTGAACCGTACACTTTATAAAAGACTGAACTTTATGTGAATTATATCTCAGTTAATAAAACAGAGAGAGCAAGCCTGAATCAGGCAGTTCTGGGGAAGGGGCACTTACCCTCCTCTCCCAGGAGGTCACCAAGGACATCATCGATGGAGTCTGGAACAGGAAAAGGGCCACCGTGACTTCAGGAGGAGAGAAGGGTCCTTTAGGGCCTCATAGCTTGAGACCTCATCCAGGACACCCCACCTGGATACTTCTGGATACAGAGCCCAACAAAAAGGATTTTTCCCTGAGTCCCATCTGTTGTTTATTTCTGAATTACTCTGAGGGCCAGCAAGGCAGCATAGGGAGTTCCGTAGGAAAGCACAAGCTACCTTTGGGATTACAGGGAAAACAGCAAGACTCACACCAAGGGACTTCCCTAGTGGCCCAGTGGCTAAGACTCCATGCTCCCAAGGGAGGGGACCTGGATTCAGCCCCTGGTCAGGGAACTAGTGACTGCATGCTCCGTTGTATCTGATTTTTTGCGACCCCATGGACTTTGTTGCCCTCCAGGCTCCTCTGTCCATAGAATTTTCCAGGGTACTAGCTAGATCCTACAACTAAAGATTCCAAGTGTCAAAACTAAGACTTGGCACAAATAAATATTAAAAAAAAAAAAGAAAAGAAAAGACATTCACTGAGAACATTCAGGCAGACATTTCTAAGTCATGTGGACCCAAGGCGGGGAAATTATTTTTGGCTTATGGGTGATGTTTCATCCCCACTTACCTTTCACTCTTTTCTTGGCTTTTGGTGCCTAAAAAGGGAAAAACAAATCTCATGAACAAGATCAGACAGTGAATGTGTACTAAAACCCAGAATGCAGAATGAATTGTTTTGCCTTTTGCAAAGATGGGGACAAGGAGCACCAGTGACATGTGGGGACAGACGGCCTTTATGGTTTTCTTAGAGCTTCTCAGAATAGACTCATTCAGAGCATGAAAAGGGCCACCCCCAACCAGCAGTGGATGCCACATTGGGTGCTATCTGGTGGGTGGAAGTCTCTCCTTTCCCCCAGATTTCCAGATGCCACATACAACCCCTCCCAGGATGTAATGTTTTCCTCTAATCCATGTCCCTGACTGTTCAGTATCAGTGACAGACACGTAAAAATGCTTTCCAGATGGATATTCAGAGGCTCAAAAGAGATGCTTGCTTACTGTTTAATAAGAAGTTGCTTTTTTTCTTTTATGCCATGCTACACAGCTTGCTGGACCAGGGATCGAACTCATGCCCCCTGCATTGGGAAGCACAGAGTCTTAACCACTGGACCTGCCAGAGAAGGCCCATTAGTAAGTTTGATATCTATAATCATCACTCTTCTTTGAGGCCACCCAGTCCCCAAAGTACTTCATGCAGTCAAGCTCTTGGAGGTGGAGGCAGGGGGGAGGGTAGACTCCCATTTCCACACACCTGCTCTGATTCTGTGCTGTTGGAGAAGACTCTTGAGAGCCCCTTGGACTGCAAGGAGATCCAACCAGTCAATCCTAAAGGAAATCAGTCCTGAATACTCATTGGAAAGACTGATGCTGAAGCTGAAACTCCAATACTTTGGCCACCTGATGTGAAGAGCTGACTCATTTGAAAAGACCCTGATGCTGGGAAAAATTGAAGGCAGGAAGGGAAGGGGAAGATGAGATGGTTGGATGGAATCATTGACTCAATGGACATTGAGTTTGAGTAAGCTCTGGGAATTGGTGATGGACAGGGAAGCCTGGTGTGCTGCAGTCCATGGGGTCGCAAGGAGTCGGACACGACTTAGCAACTGAACTAAACTGCTCTGCATTCTGCTTACCATCTCAAGGCTCTGGGGGCTGCTTCTAGCTCCTTCACAGCGCTGTCCAGCTCACTGGAATTCTGCCTGTCAGGCTCATCCTCCCTAATGAAGAAAATTAAAGTGTCTGCTCACAAACAATTTGGCTTTAACAGTGCTTGAGTCAAAGATTGATAAAGCCTTCTCTCACTTTACTCATTCAAAAGGTCAAAACTTATTTCCATCAGTTAAAAATTTCTTATGGTGGGTGATTCAGATGAGAGGCAGTGTTTTGGGTAACTTTTTGAGGCTTGGAGATTATTTGAAAAAAGTGCAGTGGTCCTCATTCCTTATTCTGAAAGAGGATACAGAAAATAGCAGGTCTCCAACTTGGAAAGATGGGCTTCCCTGGTGGCTCAGATGGTAAAGCGTCTGCCTGCAATGTGAGAGACCCGGGTTCGATTCCTGGGTCGGGAAGATCCCCTGGAGAAGGAAATGGCAATCCACTCCAGCTCTCTTGCTTGGAAAATCCCACGAATGGAGGAGCCTGATAGGCTACAGTCCATGGGGTCCCAAAGAGTCGCATACCACTGAGCGACTTCACTTTCATCTTAGAAAAGAGGTGGGGGTCTGGCTCTGTGGTCAATACACCTTTCCAGGCAACACTCAGGTCTACTTTCCCAGCAGCAATCAGCACACAGAACGGATGTGAAAGCTGGTTACTCCTTGATAGTATTTTCACTATCGGTGGAAAATTTCCCCTTTTAACTGTAAATCCAACTCACTCCATTAGTGGCGAACTGTTTTCCCCAGAATTATCATTCTTTCCCGCCCGCTCCTCAAAAAGTTATGCAAACTGACCTTTGGCACAGCTTGGAAGAAAGTAATAAGAGGTGGGCAGCTCTAGTTGTCTGGTGCCGGCCTGTCCTATTATTAGAATGCAAAGTTAATGTGGGGTTACTGCACAGGGGCCACTCTGAATGCTTGAGTTTCTCCTTCTCTGTAATGGCAGTGTTCACGACCCAACGTGTTTTTGTCTCCTCACATCTAGGAGCGTCTCCCATTTCCCAATGATCCTGTCCCAGCCTCGCAGACCGTGGGAATTTCTAAGGGAGGCTGCAAAGGCCTCAGGACCACAAGGACCATCGCATCGTTGTGCACAGCCAACTCCGTGCCAGGCGTTTTAAGATCCCTTAGCTAGGGCCCTCCCGGTGTCATCCCCTCGGTCCTCGCGCCCAGCCCATCTCGATCCCGAGCGCAGCGTATGATCCTTCCAGCCCCTGAAATCCTCCCCATGCTCCCTGCCCCCCGCCCCCCGGTTACGTGCCATTCCCCTCGGAGGCGCAGCCCCTGGGACGTGTCCCAGACATAGCTGACGGTCCAGGCTCCACTCCAGCCCGGTTCAGTAGAGGCCTCCAGCTTCGGAGCGCTACGGACGCCAATCTCTCGGTCGCCCGGCCTCCGGAAGAAAGGAGAGGCGCGAAGCATCCTGGGGGTTGTAGTCCTAAGCCCGCTCACCTGCTAGAGCCAAGGGAGTCTGGGGCGCTGGAATGAACCACACTTCCTAGGGTGCCCCTCCGCGGCCGTTAGTCGGCGCACCGCGTCGTAGCCGCTGGGCGCGTTGCTAGGAGCTGCCTGAACGCCCCTTTGCTAAGCCGGCGGTACGTGGGTTCCGAGGCCGGTGAGCTTCTTCCTCCCGGTTTTCTGCAGAACTACCACTACCTGGGCTCCAAAGTGAAGTGAAGTGAAAGTCGGTCAGTCGTGTCTGACTCTTTGCGACCCCATGGACTATACAGTCCATGGAATTCTCCAGGCCGGAATACTTGAGTGGGTAGCCTTTCCCTTCTCCGGGGGATCTTCCCAAACCAGGGATTGAACCTAGGTCTCCTGCATTGCCGGAGAAGGCAATGGCGCCCCACTCCAGTACTCTTGCCTGGAAAATCCCATGGACGGAGGAGCCTGGTGGGCTGCAGTCCATAGGGTCGCTAAAGAGTCAGACACGACCGAGCGACTTCAGTTTCACTTTCATGCATTGGAGAAGGAAATGGCAACCCACTTCAGTGTTCTTGCCTGGAGAATCCCAGGGACAGGGGAACCTGGTGGGCTGCCATCTATGGGGTCGCAGAGTCGGACACGACTTAACGGCAGCAGCAGCTCCCGCATTGCGGGCGGATTCTTTACCAGCTGAGCCACAAAGAAAGCCCACCTAGGTTCCAAACCAGTTAAAGTTCTTCTAGGAACTTCCCTGGTGGCCCAGTATTAAAACTCCGCACTTCTACTGCAGGGAGCACGGGTTCGATCCCTGGTCTAGGAAGTAAGAGCCAACATGCTCTACCGTGCAGCCAAGAAGGAAAAAAAAAAAAAAAAGGTTATTTCAACGTTCTTTTGAGGGCTGACTGGTGGAAAGGTGGAGGGCATGAGAAATGGAGAGTGGAAAAATGATGGGCAGTGAAACCATAAAGACTAGGAAAGTGGCTGTGACCTTCAATTATGAATGCCGAAGCTGTGAAGCCAGGATGAAACCTAACACCATCACGTAATAAAGACAGTAACACTTTCCGTGTTGATTACAGTTTATTAAGGGTTCTTCAGTTTTATAAAGGAAGATGGGGTTAGTGGCTTGGCTTATTCGAAGGTTGGTGGGTCACCACCGTCCAACCGTGACTCAGTCTTTGGACCTGTGCACCTCAAGTACTCCCACCTTCACTGACATGTCCTGCCAGGCATGCGGAACAATACATGCTAAATACACTTCATCGGGTAGGAACCAAACTCAAACCACGACAGTTAAAGGGGTAAGAAGGTAGCAAATTATATGCGCCAAAGTAGTTTCCTCGAATTCATAGCAATTGGAAATGTTTACAAGCAGTCATCAGTTGGAATATTATGCAGGTGAATCACGTTGTTACCTAATCTGTGAAACAGTCGACAGTAATGTGGTTAAACTGTTTTGCTTCAGAATTCTTAATATCCCTCCCAATGTTCCATGACTTTCCTCGAGATAATCAGTGGCTCACTTATATGTAAGAAAAAATTAAAAAATTCTCTGAAACCTAGGAATTTGCAGTCTACAAAGGCTAAATTTCCTTATGTTTCTATATTTACTATCATGGACCACAGGAATAGTAATGAAAATTTGAGTTTGGAGAGCTATAAGCAAAACTCCACCAGTGTTTTAAAATGAAAAGACATTTTATTCATTTACGGTGACTTGGTCTAATCCTCCAGGAATGGAATAATAAATATTCAATTAGCTGATCTCTGCATTTTTCCATGCAAACCTTTATGAGTCAGGAGACTCAACAGAAGATTCTTGGCCTCAAGTAGAATCATCAGTTTCCTGGCAAGGTTCCTCTCCAGTTGGTGCAGCAGCTACTGCTTGAGGGCAATCTATGACTCCAGGCATACCTTGCACAGTACACAAAATGGTTAGTGGGTGTTATAGGCCATCTGCATCTAGTTTTCTTTTTACTGAGATGGATAGAACTCAGAAAGGGGTAGGACTCTGAGCAACAGTCATTAGAGGAATTTTTGTTCCCTAGAGAACTCAAGGATCATGAATCAATATATTTCTGCAACCAAAGCCTTGCACTGAAGAAAATCCAATAATTGAGTTCTAATAACATGTTAATGTTACAAATGGTTAAATGCCTCCAGGTGTATGTTATCTGAAATTACCACCAGTGAGTTCTCAGAAAGTATGTGAACATGGTTAATGTTGCAATTAAGTGAATGTTCTGAAGATAAGCTGCTACTTAGTGGTATGATGTTCTGAAGACAAGAACAGGAAGGCCCCAAAAGGCTTTGGGACCAACTGTGCTTTGAGGTCACTTATGTGCAACACTGAAGTACACCTCAGTGTCTACTGAGTAGATACGAAGTAGAAATCCAAATACTTCAGGATGTAGCAAACTTCATCCATTACAAACAGCAAAAACCTCATGGATCTTTCAAAGGGTTATGTCAGTATCATCTAATAGAAACAATAATTCTGCTCAGGTTTATCATCATTTTTTGGAGATTAGGTTGAAATTTATCTGTACTCTTTATGAAAATGGCTCACAAAAGAACCCAACAGAACCACCCTTATCTGTGGCAAAGTCTGGCTTCTAAAGGATAGCAAGCTGGGTCTGCTGCTTCCTTATGAGAAACCAACAAATCTGTATTCCTGCATGGACAGAGCACTCAAATACTCTACAAAGACAGCACCATCTATCTGCTGAGGCAGGTTATCTGCTGAGGCAGGTCTCACTCCTTCCTTCCTTCTTTTGTTCAGTGTTACCTAAATCTACATCTTAAAATTCTTCATAATTTAAATTTATGTTTAATTTTATGTGGTACATTCTTTCCATCTTGATAGTGACAAATTCTTGAGGTCTTATGGTACCTTTATTCTTTAATTACAGTGAATAAGTTCAAAACATTCCAATGTTAATAAAAATACTATCAATATGAGATCTAGCTTTTAAATATAAAGCTCAAGGTGCTGGACTGAAGGTGGCTCTGACAGAGTCCACCACCATGTTTCAAACTGCTTAGATCCCAGATCTATGAAGCTGGATTGTGTGGGTGTCATTTCAAAAACCCTCATGTCCTGGCCATGGGTTAGCCCTCTGTGAATAAGATTTTTAACCACTAACTGGAAACAATTCTATATTTAACAGGTTAATATCAAGCAATCTGAATTTACTGTTATTTCCCAGAATCTGATCTAGTCCCAAGAGATACCCATACGAGATTTACAGAGTGATTTTTTACTTCAATGTTAACACAATTATCAATTAGTTCTCCTGGTGGAAAGATTAAGGCTTCTGTCAACAGGCAGTATTTCTTCTGCTGGACCTTAAAGTCTATTACTAGTTTCACCGGGATAGATTTTATGTAAGGTCCCAAGAAGGGAATTACAGTTCCCTGAATTACATACTACATTCTCAAGACTGACTCTAGAACAACTGGCTTCGTGAGACAGAGGTTACAAATACAGTTAACAACAACAAGAAAATTAAGTGATTTGTTTTACATTGATTTGAAGAAAAAATTCATCATGAGATACGTGTTTAGCTTTTAAATATAGAATGATTGTACAAATTAGACTTCAGCTGAAAGGACAATTTAGCAAGTCAGATAAAGCTCCTAGAAACATACTGAAAATAAAACCAGATATACTGTAAGAAACATTCTATGGAGCTTCCATTTATCCTTTAGCCACTGTTTCAATGATTATATTTTCTGATTAAAAAATCAGAACACATGGTTTGTCAAAGGACTTTCCTGGGTGTAAGAAGCAATGAGTGACGCTTTTATTTTTCTAAGGCCAGACCTCCAAGCATTTTAATGGCTTCTGCCAGAGTGCCAGAATATAGGAAATCTGGATTGTTCCAGAAAATGTAGTTACCATGGTCACCAAAGTTACAGTAACCTAACTGATAGCTCTCCACGCCCTTAATTCTTCTAAGAAGGAACTGTGACTATTTTTCTCCTTTCTTTAGCGTCTTTCTCAGGAGAGGGAGATCAAAACCACTGATGTGGAGATCTCATCGGCTGCCAAAAGTTATATGTAGAGATGACTTGGCCGCCTCCCTCTTCCCGAGAAGCTGACGCAAAAGGAGCTCTAATGCTACTAGAGGGACAGTTTAGGGAAGCCTCCAACGGAAGCTTAGTTCCGAATTACACAGGGCAGGGACCCTGCAGAAGCCTGTGCTCAAGAAATCTTTGGGTTGGAAAGACGCTACTGTGAACACTTAAGGTAAGAGCAATACATCAATTAAGGAGGGCAAGCAGGCAGGAGAGGCGTCAGTGTGTCAGGCACGAACTCACAGGTTTACTGATTAGTTTCTTTTCCCCAGTCTCTCTTCTTCACTCCTGCTTTCTAGCCGGGACCCCTGGCAGCTGTGTTAGGACATGAGCAAGAAAGTTAGGAAGGGTTCTACCCTGCTTAAAAAAACACCTCTGCTTAAAAACACTTGTATATCCAGTGATTAGCAATTAAGATGTGAAAATAATTAACTACTTAGTAGTTAAATTTTACTAATTATCAAAAGTCCTGGCCTCCTGGGATCAGCAGCAATATAGATGGAAGTCGCACTGCATTTCTTAAAACTTTTTCTGAATGCTTAATAGTCTCTTTCAGTGTTAATTGCACTTGTAAAACACATCTGGTTTTCTCCTTTAATTTGCAAAATCTGTTTTCTTTTTTCATTTATAAAAAGAGGAAAGGGTCAATTTATCACTTGCTCTACAGCTTTTCTGAATTTGATCAAGATTCCACGCAGTTTGTGTGACAGGTGTAAGAACAGCTACTTTCAGGGCAGACCGCACTTATCATCAAGCCACGTCAGAGCTTGGACTGCAGCGACTTTAGGTGCTTGTAAGACTCATGGACCTGCAGGGAAAGGAGAGAGAAAACATTACTGATAAGGAGCTTGCAATTTAAAATAGCTTTTTTTTTTTTTTTTTTGCTGCACTGGCTCTTTATTGTGACTCAGAGGCTCTTTGCTGTGGTGCAGGGGCTTCTTGAGCTGTGGCACGAGGGCTTTCTAGTTGCCCCATGGGATATGGGATCCCAACCAGGGATCAAACCCCCGTGTCCTGCATTGGAAGGTGGATTCTTAACCTCTAGCCCACCAGGGAAGTCCCAAAATAACGTACTTTTAATCAAAAAATTATCTGAACCTTATATGAATCCTGATTCAAAAAAATCAAAGGGGGGTGGGGGGAGAATTGAGCTAAATGGGGAAAAATCTGGACACTGGCTAGTTCATGATATGAAAGAATTATTGTTAATTTGTTTAGGTGTGAGAATGGTACTGCAGTTATGCTTTTTTAAAAAAGGAATCCTTATCTTTCAGAGATACATACTGAAATATTTATGAATAAATTACCTGATACCTTGGATTTGCTTCAAAATAATTCTGTTGGGAGGTTCAGATAAAATGCAACTGGTCATGAGCAGACAGTTGTTGAAACACGATCAAGGGAACAGGAAGATGCACTGCAGTGTTCTATTTATGTATATGTTTGAAATTTTTCAATTGTTGTTAGTTAAGGAAACTAAAAGCCCACATACTATAGGAAAGGTCTTGTTCCCTTCAGAACCTGTTGCTCAAATAAAGGGACTGTCTGAAGTGGTCATGAGAGCTCTCAAAGCTTCCCCAGGTGGTCATTCTCTGAGGGCCTTCCTGCTTTAATATTTAAATGAATAACTTCAAAATGTGAAAGACACTTTTTTCTTTTTTTTACCTCTGTTTTGTTCAGTGGGGATTTCTTGGCCCATTCAAACAAGTTTTCGTACACATTTCCATCATAGCGGCCAAGCACAGAGCCCAGTGTCACATCCTGAAAATCAAATGCATCCACCAGAGCAACCGCGTCAGGGCGAATCGCAGTCAGCAGCTCCTTGATGCGCCCATTCACCTGGGTGATCTGAGACTCTGTCATGATGCTCCCCTAAAGCGAAGAAACGAGCAAGCAAGCACAGACGTTATAAGGTACGATACAGACAGATGTTTATGAATATATAGACACACACATATACACAACTACAAAGTAAACCAAAATTATTTTCTATAAAAAATTAAGAAGTAAATAAAGGGACTTAAACTTAGAAAATCCTGACCTGAAGAAAATCCCCTGCATTCTGACTGATTCCATACAAAGAATACAAGAGACACAAACGCCTTAGGACAGCTTGGATGGACTTCTCTTGAATCTGGAGGACTTTTTCCGTAAAGAGCTTAACCACCACATAGTGGCAATGTGCCTAGATATAAGGAAAACACCAGAATGTAAGAATCTCTGAAAAAGATTCAGCAGTGATAAGGTTTCTGTACTAAGACAATGAGGAGGGTGGTGAAGGACGGGGGAGGGGAGGAGAACCATCACTGACCTCACTTGCCCGAACAAGGTCAATGGACGTTAGGTTCCACGCTACCTCCTTGCTTTTTCTGTGAATCACTTCAGTCTGAAGGTTTTTAGCAGCAATTTCTACTAATCTGTTTTTTAAAAAAAAAAAACTAGAAAACTGGAGCCCAAGAAGGTGACAGTGAATACTCGTGCCTCCCACCTAGGCCCTGGGCCTGGGGCCCCTGCAGCTGCCGGCCCCAGCTCTCGTGGGTGCACTCACCTGGCCGCTCGAAGCTTGTACGCCTCTGTCAGGCTGTCGGGGCTGTTGATATCCACCATAGTTGGCCACACGGCCACCTGCTGTGGCTGGATGCGCTGGCTGGGCAGGTCATTCAAGTAGGACACCATGCCACACACCAACTTGCCTGAGTGCACCTGGTCGTAACTTTTCATCAGGAACCTAGAAGTCACCAGGACACATGCTTTCAGTAACTATGCTTCCCGTGAAACAGAAATAAAGTGAACTCCTGTAATGACTTTAAACTATGTGACGGGGTTTCATACTAGTCTGAGCACAAGATAAACATCCTGCGTCAGGATGGAAGGCAAAATGACATCTTTCAGGAACAAACATAATGCGAAGAGAACACACGGGAACAGGTATCAGTGGAAAGGTTTTGGACATTCCTGAGAACACAGGATAGAAATCATGAATTAGACTCTAACCTGGCTGTCTGCAGCATCATGACAGTGTTTTCCCCCTCGAAGGTGCAGGTTGGGGTAAAAGTGACATAAATATTTGGAAGTCCACTGCAGTGAGAATAGCCATGTCCGCCACAAGCCATCCGACAGGCTTCAATAGCTGTGTTCGTTGTCCAGGACGTGAAAGCCTTCAGCCCAGCGGTGAGCGCGTGAAGCTGAAGGGGGAAGCACAGGCCATCAGGACGTCTGCAGTGCTGACAGCCTGCGTTCCAAGTGGACACGCTGAACAGGACTGTCACTTGCAGAAACACTTGCCAGGGTTAAGTAACAAGTGCTCAGTGCTTAGGGCTCTGTGCTATCATTGCCAGGGGCCTGGTTTGGTCCCTGATTAGGAAACTAAGATCCTGCAAGTGGCCAAGAAAACCAAATAAAATCACTTGCCATGTATATAAACTGAAAAGCATCCTCATCTAATTAGCCTAAACTAGTAACATTACCACATTCCTTTCTGAACTGTTCTATGTGGCAAAAAAATGTACCACTTAGGTTCTTTTGCTCAATAAAGGACCAACATAGTACAGTAATTCTGAAATTTAAAAACATGGATAAATCCATAAAAATATGGATTCTTTTCAAGGTATCCCAATGTTTAATTTTCTCTGCACATGATCCCACAGGGAAGTATGAACAAGAAGGGTTCCCACAAGGGACAGAGACCAGACACAGACCTCAGGCAGCTCACTCAGGTCCCCATGGCCAATGTCTTCATTAATCCGAAGATAGGTCTCTTTCATGTATGCGCCTACAAACTGGAAGGCATAGGCAGTGGCCAGGAGGGGAAAAAGTTTATATTGCTGGGTTTGATAATCCAAAATCTGTGGTTCTGGTTCACTAAAGTATATGAAAAAAGGAAAAACAAACAAAAATCAATCAATCAATCCCTATACAGAGCTCACGTGCCAGATTCTGGACTAAGCACTTTGATAGATTAATTTATCTAATCCTCACAAAGACCCTGTGAAGTAATTTTTAATAGCTCTATTTTACAGATGGGAAAAATGAGGTTAAGAACCTACCCGGGGTCACAGAGCTAGTAAGTGGCAGATTCTTGATTGAAATCTAGGCTATTTGGCTACAGAAGACCACACTCTGAACCACCCTGTTGAACACGTGAACAGGATTTTCTAGTTGACATTTGTATTTTTCTTAATCTTTCCAGTCTTTCCAGTTTGGCTATGAAAATAGTATCTCATGGCAACATAAAGAACCAAACTTCGTTAACTTCACAGGAGGAAGGCAATGTTAAAGGGTGTAGCTGGTAGAATAAACTATATTGTGACCACTAATATGAGAAGACCCAGTGTACTAAGTTTAATATTTAAAGTCTAAGAAGGTCCACTGAGCATGCAAAAGAGTCTGCTCTTACCAATTTCTTTATTTCTTCTTTAAGAGTAAAAAGTTTATCAAAGAGTCATGCCCAATTAGTAGGTGGAAATAAGAACAAACTATGCCCAGGAACACAACAGGGAACCGAGTTTAATGTCACTTTCACTATACCCAATTTGTAGTTGTTAGCAGCAATTAGAACCTTCACACCAGACCTTCGGTGTTTTGAACACTTCACTTATAAAGCTCTAGTAATATTATCATTTTTCTTAGAAGGTTAAAAGTAATAATTAGGTGCTTATTCTCATCCTTCCACTTAAGGAAGTTTAGATTCTAAGTAGCAGACCCAGTACACTGCCATTCTAGCTAATTTTATCACAAATGCACTTTCTCCACATCACATTTGGGAATTTTGATACCTGGATGGGGTTCACGCCAGACTTCAGTACTGAGCTCATCTCAGACTTTACCCTTACCCTGGGTTGATTTCAGACTGATGCCTCACAGCACTGTATCGGACGGCAATGGTGCATGCCTTAGACAGACTCCGAGCGGATTCTCCCACGAGGAAGGACCTGATGAACACCATGGTCCCGTAGGTCAGCTTGTTATTCAGGGGTTTTACGTATGTGCCATCAGGCTTCACCTGGAAAAAGAACATGAGATGGATGCTTCCTTCTGTTAAACCCAAGTGGCAGTTTATTCTCAAAGTGTGGTCCCCAGAAAGGCAGCATCAGCACCACCTGATGCTCAGTCCCCACCCTGACCTCCTAAATCAGAAACTCTGGGCACTAAGTAATCTAGGTTTTAGCAGCCTTCCAGGCGACTCTAATGTATGCTAAAGTGGGAGCCCCACTGGTTTAGCAAACCAAGACATGCCCTTCACACCTGTCAACTCATCTGATTTCATGGTCACAATAAAAGCATCATCAGAAGTAAAAAATCTGTTATTACCTTCTAAACGAACAGACCATTCCAATCCTATGATTATCAATGGCCACTGAAACCCCCATGTCTGACACGCCTGCTCGTATTTTCCATCTCACTGTACCTGGGCATGTTTCATCAGCATGTTTTCTCTGGGAATACGATAGTTGTCCATCTTCAAGTAGCCATTATCCATCTCATCATAGCCAAACTTGGGGCCAATGTCTCCTACAGTAATACCTGCCGCAGATGAAAGGGGAGTCACAGGGTATTTAGGTTCTGGGATTCCTGGCTCCCTCCTCTTCTTTAGTTACATATTATACTTTTTGCAGAAGATAGTGACTGGTTTAATTTTCCATCTCAACATTAGATAATCCTAACCTGGCAAAGGCTTATGGGTCCCAAGTTCACGAATAGGTACAATGAAGGCATGTAATCCGTAGCATTTTCCCTGAGTGAAGAGCTGGGCAAGTACGATAGCATGATTCGAAGTTTTTCCAACTGCAACATAAAAGAGAACGAGAGAGGAAAGTGAGCAAATGTTCTTACATTTTCAAAAGACAGAAACAAAAGCGAGAAAAGCATATGTTAAATATAAGACTAAGATTCCATCAACAGCAAAATTCATTAAATTTTTGCAAAGTAAGCCTTCATTTTAAAAACACACATATATATATGTGTGTGTGTATTTTTACTGGAGTATAATTGACATATAACATTATCTAAGTTTAGGGTAGACAACATGTTAATTTGATAGCATTTTAAAGAAGAAGATAGTTTTACTTATTTTTCATTCATTTACATAAAGACATTTTTAGGATAATCATAGAACATTAAATTACTTCCTTTTTCTCCCTTAAGGCAGGGCTTTCCAAAACAGTAGCTACTAGCCACATGTGGCTATTTACATTTAAATTAATTATACTGAAATAAAATAGAAGATTCAGTTCCTCAGTCAGCTAATTACATTTCCAGTGTTCAGGTGGCCAGTGGCTACCACGCTGAACAGCAAAGACAGAGAATATTCCATCACTGCAGAATACTTCAGTATTCAGTATTCAGAATACTTCAGCTGTACTATAGGATACAGCTGCTTTAAGAGATTTTTGGTTAATGCATCCAGAAATATTTCCATTTTATTGCATGCTAGTTTTTTTCCTTATCAAAATGTAATACCACATATTAAAATATATAATGTGGATAACAAAATCCTTCATTGGAAATTTATGTATCCTAAAACAATAATTCAGAATAGAAGACAATATTAAATAAATTTCACATCAAAGCTATTATAACAAAAATTTAAAAACTAAAATACTTTTCTTTTTTAAAAAATACTCATTTCTATTTCTGTTTTGATTATTTATTTGGCTGTGCCAAGTCTTAGTTACAGCATACGGGATCTTTAGTTGAAGCATGTGGGATCTATTTCCCTAACCAGGGATTGCACCCAGGCCCCCTGCATAGGGAGGGTATAGTCTTAGCCACTGAACCACCAGGGATGTCTCTCAAATACTTTCCAATACATAAATGACTAACCAAACTAGGTATACTAAATTACTTTAAATGATGATTATGGAAATTATGCTAACACATGGAATGCTAAGATAAAAATCTATGAAAAGCAGCAAAATTGACAGCTGTCCTCTGCACTTTACAAGTGTATAAACATCTGTAACAGGTAACACAAGAGAATGTGAAAAGCTCAGCATAGTTTAAGCCCTAAGAGTTCTTTCTATATTTCAAAATTATATTCTCATAGACGCTATATATTCTATAAGTCTTCAAAACATTCAGTTACTATTAAAAAAATTCACTTACGTCCACCAGGCCACCACTTGATGGAGGTCACAGTAGGACTGTTGAGAATGAACTCCTGGGTTTCAGGGTCATAAGTGGCTGTGGTTTCCAAGCCTCGAAGATGGGTTCCTAAGGAAATGAATTATACCTACTTCAGATAGAATATGGGAAAAAACAGGTATAGGGTAAAATCTGCCCAGTTCCTTTAAAGCACTAGCATCTCAGAGAGTAACAACATCTAACAATAAAACATCTGTAGATGAGCTACAAATGGTTGATAACCAAGATCCTGAATTTCTGATGCTTAAATCAGATAGTTCGTATTAAGCTGAAAATATAAATGTCAAGCATGTTCCATTTCTGTATTTGATTTACTGCACAGCAGTAGATAGGGAACATTTATTTACATCAACCAAAAGAAAATGTAAAGACAGATAAGAATCATAGTTGCCTGAGATCACAGGCTATGACTTTAACATGGAAGTTAACTGCCCTTTTAAAATCATCTCTAAGTTGTTAGTGTGCTAATTTCAACTCATTCGTATTGTGTCCACCACACCAATTCAACATTCTGGAATTCTGTATTATAACAAAGAACGAGATAACACATGACAGAAGAGACTGAAGCTAAAGTTCTTGTAAACTGAGAATTTATTTCAGAATGAATGCTAGAAAGGAAAACAAGTTTTAAAACTTTAAAAGTTATAACCATTTTAGGGAAAAGAAGACCTGGAATGGTGACTTTTTAAAAATTTCTAAAAGTCCCAATAAGGTCCAAGTTCACCCTGTAGGCTTCCAACACTAGGCTTTCACTTATTCCTGACTGGTTCACAACTTTCACGTTCATTGGAGATGGACAGGGATTTGTGTTTTAAACTCTAATGAAAAAGTGAAAGTTGCTCAGTTGGGTCTGACTCTGCAACCCCATGGACTATACAGTCCATGGAATTCTCCAGGCCAGAATACTGGAGTGGGTAGCCTTTTCCTTCTCTGCTGCTGCTAAGTTGCTTCAGTCGTGTCCGACTCTGTTCGACCCCATAGACGGCAGCCCACCAGGCTCTCCGTCCCTGGGATTCTCCAGGCAAGAACACTGGAGTAGGTTGCCATTTCCTTCTCCAATGCATGAAAGTGAAAAGTGAAAGTGAAGTCGCTCAGTCATGTCTGACTCCTAGCGACCCCATGGACTGCAGCCTACCAGGCCCCTCCATCCATGGGATTTTCCAGGCAAGAGTACTGGAGTGGGTTGCCATTGCCTTCTCTAGGAGGGATCAAACCCAGGTCTCCTGCATTGCAGGCAAATTCTTTACTAGCTGAGCCACAACGGAAGCCCAAGAATACTGGAGTGGGTAGCCGATCCCTTCAGTGGATCTTCCCGACCCAGGAATCGAAGTGGGGTCTCCTGTATTGCAGGCAGATTCTTTACCAACTGAGCTATCAGGCAAGCCCTTAAATTCTAATACAAACGTGCCAAAATTCTTTGAAAAAAGTTACAGAAAAGTGTTCTATGTGACCCTCTCCCTATCCTGAAGTCAATGATGAGAACTTTTTACCAGATTGCTTTGAAAATGCCAGATTTCATTCACCACTTAAAATTAATTGTTAAACATTCAGAAACTTCCAAGTTGAATAACAGAAATGGCCAGTTTATGGGTGATCAACCTTCCCCCAGATGGGAATCAAGGAATCAGACAGTGAGACCCCTTTCACCAAAGAAGACACTTTTATAGAACAGGTAATGACAGAGCGTTTTCAAACGCACAACTGAACCAAACAGTATTCCACTTTGTGTCTTAGGAACATCCTGTAAAATACTATTTAGCATTGAAGCTGAAAGTCAAATGAGCAATCAAATTAAGATAAAGCTGTTACAGGAATAAGGAACAAAAAGCAAATACACACTAGACCAGCTGTTCTGAAACCTCTGATTAGGCTAACAGAAGCCAGAAGTAGATGAATGGGTACCATTCAAACACAAATACCAATACAGAACGCGTGCTACCAGGAATAGCCACCAGCTTGAGCCCCATCCAGTTCAGAGAGAAAGGTAGGTCGGGGATGCAAAGAAAAAAAGAAAAGTGGTACATACAGAATGTGAAATCAATTACCTGGAAGTACAACTTATCTTATTTTTACTAAACTTTGGCCAAAGCCACCTTTAGAAGTCTACTGAATTTAGTGAATCAACACAAACAATGTCAAGGTAAAAAATCCTGCACGTTTTGGTTACAGAGGCCACTCACTTCCCTTTAGCACACGTGCTATTACCATCTATTTCTTTTGGAATCTGTGTAAGTTCATTAAGGTATCAGTATAAAAGGGAATCATAGTAATGAAGAAAAAGAGATGGGTTCAGACTCTCCATACAAATTCTGTACAAAAGCAGTGAACCTGAAAAACCACTTAGTAAGTAAGACCTAACTCTTAATTCTTGATCTGCTGAAGGGGAACCGTGAATAAGTAATCAGTATATCTGTGATAACATGAGCTTTAATTTCCACTGACCAAGGCATTGTCTACGCCAAGACTTCCACATGTGAAAACCTGGAGCGCTGCAGAAAGACTGCATTTAAACAGATCCCACACAGCACGTGGAAACACCACCGCTGGCACATGATGGACGCTCCATGTACCCTAGGCTTGCAGAGCCCCACCCAACCCAGAAGGTAGACTGAATGCACCGTACCATGACCCATCTCTGTTTGGGCATAAGTGCCAATGATCTCCAAGTTCCAGGCAGGCATGAAGAAGCGCTCCTGCTGTTCCTCGGTTGCCTGGTGCAGCAAGGTGGGCAGGAACATGCCCAAGTGAAGATCCAGAGGCCCAGGCCGCCCTCGATTCACAAAGCTTCAAAGAAATACCAAGGATGGGCATTTGAGAGTCATCAGGTGTGAGATCAGCAATTTGAACAAACAGCAAGGAAAGGAGAAAAAAAATACCTTCTGTTAAGTATGAATTAGTTGAGTAGACTTCATCATGGATGGGAGCACTGCCCCTTTCTGTATTACATTATAACTCTTGGTTACTTCCATTTTTCTTAAATTGGTGAGAAGTATTTTCTAATGCGACTCATTTCTAAAATAACTTGGCAGGGATTGGGAACTGATTCCAAAGCCTGTGCAACCAAAACTATGTGACCAAGGCAAAGGATTACAGCCTTGCAATTAAGGTAAATAAAAATTCTGAAGAGGCTTGATGGAATGGAAAATTGAAGTTGTACAATGACATATATTCTAATGAAAAGTTGAGACGGGAAAACACAAAAGTTCTCTTGGAAAAAATTTTTCCAGGATCTAATACTAATGTTTCTGGGTTGGAAAACTTTTCTATTTGTCTATAAAACATCCAGTGTTAATCCACATTCCTCACCTAATTTTGGTCATTTCATTTGGATTCATTAAAATATCCAGCCACATGCTATTAAAACAATTTAATACAAAAACTGACGATGCTCTTCACTCCAGTAATTAATTTCAGAAATAAAAAGACATGCAATTTTTAGTGAAGATCATAATATTCACAAATAACAGATGAATGCATAACAATCGCTCCATTACAATCATATGGGAATTATCAAAATTATAATAAACATGTTAACTGTCATTTAAAATCCAATTTCTAAAGTCATTCTTTTCCATTTAAAATTTGCAAGTGCCCTAGACTTTTATGTAAATTTATTTCTAATAGGAAATAGTGCTATACAGCTTTGTAATATTGCATGCTACCGGCATTTTTATCTAAATTCCAGCTCTAAATTAATCAATTCTATATTGCTCTTACTATGTTCTTTATCTTAGAAATGAGCCTAAACATTTCAGTTTCAAAACTTCTCCATTTGTTCCACTTGAGGAAGAAAATAATCAGGGGGAGGGTGCTGTAGGTGAGGGCTGATCTGTACTGTCTTTCCACAAGGGTTGGGGTGAGCTGAGCTTTCAGCTAACCAATCACATGAAAATCAAAAAATGCACGAATAACTTCCTCATTTTACAAAGAAATTAAAGCTGAGGTGAATTAAGTGTTTTCAGGTCAGAAAGACAATGGCAGGACTTCCCTGGTGGTCCAGTGGTTAGGACTCCAAGCTTCCAATGAGGGTAGGGGGACAGGTTCATTCCTAGTTGGGAAACTAAAGATCCTACAGGCCTCAAAGCACAGCCAAAAAAAAAAGACCATGGCAAAACAAGGACAAGAATCTCATTGCCTAATCATGTCTTCTAGTGCGATCTGGGCTGAGGATGACGGTGGGGACATTAGAAAGACCTGCCAAATCAGTTAAGATTTGGAAGCGTCAAACTGGAAATCCTGTAAGATATTACCACTGGGGGCAACTGAGTGCAAGGTCCATGGGATGTTTCTGGGCTATTTTTGCAACTTCCTATGAATCTACAGTCA
Source organism: Bison bison bison (assembly GCF_000754665.1). Lineage (NCBI taxonomy): Eukaryota > Metazoa > Chordata > Mammalia > Artiodactyla > Bovidae > Bison > Bison bison. The sequence goes on from NW_011494943.1 coordinate 7,688,393, forward strand.
TTTCAAAATAAAGTGTTGTTTTTTTTTTATAAATAGTGAAAATCCTTGGAAAAACAACATTCCTGGGATGAGCGAGTACCTTTCACTCACAAACAGAAATGTCAACTGTCCTGTTTTTAAAGGAATGGTGTGCAGGAAGAAAAATTAAAGTGTGTCTGCTGCTGCTGTTGCTGCGTCGCTTCAGTCGTGTCTGACCCTGTGCAACCCCAGAGATGGAAGCCCACCAGGCTCCCCCGTCCCTGGGATTCTCCAGGCAAGAACACTGGAGTGGGTTGCCATTTCCTTCTCCAATGCATGAAAGTGAAAAGTGAAAGTGAAGTCGATCAGTCGCGTCCGACTCCTAGCGACCCATGGACTGCAGCCCACCAGGCTCCTCCGTCCATGGGGTCGCTAGGAGTCGGACGCGACTGAGCAACTTCCCTTTCACTTTTCACTTTCATGCATTGGAGAAGGAAATGGCAACCCACTCCAGTGTTGCCTGGAGAATCCCAGGGACGGGAGAACCTGGTGAGCTACCATCTATGGGGTCGCACAGGGTCGGACACGACTGAAGCGACTTAGCAGCAGCAGCAGGAGCTGTAAGAAGAGAACTCTGAACTACGGCCAAAAGTTGTGGCCTGAGGCCAACCACTCTCATTGCCGAGAGCCTACTTTTCCATGGCTAGAAACCAGAGCAATTCCTGGTGAAGGAGAGGTCGCTCTGAGGCGCCCTTCAGACTCATCGTGGGCGGGTGTGTATCAGGGAATAATGCCAATACCAAGGGTTACCGCAGAGCACACTGAGAAGGGCAAGGGGAAAACTACTATCATCACAAACTGTTCTGAAGCTGAAAGTTGTTCCCAGGAGTAAAATGTCTCTTGTAACTAGGGTAAGGATTATTCAGAAGTGAAGGAAATGTAGAAACGTTACAAGGACAAAGTTACCTGGATAGTTTTTGATTTAAATCAAGTATTGATAATTGCTGTAACCTTATGCATGATAAAGACCATAAATTATTTTAAATTAATTTACTTTATAATTGCAAAGCACCAACATTTTACTTGGTAAGGAGCTGCAGTCAATTCTTTCAAAAGCGTCAACACCAAAAGGCTTTCCCTGTATCTCCTACATGATACAGGGCAGGGAAGGCTGGCCAGTAGTGAGGACAAATGATTAGATTAACAACATATTGAGAAAGGAAGAAATCAAAATAGCAACTCAGTGGACAGCATGATTATAATCCTTGGAAATCAACAACAAAACACCAACACCATCAATCATAAATTAACTTAGCAAAGCTATAGGCTTTAAAAAATCATTCATTCTTATCCATTAGAACCATTCAAATAGAAATCCCACTAAAGAGAAAGGTGATTTATAACAGCAACAAAATATTTTTATATTTTAAATAAGTTAGCTCAGAATATTAAATATTTAATTATGAAAACACATAAATACCTACTAGGATGAATGAAAGATCAGAGTAACAGAAAAGAAATTGCTAATTCTGAGCTCACAGTATGAAGGAAAATTAGTACTTCTCAAGAAAATATTGGGATTTAATGTAACACAGGTTTTAAATTCCTATAGAATATGTTTTAGAACTTGATAAATTGAGATCAGAATTTATCAAAAAGAATAAGTATGCAAGAACACTAAATACAAATATCTTGAAACACAGGCTGTAACAATAGTAAGTTTATCCTATCAGATTTTTTTTTCTATCAGATTTTTAACTATCTTTAAAATAACAATGACAATGAGCCAAAGCTTATGATGTTAGAGAAAACAGAAAGAAACAAATTAACGTAATATATTTAAGGTTCCATAAATAAATTGAAACTATTACAAAAGTCTAAGATAAACTAGAAAGAACGTAATAAAGTGAAAGAGCTATTAGTTAATAAACATGAATACTGTATGTGAGACTGATCACTGTATCATACACAAGTAAAAACATTAAACACAAATTCAACAAACAAAAATGGGAATAAAATGGAAGCTAATTACCCAAGATATGAGAAGAAAACTTATACCTAGTCAGAGACAGATGCACTGAGGCCAAAATATTTAATGAAACAGAGCCAATAAAAACAATATAATTTTCTAAGATCAACATGCAGATTCTATTTATCCAACACTCAAAGGAGAACATGCCAGTTCATACATATGAAATGCAGAGAGTAATATCCAGGCTCATTAGCACTGGTAAATGAAAACTTTAATTCTTAGATATAAAAGTAGCAAAAAACCAAAGTGACTATGTTGATGGGACAAAGGAGACACGAGTACACTAAATACATCAAAACCTACTCCATGTCTTATGCAACAACATCTATAAAGTACTCATTCTCTTCAAATGTAGTCATTCGTCTCTGAGGAAGGTATTTCAAAGGCATAACCCAAAGAACACAGCTTTTGTAGACGTTTATATTGTTATTACTAACAGTGGGGAAATTAGAATATCCAGGGAGCAAGTCTCATGGGAAGGCCAACAGGGAAGAGAATCACTCTGGGGAAAAAAGAGGATGGGAGGCTATCGGAGAGACAGAGCAGTGAGATCCAGGAAGAGGAAGATTAGGGACTTACAAGATCAAGTGCATGACCTATTTTTCAAGCTTCAAAGGAAGAATATTTTCACCGTTTAGTATTAGAGATGGGAATCTGCAATGATACTGCAGCATCTTCAAAGATGATAAGTATGTACTACAGAAGCTCTATTTTCCTGAATAATTATAATAACACAAAAGGCAAAAAGAATCCCTATGAAGTGGCTAGAACTTGAAATGATCAAATAACCATGATGACCAGAAACTATCTGCTTTGTGACCTGCAGAGACATATGGTCTGGAGATAATTAACCCTAGACCATGTCCCAGACAGTCTCTTTAACAATGGAGCCCCAGGTAGAGGGTGCCCTCCTTGGTCCAGGATTCTGCCTTTGATTAGGGCTCGCAGATCCACAGACCCAGTATGTGTTGGGCTTGTGTGCCCGTACAGACAGAAGTGTGTTTAAAGGAGGGAAGAGAGAACACTGGTGAGCTAGACTTTCTGCAGGTGGTTGAATTTTAAGATTCTTGAGGATCCTGGAATAAAACTGAGCACTTTTAATTTCTTCACTTCTCAGAGGCTTCCTAGAAGTGAAAGAATCCCAAACTGGAAGTTACAGCTAATTCTGTAAGAACGTGAGATAATCACTGTTGACCAATGTTCCAAAGTCTCAGAATTTAAGTAGTCAAATCGTCATCCTGTACAAGTTGCTCTATTTCCAGTCCCGCTGATGCTGAAGTACTTTTTATACATTCTCTATAAGATTATACTCTCATTGGATGTTAATTAGCCAACAGACTGGCTTTTTAGGAAAAGAATAGCACTCAGCAAAGCACAACTAATATGAACTGACAAAGTTCCAGCAACAAACAAGACCTAATTTTAAAACTCTGTTCTCTAAAAAACCATAGAGATCAAGACAAAGTTGGTTTCAAACACAAGAAAAATTTGGAAACTAGAAGGAAGAAGAGAAAGAAAACTAACAAATACAATCTTGCCCAGAGCAGCACAGGACCTTAATCCAACCCTCGGCACTCCTCAAATCAATGAAGTTTAAGTCTTCAATTCTTCCTCTCTTCTTGCAAATATACATGGGAAATATACTTCAAAAATAGAGGCAGAAGGATAAGACAGACCAACAAAAGATAAACAGATCAGACTCATTTAGTTTCACAATAGTTTACATCTAATGTCTCCCGAGAACAGTATACCTCTTAAAGTCAAATAAACTCAATGATGAATTTGAAAACAAACAAACAAAAAAGGATTCTGTACCACAAAGCTATTTCAAGATCACAAAACACCCACACACACTCCAGGAGAGGAACACTGCTGGAATGCGATCTTTCTTCCCTTAGGACACCTTCCCTCAGGTCTGACCATCCTGGGGTGCCTGGTGGGGTGTTCATAAAACTGTCCCATGACCAGGATCTGCAGTGCCCATAGGCATTATGAGAAAGGACATTTACTTAAACCAATTCACAAGCCAAAAAGCACCAAATGAAACACAAAAGAGGAATGTCCCTGATATCTGCATCCTTTCTTCCTTCCTTTGCTTTGCTTTATTTACACGAGGGAAACATTTTGATAATTAGGAATGACATGGGGCAGCTCAAATTCAAGACCCTTAAGCCCATCAGTGGCCTTGTCTATGAAAACAAACTTGCTCCACAAGACCAAACACAAAAACTTTTTTAAAGGTTTTCAGAACAATTTAACCAAGAATTCCTGGTAATTCAAAGTCCATGGGCAGGTACAGAAAAATGAATAAAAAGAAACGAAATGAAGAGCATCATGGACTTTTTCCCAAACCCCCTAGCAGCCTTCACCACTTTAACCCCGTCTCATTAAAATACACATTTTTAACTTCATTAAAGCAAAGCATCTTCCACGTGTTGCTGAGGCATGAAGCCTCTTAAGAACTTCCAACTAGGTCTTTTAAATCAGACACCCACACAATGGAGCACTTTGCCATATTTTCAACCCCACCTTTCCAAACTGCTCAATACCCATTTTAACTGGGTGTACACAGCAACGGTAAAAAATAACAATGATACATCTTTCAGGCCAGAATCTTGGACCAGTTTATAGGGAAATAAACTATGAAGAAACAGGTTGAATTTTAAGATTTATCAATTTAATAATAAAATTCCAAACGTGTAGCAGGAGGGTAAAAAAAAAGGTCAAACGCCCAGAGTGATTTGTTAAATGAAGACCTGACTGGGCTACCCACTGACCCTCAAATGTGGACTAACCGTGGCCCATTTCCGTCTGGGCGTAGGTGCCAATTATCTCGAGTCCTTTGGATGAATGCAGCCATTTCTCTTGCTGAGCAGTGGTGCCCTGATTCAGCAAGGTAGGAATAAACATGGAGTAATTGAGGCCCACAGGTTCCACAAAATTGACCAAATGTAGTCTACAGGAGAGAAAAGAAAAGGGTCTCAGCCTTATTCTAGAAACTGGATTCTACCACCATTCTCGCCAGACACATTTGGCCCTGAGGATGAAGGTTAGACAAATTTAAACCCCTTTCTTACGAAATTAAGACTCAAACTTATCATACACTACCTAAAAAGCCAACGGCAGAATCTAGTGGTATCTCTTCTCCTCCTAGTCATGTCAGGGCCAGGATTCTGAATTTCACACTTAATCCAGAAAGCAAATTCTACCCATGTTTTAGCCTCAGACCTCTTTTGTTTATTATTTTGTTGGTTTGATTTCTTGGAACATGAGTGTGTGTTTTTGCTTTATTTTTAGGCTTTACTTGTCTTGAAAATCAAAAGAAACTCCACAGAACATTTACATTTGCTGAGCTGTTAACAAAATGTCCTAAAGAAGAATAATTTAAACTATTTTTCCCTAGTAACCAAAGCAAATGTCCAGGATAGTATGTATACATTCTAGGGCCAAAGCACAAATCTATAAAGATCTTCAGAGTTTACAGATGGGTAAAGCAGGTAATGTGAATATGTTAAAAATCACAAAGGGTCTCTGAAAATTAGTCCAGATTAAGGGAATTTTAATTTTAATGAAATTCAGTCTTTAATGATTTTCCCCTAAAAGAATCTGTGAAGTAGTCAATACAAGTTATATACACTAGTCAGCCTCAGCCATGCCAAGTTAGAGATTTTACAGGGTCTATTCTGTCAGCTCTATCTATATAAACAGCTTAAGGTACAAAGTATTATCTAACTGACCCTCATGATGTTTCAAGGGATGGACAGAAAGCAGCGTCACCACCCTGTCCTGGCTTGTAGAACAAGCAGAGCATAAATTCAAGAGAAAGAGGGGGTAGGCTGCCAACTCACTTTTGGGGATGCCCTAAAACCATACCACTACCTTTTAGGGGTGCTGAGGACAGATTCAAACATTCAAGGAGTGCCTGGACTAGCCAACATCAAAAATGCTTTTTAACCCTGAGGTTCTCTGATTTTCACACAAATACTAAATGTTAATTCAGACTCCAAGGAGAGAAAGAGGGCAAAGGAGGCGGAGAACAGAAGAGTCGAGTGAGTTCCTAGGTAAGTCTCACAGAAGCTGTTCTAGAGAGAGAAGTAAGACATTTTGCAAAAAACATACCCATCTCATTATGGTGGGATAATGTGGAGGTAAATATAAAAACCGGCCTCTCAAAGGCAAGGGCACCATAACACTCCCTAACAGCCACGCTTTATTGACTTCCCTGGTGGCTCAGACGGTAAAGCATCTGCCCACAATGCCCCGGGTTCAATCCCTGGGTCGGGAAGATCCTCTGGAGAAGGAAATTGCAACCCACTCCAGTACTCTTGCCTGGAAAATCCCATGGACAGAGGAGCGTGGTAGGCTACAGTCCATGGAGTCGCAAAGAGTCGGACACGACTGAGCGACGTCACTTTCATTGAAGGAGGAAATGAACCTGCAAGACTTTCTGAGTAATAAAAGCAGTAATTCACTTGCTAAAAATGGAAGCAATACAAGACACAGCCATTCCCTTATGGGAAATGAGAAGGCTCTGGGTTGGTAAAGTGCTGATGCTGACACAAAATAATTAATTCTAGCAACAGGGAAAAAATATGTAACACAAAATAAAGACTGTCAAATACTTATGTTTTTGACATACTGAGATTTTTTTTTTGAGGGCTCTTGAAGTTAACTAAAGAACAATATCTGAGCACTTGTTTTAAGTTATGTTTAATCCTCCCCGACGACTCTTTTCAAGGAACTAGCTTTAAAAACCTAAGAAGGATTAAAAAAAAAAAAAAATGACTGGTTCGCATTAGAATTTTGTTACTTTAAAAATACTTTAGTTTTTGCATAACAAACTGTATAGTTAAAAGACAACATTACAGAAAAGGAGATCAGGAAAGGAATTTGTATATTCCCCAAACAGCAAAGTCTTACTTTCTCAAGGAATGGAGAGAAGAATTCTTCTACTGCTTGAGTTGAGAAAACTCAAAGTATTTTACTAATATTTTAGTCAGTTTCAAAATATTCTCATGTTTCATTTTGTGATAGGGAAACTGGATATAAAAGGGACCAGAAATATTACTATATTTCATTAATCATAGCATCCCTCACCCCAAAGCCAATTTTAGCATTTAAGACATTCAATGTATCTGACAATTAATGGTAGGTCACAGTTGAGTTTTTTAGTGATACATAAAACATAGATGTAACAATCGACAGTGTTCAGTAACTGCCAAGACTAATGAAACATTCTCTAACAAACATTGATCTTCCTGTCATAGCCCAGAAATACTGAAAGGATGTCAAAGGGCCTGCCACAGGTTGTATTTTGTCTTTTTCCCAAATAGTGAGGTCTGAGTCATAAAATACATTACAGAAAAAAAAGAAAAAAAAAAACCCACCAAAACCCAAAAAAACTGGCTGGTGTCCCCTGGTTTTTAACTGACGTGAAGGACTGTGTTCTATGCCACTGTGACTTCACTGGAGTCTATTTACACATTGCGCACCACCACAGATTATGAAATCTAACTAACTCTGAAACACACGGCCGCAGCCATTTAAAGTAAAACAAAACAAACCTCTTGTTTTAAGGAAAAATCTAATTTTACTAACTTTACAAGTTCACAAACTCAATTCAGGTAAATCAGAAACAGAATTTTCTAGGAGTTACTCCACCTCAATATCCTCACAGCCACAAGTTACAAATTTTAAAAAATAAAAGAGCATTTGGAAGTTAGTAAGTACTCTGGACTACCAAATTAACTGTATTTTTATAACTAAAATGGAAAGAAGTTCTGAGTGTGGGCTGGAGTAAATTTCCTCTTGACAAGAATAACCAGGTCAAACTCGAAAATAGATACCAAATATATCAGTTGGCAGTTGTATAAGAGAGGAATGCCTATTGCAACATAAAGACAGAGCCTGTAACATGTTTCATTGTTTCATTTTTCTTGGCTCTTAAACATGTACCATCCAAATAATTTACCCTCTATTGATGAAAATATTGGCGTTCTTAAAAAATGTAGAGACCTAAAACAGGAAATGCCCAGTAATAAATGAGAAGAAACGCTGCAAGTCAAAGGCATCTTACACTAACATTACATAATTATAGTGTATATTTACATAAAGGCAAAAAAAAAAAAAAAAGTGTGTGTCTTATTTCTAACCAAAAACACAACAAAAAGATGGTCTGAACAAAGAACATACTCTGTCAGCAGTAGGACCAAGGCATATTTTTATGAAGTCTCATATGCACAGGAGGGCCATTTAAATACCCTCACCAGATTCAACGAAGCTGGGGGTTCTCAGAATACTTTATATCCATTCTGAGGCTTGACTAAAGTTCTTCCTCATATTTTCCATTATTTTAAACTCAAGAGCTACATTAGTATATGAAAATACAATCTGTTACTGCTCCAAAATATTTGTTTGGTCTTTGCAACGGAAAACATCCTTCTAAATTCAGCTTCTGAATTTAGCAGGCCTCCTTCTTAGAAGAAGCAAGTCATTCTGCATTTAAATCGCTCAAAACTGAGAGGTCTGGACCGCATGTGTATGATTCTTGATAAAGAAAATTACAGCATCTCCACAACAAGCTTTCTACAAACATCAGCCCTTTAAAAGGCTTAAAAATCAAAGTAAACATCATTGTCCACACATAGAACTTTAAAATGGCATGAAAAGATGTGAATTTGAGTCTTCAAACGCGAAACACTATGAAAAAGGATACCACAGATGGCGAATTCAAGGTTCAGGCTTAGGCCCTTGCTCTTAAGCTAAGGCATACCTACTTTTTAAACCACATGATTTCAGCAGGATCTGCGATGCCAAACTTCCTCATCTTCTGCACCATGACGGCACTCTTCTTAACAGCCACCTCGTAACGCTGGCTACGGCTGAGGAAATTCAAGTTCTCATGCTGGAAGTCTGGGTCGTTCAGAATGAGGTTCTCTGGTAGGGAGTTAAAGGGTACCAAGAGGAAGACAAAAAATTCACGGCTCCGTTAAAGCTCTCTGGATCACACCAGGTTTCAGCCTCACGGGCACAGGTCCTCCCTCGCGATGGGCGATTGCCCCCGCCACAGCCTCCCCTGGAAGTGCGGGGGTCCCGCGGCTCCCCTAAAGCCGGGCCAGAGGTTGTGGCCTAGGCCCTACAGTGCCCCCACACCCCCGACTTCTCCCGGAGGGAACCGCCAGCTCTGCTCGGGAAAGGCGGGGAGGAGGCCTGGCCAGCTGCCCTCACCGATCTCTCGGCGGCGCCGAGTGTTCTCGGGGCTGCCGTCCAGGACATTCGTGAGCAGCTCCGGGTTGAAGCTGGCGCCGGCCCGCTCTTTCTGCAGGTCTGGATTCATGGTAACGGGCGGCTGAGGCAGTGTAGGT
>NW_011494943.1:7697846-7698957 GCF_000754665.1 Bison bison bison
GGCCCCAAGGCGCGTGACCGACCGCGGACAGGGCGTGAGGCAGCGGCTGTGCCGCTGTGGGCGCCGCCGGGGCGGGCGAGTCCCCTCTTCTCGGCCAGTGGCGCCTCAGAGCAGCCCCTTGACAAGCGGACCCCGGAAGAAGGTCAAGGAATTGCCCAGGTGGTGGTGGTGGTGCGGGGGGGAACCGAGACGCTCTCAGCAACCCGGCCCTCCCTCGTCAGGCGGTCCCACGGGCCGGAAAAAGGCCGCCCGCGGCCGCCCCCGCGCCCACACAGCTTCGCCGGGGGGTTGGGAAGGGGCGGGACCACGCGTCTGAGGACGACTGCGCCTGCGCCCCGGGACCCGCCCGCGCCGCCGCTTCCGGGTCCGCGCGCCGTGTCCTCCAGGGACGTGAGAGGGGGAGGCGGTCTCCAGGGCTGCAGCGGGTGACCCGGGCCTTCTTGAGATGGCTCGGGGAGGTCGTAGGGTTTTTCCCAAAACCCTCCAAGAGTGGAACCAAAAGGACGGGGACAAAAGGTCGCACTGAGGAGAGGCTCCAGCCATCACTTGTTAAGATAATAGCATCTCTGCTGCCAAAGGCGAAGGCGGCGGGGAAGCAGAGTGTGAGATAGCTAGCGCTCCCCCGACCCCGCATTTATTATGGGTTGTGGGTGTGGGCTTCAGTTCGGTCGCTCAGTCCTGTCCGACTCCTTGCGACCCCATGGACTGCAGCACGCCAGCCTTCCCTGTCCATCACCAACTCCCAGAGCTTGCTCGGACTCATGTCCATGCAGTCGGTGATTCCATCCAACCATCTCATTCTCTGCCCTCCCCTTCTCCCGCCTTCTATCTTTCCCAGCATCAGGGTCCTTTCCAATGAGTTGACTCTTCACATCAGGTGGCCAGAGTATTGAAGCTTCAGCTTCAGCATCAGTCCTTGCAATGAATATTCAGAGTTGATTTCCTTTACGATTAACTGGTTTGATCTCCTTGGAGTCCAAGGGACTCTCAAGAGTCTTCTGCAACACCACAGTTCAAAAGCATCAATTCTTCTGCTCTCAGCTTTCTTTATAGTCCAACTCTCACATCCATACATGACCACTGGGAAAACCATAGCCTTGACTAGACGGAC
>NW_011494943.1:7699057-7715032 GCF_000754665.1 Bison bison bison
GTGACTAGACGGACCTTTGTTGACAAAGTGATGTCTCTGCTTTTTAATATGTTGTCTAGGTTGGTCATAACTTTCCTTCCCAGGAGTAAGCGTCTTTTAATTTCATGGCTCCGTAGTCACAGTTAGTAGTAGTATAATAAGACATTAAAAAAATAAAAATGTAGGAAAATCTGCGATGAGTAAAATAGCAACATTTTAAGTAGAGACAAGATCTTGAGTACTGATTGTTCCTTTTATCTCAGACTCCAATGTACCTGGGCAGAAGTCTCAGATAACCCCTGCTGTTTTTTATGCCCCCAGGCATTACACTGTTTAGTCTGGCTACTGTGTATTCCTTTTGTGTAAAAGCAGGCTCTCAAAGCCACTATGGAGAACAGTGTGGAGATTCCTTAAAAACTGGAAACAGAATTGCCATACGACCGAACAATCCCACTGCTGGGCCTACATACCCAGGAAACAAGAATCGAAAGAGATACTTGTACCCCAATGTTCATCTCAGCACTGTTAACAATAGCCAGGACATGGAAGCAACCTAGATGTCCATCAGCAGACAAATGGATAAGAAAGCTGTGGTACATATACACAATGGAGTATTACTCAACTATTGAAAAGAATGCATTTGAATCAGTTCTAATGAGGTGGTGAAACTGGAGCCTATTTTAGACAGAGAGGTTAGGTCAGAAAGAAAAACACCAATACAGTATATTAGTGGATATATATGGAATTTAGAAAGATAGTAACGATGACCCTATATGCGAGACAGCAAAAGAGACACAGATGTAAAGAATAGACTTTTGGACTCTGTGGGAGAAGGCGAGGGTGGGATGGTTTGAGAGAATAGCATTGAAACATGTGTATTATCAAATGTGAACTAGATCACCAGTCCAGGTTCGATGCATGAGACAGGGTGCTCAGGGCTGGTGCACTGGGATGACCCTGAGGGATGGGATGGGGAGGGAGGTGGGAAGCGGGGGTTTAGGATGGGGAACACATGTACACCCATGGCTGATTCATGTCAATGTATGGCAAAAACCACCACAATATTTTAAAGTAATCAGCCTCCAATTAAAAAAAAAATGAGAGCTGACTCTCTTGTGCAACAGAAACTAACATTTCATTATAAAGCCAATATACTCCAATTAAAAGAAAAATAAAATTATTTAAAAAAAAAACACAAAGCTGGCTCTCTAATATCACCAACATAATCTGCTGACTAAACAAATCTGAGTTGATTGCTTACTCAGTAAGGGTGACTGCTGCTTGGCAAAGCCTGGGCAGTGCCTCAGAGAGACAGTAAGGTCACAATTTATTGAGAATTGGAAGTTTGGTTTAAGATGAGTCTCTTAGTTCAGGGTTTTGATTAAGACTTGATACAAACCACTGCACAACAGTCAAAATTAGCAGAAAGGGCAAAGCAGGGGAACTCAAAAAATCTCAGTGAACAAGCTAGTTGTTGATATTCAAACCCGCTTTCTGGACTGGACAGTTGGGAATAGTAAAAGATGCTGATGAAGAACCAGCATCGCGAAGTTAAGTTAATGTGGGCAGTAAGATGTAGTTTGGGTTCTCTGTGAATGGTCTGATTGTAGGGGGAGGTAAATGGTTTTGGTTTTCACTCTCTTCTTCATGAATATATCCATCCATCTGATAAATATTTAATAATTTTCCAGACACTGTCAGGCACAGGGGCTATACCGGGGAGTATGCTGAGTCATGGCCCTCAAGGAACCGATAAGCTAGTGGGAGACGTCAACATTAACCAAGTAAACAGATCTTATTATTTGAAATTCTTTTATTTAGTGGACTGCACTGAGGATGGAGTGACTGGGGGTGGTGAGAATGCCATTTTAGATGAGGTGGACAGGGCTGGTCTTGCCGAGGAGATAGACAGCCTGAGAGCTGAGGACGGGAGAGACCCAGCCTCGTGAAAGTCTGGGGAAGCCTGTTCAAGTCTGTGACAAAGCAAATGTGTAGTTCTGAGGTGAAGATGAGCTAGAGGAGGGGTGATGGCAAAACAGGCACAGATCCCACGTGGCATTATGGCCAATGGAGACTTGTAATTTTAACAGTTCTAATAAGTGGTTAAGAGACTTCCAAAATCACTGAGGGCGGTGACTGCAGCCTTGAAATGAAAAGATGCTTGCTCCTTGGAAGGAATCCTATGAGAAACCTAGACAGCGTAATAAAAAGCAAAGACCTCACTTTGCCGACAAAGGTCCATATAGTTAAAGCTGTGGTTTTTCCAGTCATGTACAGATGTGAGAGTTGGACCATGAAGAAAGATGAGCACCAAAGATCTGATGCTTTCAAACTGGCTGGCAAAGACTCTTGAGAGTCCTTTGGACTGCAAGGAGATCAAATCAGTCAGTCCTAAAGGAAATCAACCCTGAATATTCATTGGAAGGACTTTTGCTGAAGCTGAAGCTCCAATACTTCGGCCACCTGATGCAAAGACCCAACTTATTGGGAAAGCTCCTATACTGGAAAAGATTGAGGGCAAAGGAGAAGGAGGCGGCAGAGGATGAGATGGTTAGATAGCATCGCGGACTCAATGGACTTGAATTTGAGCAAACTCCGGGAGATGGTGGAAGACAGAGGCACCTGGCATGCTACAGTCCATGAGATCGCAAAGATTCAGAGACAGCTTCGCCACTGAACAACAAGGGACTTCCCAGGTGGTCCAGTGACTAAGAGTCCAAGCTCCCCATGCAGGGAGCCTGGGTCAGGTCCCTGGTCAGGGAACTAGATCCACAGGCCACGGCAAAGATCCCATGTGGCATCTAAGACCCAGAGCAGCCAAATAAATAAATACATAAGTAGATATCAAAAAGAATGACTCCTGGCTTAAGCATATGGAAGACAAAGGGGCTCTAAGAGATAGAGAGGGTGGCTGGTAGGTAGTATTAAAGCCATAGGACTTGGTTCTGGTTGAAACATTGTCCTCTTTTGTCTATTTCCTCTCCCTGGGAGAGGACATAAATGGTCACAGTGAACAGGATAACGGCAGTTATCAAATTAAGGACATGTAATGTCGATACAATACTATTCCAAACCTTTCTGTAGACTTATAATTGTCCAATGAAGTCCTTTATCACAATTTTTTCCTCCCAACCAAGGTCCATGGATCATGAATTATATTTAGCTGTATTAGTTTGCTAGGACTACCATAACAAAGCACCACAGACCAAGTGGCTTAATCAACAGGGATTTGTTGTGTCAGGATTCTGGAAGCCAGAAGTTACAGTCAGGGTGTCAGCAGGGTGGTTCCTTCTGAGGCTGTGAATGAGTACCTGCTCCATGCCTCTCAGCTTCTGATAGCTTGCTGGCAATCGTCGGTGTTCCTTGGCTTGTGTAGTATCTCTGACTTCATCTTCACCTGGCTTCCTCCCTTTGTGGGTGTCTGTCCCTGTTCAGACCTTTCCCTTTTTAGAAAGATACCAGTCATACTGGATGAGGCCCTCAGGAATGACCTCATTTTAACGTGGTTACCTCTGAAGAATCTCTATAGAAAGTCACATTCTGAGGTCCTGGGGGTTATGACTTCAACTTTACTTTTTTTTGTGCGGGGGCAGGAATTCTACCTGTAACAGTCGTCCAAAAGTTTGTTGTTGTTGTTTAAGTTGTGTCTGACTCTTTGTGACCCCGTAAACTGCAGCATGCCAAATTCCCCTGTCCTTCACCATCTTCTGGAGTTTGCTCAAATTCATGTCCACCGGGTCGGTGATGCCATCTAACATCACTTGAGCCTCTTTTAACCAGAGTGATTTGTCTTTCGTGATTTTGACACTTGCTTTGTGGACAGTCTCTCAATTCAAATTTGTCTGATATTTCTTCATGATTAGATTCGGATTATGCATTTTCTACAGGAATATCACAGAAGCAACGTGTCCTTCTCTGAGCGTCACATCCAGGAGGCACATGAAGGTTGTATTTGCTCACTTTCTTCACTGTGAACTAGACTATTTTCCCCTTTGTAATTAATAAATAAGTAGTCTGTGGGAGATACTTGTTGAGACCATATACATATCCTGTTCTTTATCTTTTTAAAACATGTTATTTATTTGGCCGCACCAGATCATAGTTGCGGTGCGCAGGATCCTCAGTCTTTGTTGCGGTTTGCAGGCTGTTTAGTTGAGGCACGCAAACTCTTAGTTGCAGCACGTGGGACCTAGTTCCCTGACCAGGAATCGAACTGGCACCCCCAGCATGGGGAGTGTGGAGTCTTAGCCATTGGACACCAGGGAAGTCCCTGAATAACCTGTTCTTCAGACTTTTACCCAATAACTTTTCACATCCGTTGATGATTCTTCCCTGAATTTACTTCTACTCTGGTGATTGCAGAACATTTAAAGGCGTAGTGAAGTAGTCATTTTCTTTTGTCACTGTAAAATTCATTTAGTTGAGATCACACTTAAATTGGAAGTAATCCGCATGTGATAGAATCTTTTGAGGCCATAGGTCAAATCATGTGACGTAACTTGAGTTTTAACAATGGCGATTCATTGTGTATTATAAGACTAACAAAGAATTGTAACTGTAAACACATGAATGAATGACTTCTGGGTTGGTGAACACAGGGCTTGGCTGCGCAAGTGACAGGAAAGGGCATAGAAGCACCACAGCCCACCCCGCCTCCTGTGTTCTATGCGTCTCTTCTTTTTGGTTGTTCCTGAGTTATATCCTTACCTTTTTGTGATAAACCAGTAACCTGTTCTAATTGTGGAGCGGTGAACGTGTATGATACAGTTTCTTGTCCACAAGAAACAAGTCCTAAGCCAACAAAAGCTATGATGAACTTAGTTATAAGTGTTTCTTTTCTGATCTTCAATCCCATTGAAGAAACCTGGGCAGTTCCTTCAGAAAAGATGAAAGAAGCAGTCAGAAGCAGTCACTGGGTCACCACCCTTCCTGAACAGTATTTTCAAACCTCCCAGTCGTTAAAAAGAAGAATATTTTTCATACCATGGATTTTTTCTCCTAGAAGTGGATATTTTACCTTGAGGAATGAAAAGGCTTGAAGTACAGGTTGTACCATTATTCAGATTTCTAGAGAGATTGTTTGAAATCCAGTTGAGCCACGAGAGAAGCCTGTTCTGATATATCTTCACAGAAATGTTCCTGAATGTGTGATAATATATGGATAATGATTTATGGAGCCAGCTGTGCTTATTAAGTCAACAGAAATATCTGAATAAGCACATAGCAACTTTTGTTTGAAGGAAAAAATTGAGGTTAAAATGTACAAAAGAGGGCTTACCTGATGGTACAGTGGATAAGAATCTGCCTGCCAATGCAGGGGACACAGGTTTGACCCCTGGTCTGGGAAGATTCCGCCTGAGGAGGAGCAACTAAGCCCAGGAACCACAACTGCTGAGCCTGTGTGCTGCAGCTGCTGAAGCCCACATGCCTGGAGCCTGTGCTCCTGCATGGTAATTTTAAAAATAAAAATTAATGACCTAGTTAATTATAGTTTAACTATAATTACCATCTAAAAAGAAGAATATTTTTCATACCATGGATTTTTCTCCTAGAAGTGGATATTTTACCTTGAAGAATGAAAAGGCTTGAAGTACACGTTGTACCATTATTCAGATTTCCATGGTAATTATTCATATTTACCATTACCATTAATAATGGTAATTATTCCATTATTCATATTCCATGGTAATCAGTGCTTCTGCATGGTAATTTTAAAAATTAAAATTAATGACCTAGTTAATTATAGTTTAACTTATACATGGTACTTGAGAGTAGAATTACTTTAAAAAAGATTCTCAAGTTTCAGCATTTTGCTAGATTGGATGGGATTGTCCCCATTATCAACAACAGCAACCACTATATTTTTTCCTTCTCTTGACTGTTTTGGGGGTTTGGTTCTGTTTTTTGTTTCTCTCTCAGGCCAGAGATGATTAGGGGACCGTCTCTGGTAGCCAGATAGCTCTCTCAAAGGTCGCAGCTATGAAGGATGTCTGTGTTTGGAGGAACCCCTGAGTAAGTCGCTTCTCCGCTACACTGGCCAAACTCATTCTTGGCACACAATACTGACATGACCATGGAGCATGGGTCAACAACCATCCCCTATGACCGCCTTGCTAGAGGATACTGTAAACACTTGTGCAGGAGTCTAGATTACATTAAACTTGGGGAATAGAGCTGTGTCATCTGATTTTCAGAAGGATCTTGAAATTATTTACTTACTATTTTCTTGGCTCAGATCTCCACTTGCTTGCCCAATCCAGAAACAGTTGAAGACCAACACTTTCAGGATGCCTTTGAAAGTGAAAGTGAAGTCGCTCAGTCGTGTCCCACTCTTTGTGACCCCATGGATTGTAGCCTCCCAGGCTCCTCTGTCCATGGGATTTTCCAGGCAAGAATACTGGAGTGGGTTGCCATCTCCTTCTCCAGGAGATCTTCTCCACCCAGGGATTGAACCCGGGTCTCCCTCACTGTAGGAAGACGCTTTACCATCTGAGCCACCAGGGAAGTCCTTTAGTCAGGATGCCTTTAGTTAGTCCTGAATCCCCGCTTATCTAACATTTTGAAAAAAATGAAAATCATTCAAAAATGAAAAGTTTGTTTTAAAAATGTGAAGACACCCTTTATGTACGACTATGAAAGTGTCAAAATATATTAAGTGAAAAAAAATCAAGAACACCATGTATACTGTAGTATAGATGGGAAATAAAGATATGCTCATCTTTGTCTTTATTTGAATAATGAAAAGATAAAAATTTTATGAAAGCAGGTTCACCTCGGCAGAGATTGGCAAACATCAGCATGGGCCAAGCCAACCCATTGCATGTTTTTGTAAATAAAGTTGGCAGGAAATAAAGTACACTTATTCATTATGTATTGGCTACGAGAGTTTTCATACTAGGATGGCAGAGGTCAGTAGTGACAGAAGTCACATTACTATCTGCCTTTTACTGACCCTTTTAGGGGCTTGAGGAGGGAAACGGTTGCATAGGAATTAGAGTGGGAATAATACACTCTCTGAATTCCCAGGTGGCTCAGTGGTAAAGAATCCTCCTGCCAATGCAGGAGACACAGTTTCTATCTATCCCTGGGTCGAGAAGATCCCTTGGAGAAGGAAGTGGCAACTTGCTCCAGTATGCTTACCTGGGAAATCTCATGGACAGAGGAACCTGGCTGGCTACAGTCCGTGGGGTGACAAGAGAGTCAGACTCAGCTTAGCAGCTAAACAACAACAAATACACTTTCCACATAGATCTATCAAAAAATCTTTTTAAATTTTGAAACACCTCCCCCTGGAACTAGCTTTTCACATGTTGCTGGTCTCACTTCTGTTAATCTCCATCTCGTGGTTGGCTTAGTTTGTCATTATCTTCAAAAGTCTATGTCAACTATTTGGTTACAGGAGCAGTAATGCTGCCCAAACCCGGGACCTATTTCTTCCCCTGGGAGGTCAGTGCTGGCCAGGTTCCTGATGGGGACACACTGAGGACATTTGGCAGGTGAGAATGTTTTTCTTCATGTGGTGTTGGGGGGAGTGTTTAAAAAAAAAATGGAGTCTTTTAATATAGTTCTAAAATTATTTTTAAATTATATGTTTTTAATTATTTTTAAATGATTTATTTTATATTTTAAATTTATTATAGTTTCAAAATTGTTTTAAAAAGCAAAATTCTTATAATTTTATCTAATTATTTAAAAAATACTAAAAAAATCAATGTATATTCAATGTAAGAAATGTTGATAATCTGTAAACGTGTAAAGAAAGCCAGCAAAAATCACCGACCATTAACCTTTTGTTGATTATATGCTTTTTCATGTGTGTATGTATGTGTATACGTGGGTGTGTATACACACAATATGTATATAAATATATATACTGTGTTAGTCACATATTTCAGTGCAGTGTTAGTGACTCACTCATGTCCGACTCTTTCTGACTCTTTGCAACTGTAGCCCACCAGGCTCCTATGTCCATGGAATTCTCTAGGCAAGAATACTAGTCTAGGTAGCTATTCCCTTCTCCAAGGCATCTTCCCAACCCAGTGATCAAACCCTGGTCTCCTGCATTGCAGGCAGATTCTTTACCTTCTGAGCCACCAGGGAAGCCCCTAGTCACATATTGCTGGGTAACAAATCGCCCCCAAATTTAGTGGCTTCAAATGACCACAAAAGTTTATCTTTTTCATATGTACCGTGGGTCAGGAATTAGGAAATGGCTTTGTTGGGTGATTCTGGCTCAGACTGGCTTTGAAGATTATAATTGAGATGTTGGCCAGGGCTGCCAGCATCTGAAGGCTGGCATGCAGCTAGAGGATCTGATTCTACAGGGACTTACTCACATGTTTGGCAGTTTTGTGCTGCCTCTCGTCACGCAGGCTCACTTTCTCAAAAATATGGATTTCAGCATATGGCTGCTTGAAGGTCTTCATAATTTGGCAGCTGACTTTCTCCAGAAGGAGTAACTCAACAGAGCCAGCAAAGATAAAGCCACAGTATCAATGACCTCATCTCAGAAATCACTCTAAGTCATCTCTGCAATGTTTTATTGGTTACACGCAAGTCAGCACTAGTTAGGATGATAGGAGGTTGCACAGGGATGTGCATGCCAGGAGATAAGAATCACTGGAGGGATTTCCCTGGTGGTACAGTGGCTAAGAATCCACTTTTCAATGCAGGGACACAGGTTTGATCCCTGGGCGGGGAACTAAGATCTCACATGTTGCAGGGCAACTAAGCCTGAGAACCACAAGGAAGAGCCCACGTGCCGAAACAAAGACCTAGTGCGACCAAAAAAAAAAAAATAGAATCCTTGGGGCCTGTCTTGGAGACATATAAGTTCAGTTCAGTTCAGTCGCTCAGTCGTGTCCGACTCCTTGCAACCCCATGGACTGCAGCACTCCAGGCCTCCCTGTCCATCACCAACTCCCAGAGTTTACTCAAACTCAATGTCCATTGAGTCGGTGATGCCATCCAACCATCTCATCCTCTGTCGTCCCCTTCTCCTCCCACCTTCAATCTTTCCCAGCATCAGGGTCTTTTCAAATGAGTCAGTTCTTCCCATCAGGTGGCCAAAGTATTGGCATTTCAGCTTCAGCATCAGTCCTTCCAAAGAATATTCAGGACTGATTTCCTTTAGGATAGACTGGTTGGATCTCCTTGCAGTCAAGAGTCTTCTCCAACAGCACGGAATCAGAGCAGGTGTATGGAAATGGGAGTCTACCCTCCCCCCTGCCTCCACCTCCAAGAGCTTGAGTACATGAAGTACTTTGGGGACTGGGTGGCCCCAAAGAAGAGTGATGGTCAGGAGCATGGATACCAAACTTATTAATGGGACTTCTCTGGTGGGTCCAGTGGTTATTCTTATGGAGGTTAAAGAAAACTTGATCCCTACCCCACAGCACACACACACATGAATTATTCTAACTGGATCATCAATGTACAAGATAAAACTATAAAATTGTTTAGAAGAAAATAGAAGATCTTCACATACACCTTGAGACAGGCAAAGATTTCCTGGACTCAGAAAACAAAAGCCATAAAAGAGCAATAATGAATAAATTTGGACTTAAACAAAATTAAAAGCTTCTCATCAAAAGATACCATCAAGAAGATTAAAAGGCAAGCCACAAACAGGGAGATGTTTGGGAGTGATGTGTGTATGTATATTGTATATATTCAACAAATGATTTGTATTTAGAATATATGAAGAACTCATATAATCCAATAATAAGAACATAAAGAACTTAATTTTTATTTATATATTTTTTATTTTGTTGGCCACACCATGTGGCTTGTGGGATCTTTTTTCCCTGACAAGGGATTGAACCCAGGCCCTCAGCAGTGTAAGTGCAGAGTCCTAACAGTTGGACCACCAAGGAATTCCTAATAAATAACTTAATTTTTAAATAGGTAAAAGATTTCAACAAGCACTATCAGAGAAGATATCCAGATCACAGATAAACACATGAAAATTTGTTCAACATCATGCGTCATTAAGGAAATGCAAATTAAAACGACAATGATATGGCATCTCATGCTCACTAGAGTGGCTAAAAGACAGACCATATCAAGTGCTGACAAGGATTTGTAGTAACTAGAACCCTCATACATTGCTGGGGGGAAAGTAAAGTGACACCACCACTTTGAAAAATAATTTGGCAGTTTCCTTTAAACAGATTGACCATGCAACCCAGAAATGCCACTTGGGTATTTCCCCACGAGAGATGAAAACATGTTCAGCACAAGTTCATAAGCTGACTAAATCAGCTGGTAAATGGATAATAATAATGTATTAGTCCATTCAACAGAGTGCTAACAAGCAATACAAAAAGGAGCAAGCTACTGATTTATGAAACACATAGATGGGTCTCAGAACCATTATGCTGAATCAAAGAAGCTAGACACAGAAGGATACATGCTTTTGGGTTCCATTCACATGAGATGCTTAAGCAGGAAAGCTCATCTGTGGAGACCAAGAACAGATCAGTGATTGCCTGATGTGGGAGATGGGAAGACTGAGTTCAGAGGGGCACAAGGGGATTTTGGTGGGTGATGGAAATGTGCCAAAGCTAGATTGGGGTTCTCCCTTGCACAGTGGATACTTTTGTCAACAGTCAATGAACAAGTCCCTTAAATTTTTTTTAAAATAATTTTTATGTATTTGGCTGCACTGAGTCTTAGTTGCGGCCCTCGGGATCTTTAGTCATGGCATGCAAACTCTTGGTCGAGGCATGTAGGATCTAGTTCCCTGACCAGGGATTGATACCTGGGCCGCTGCATTGGGAACTTGGAGTCTTAGCCACCAGACCACCAGGAAAGTCTCAAACAGATGTCTTTTAATGAATGTAATTTATACTTCAATTATATGGGCCAAAACAATGTTTTCTGTTGCTACCACTTTAATTTCTCTGATCCGAGCGGGGCTGAACATTTTCCCATGGACATCCTGGCCTCCCAGAACCTTTTGAGCCTTGGGGTGATTCTGTCAAGGGATGGAAATGATCCCATGTACCCTGACCTGCAGGTTGTGCAGCTACGACATGACCCAGTCCCAAGTAACCCTGATGGCTCAACTCAGATCTGACCAGCACCCAATCCTCATCTGTACCAAGTTGGTGGAGCCGTTCCAAGCCCAGCTGGGCTCCCTCTACACTGTCCTTGGGGAACTGGAGCACCAGAAGGGTAAGCCTTGACCTCACATAGGCTCTTGGGTGCTTGGGCCTGGCTTCTAACCCAGCGTGGGTCCCTCACTGAGGTTAACATTCCTTCCATATCAGTAGGGACTCAAGGGAAAGAGATGTGATTGCCTTTCCAGTGGCCCTGCCATAGGGGAGCGAGAAAGCAGGGAGAGAAAGCCTTCATTTCTGAAGGTCTAGAATGTGCCAGGCTTGTGGTTTGCTTAAAAGTTTTTGAATCTACTCACAAGCCCTTAATCTGAGTTATCTTATGGCTATTTCATAGATGAGAAAACCAAGACCCAGAGAGGTTGGAGTAAGAAGCCAAGAAGTAAGAGGGGCTAGAGTAAGAGGCCAGGGAGTCAGGGTGAGAGAAATAGAAAAGAAGCAACCTGGGAGAATCTCCATGGCATCGGGAGTAGAAGGTTGCAAAACTTTAAAACCTGGATACTTGGATTCTTTGCCTCCCTCTCTGGCCGTCCGTGTGCCATTTTTGTCCTATGGTTTATATAACTATAACCTCTTGTATTTGGTTATTCTAGTTTAACATTATTTCATAAGATTCCTCTGTGTCTTGAAATTTTTTCTAAAGTATTTAATGGCTATATAATATTTTATAGATTCAGTTCAGTTCAGTCGCTCAGTCGTGTCCGACCCTTTGCGACCCCATGAATCACACCACGCCAGGCCTCCCTGTCCATCACCAACTCTCGGAGTTCACTCAAACTCATGTCCATCGAGTCGGTGATGCCATCCAGCCGTCTCATCCCCTGTCGTCCCCTTCTCCTCCTACCCCCAGTCCCTCCCAGCATCAGATTAGATGTATATACTAATTCACACAGGGCTTCCCAGGTGGCTCAGTGGTAACGAATCTACCAGCCAATGCAGGAGACACAGGAGAATTGGGTTCAACCCCTGGATCAGGAAAATCCCCTGGAGGAGGAAAGGGCAACCCATTCCAGTATTCTTGCTAGGGAAATCCCATGGACAGAGGAGCCTGGTGGGCCATAGTCCATGGGGTTGCAGAGTAGGACGCAACTGAGCACGAATGCACACACACGCACACACGCATGCACTAATTCACACAAACATTAGACATCAGTGTTGTTTCCATTTCTTGCTCTTATAAGCACACTGTACATTAATTCATTAAAAAACTATGGTATATTCAGTTGGAGAATATTATACAACCACCAAAAATGATGTTATAAACATCTATTGACATGAAAAGATGTTCATAGTATTTTACTAAAGAAAAAGCAGTTTATAAAACAACATGTATCATTTGATCTCACTTTTGTTAGATGGACATTTTTATACATACAAAAGTTTGAAATAGCATTTACCAAAATGTTAAGAATAATTATGTCTGGGTGGTAGAACTGTAGGATTCCCTATACTTTTATTAGCATTTTACAATGAAAATATACTGCTTTATAGCCTGGCGGGGGTGGGGGAGCGGAATCCAGTTTAAAAAAATCTATTTCGATATATATTAAAAACGCTACAGTTAATACTCTTGTGTTCTAATTTTTGTTCATTTTCTGATTATTTCTTCAGGGTAGTTTCCTAAAAGTGGGATTGCTCCATTAAAGGATAAGTCTCTTGATTTACACTGCCAACTTACTTTCTGAAAGTTTCAGTGGTTTTTAACTCTGGATGAAATGTACTAGAAGAAAGCAATTAAATGGAGCTTACTTTAATTATGTTTGGTTTAATAAAAGTTAATCTTTATTCAGGCTTAAGCCTTTGAGCTCAGAGTCCTTGCCCTCTTAATTGATTTGAAAGAAGTATCAGGAGAAGGGGTGGAATTGAGGACAAAGGACCTGGAATAAACGATTTCCAGTTTGACCTCAGCCCACATCACCCGAGGCTGCCCTAGCAGGGAGTCCTGGGAGCTCTTAGGAGTTGGAGCTCAAAGGTCTGATTGCAGATACAGAGATAGAGGTTGAAACAAAGGTGGGACCAGGGCCTGGAGTGGACATTTAGAATTATTTGTGGAAAGAAAAATGGAAAAAACTGGAAAGTCCAAATTCAACCCAAATAACATTTTAAAATTTAACATTTTCAAATCAAACATACATAAAAGTAGAATGAGCCTCCACGTACCTGTCGCCCAGATTCAGCAGAGGTCCGCATTCCACTGGTCTGTGTCTTCATCGCCCACATCCATTTCCTTCTTTTCCCTGCGTTGTGATGTACGTAGGATCTTAGCTCCCAGGCCAAAGATTAAGCCCTCACCCCTTGCGTTGGGAGCGTGACTACTGGACCCCCGGGGAAGTCTCTTACCTGCTTATGTTGCTGGTGTATTTTAGAGCAAATTTGACATTGTTTTATTTATCCATAAATACTTCAGTGTGTATCTCTAACAAAATCATGATTGCGCCCAACAAAATTAATAGCTAGTCCTTAATATACTCTAGGACATAGCTTGTCCCTGTTCATTCCCCTCCTTGGTCCCAAAATGGCTTTTTAGAAAAAGTTAAGTTGAAAAGCAGGAGCTGAACAAAATCCACGCATTGCCTTTGGGTTACATATCCCAGGTCTTTACAACAGTTCTGTCTTACTTTCTTTTTTATTTTTCTAAATGCCATTTATTGGAGACCATGGGTCTGGGATTAGTCATTGGCTTCCTCCTCCTTGCATTAAACCTGCTCCTCCTTCCTTTGATTTTATCCCGCCTATTTCTGAATGGATTTTAGTTCAGGGAAAGTTCTTTAGTGAAGCATCACAGTGAATAAGGAGAAACCATTAAATTCTAGCCCTGAGGAAAGAATAAACCCAGGTGACAGTTGTTATCACTGGCTGCTCAAATCTGTAAGTGGAAGTTTGTGGGGAATGTAGCACAGGAGTCGGGCCTGCCCTGCTGATCAAACATTACAAATAGCTGACCCATCAACTGTGGACCTCTGGTGAGAACAAAGACAGTACCGCCCTGATGTATTCATTTTTTGTTTTTGTTTTTTTTTTACTTTCTAAAAATTTTTTTGTCCATGCCATGTGGCATAGAGACCTTAGTTCCCCAACCAGGGATTAAACCCCTGCCCCCCGCATTGAAAGTGAGGAATCTCAACCACCGGACTGCCAGGGAAGTCCCTTGCTGGGCTGTATGCTTGACAAAAACAAACAAACCCAGGAAGCTTAATAGTCAAGCCAGCAGCTTGACTAATAATCAATATTATAATCAATAATCCAGCAGCATTTTTCCTAGGCTCCAACTAGTTTCACATTTCTCATCATTTTTCATCACAATCTGTATATTTTTTTTCTTTCCTAAAAAAATTTTCCCTCGGTTTCTAATTTCTGAGGCATACAGACTCATCATTCGAGACTGACACAGGGAAGAAAGACAACGGTGAGGAGGGAGGGCAGAGTGTGGGCTGAGCTTTGCCGTGGCCGCTGACCTTCAGCCTGGGTTGGCATGTCTGGCCCCCCCAGCCAGATCCAAAGTCCTCTGGGGACACAAAAGTCAATCAGACGCAGGCCCTGCCCCATGGCAAGGTCTGCAGTTCTGAGGAGAGATAGGAGGCTGCCTCAGGTCATCTTTCTGAAATGTTTGCGGGCAAAAGAGAGAAAATGCCAGTGCCTGCCCCTTGGAGCAGGCCAGGACAGCCTGCAGGGCTCAGGGCTTCTGGCCCAGTGATTAAGGGGTGAGGACGCAGGCTGCCCTGGGGCTCTCATCATAAGTCCCACCTCTTCTGGTTTCCTGCCCCTCGTAGGCCTTTCTTGTGTCCTCTCGAACCTTCGTAATGTTATAATCCAAATGACGTTTCCTTGCTCAGTTACCCAGTTCTGTTATTTAAGACACAAGTGACATTCTGAGCTCTTCCGCAGTAAAGAATTACCAAATTAAAGAGAGGAATGCTTTCCATGTTTGCACTTTGCTGAAAAATCTTTTTACCAGGGTCTATAAAGCATGTGTTTGTTTTTATATTTTACTATTTTTGTTTTGTCTTTATTAATTACTGCTTTTTATATTGTCACTATTTTATTTCCAGCCCCTTTCCTATGCTCTCGTCTTCTCTGGGACTTTCCGGAAACCTAGCTTTTGTCCCAGACAGCAGTTCCCCTCCCACGCGGAGCCTCCCAGGTCTCCCATGTCCCAAAACCCAGAGGCAGGGCCAGAGTCTAGCCAGCTCTTCAAGTTTGTCACCCACACCTCCCCCCTCCGCCCCTGCGGTGACCAGTTCTGCCTCCAAGCACCTCTACCCCATGCTTCCTCCACACCCAAAACCACCCACCTGTGCCATCTGAAACTGGGTTCCACCCTTGGTATCTTTCTGCCCTCTGCCTCGTCACCACCAGGACCTGAAGACTTTGGACTCCATTTTCTCCGACCTCCTCTCCCTTCCAGCTGGACCTTGCTATCATTTCAATCGCTTTCCTAACAGAAGTTCCAGCCCCTCACCTTCTATTGCTCCTTCCTGATTAAGCCCCAGTCTCCACCCTCTTGGTTCGGTTCAGTTCAGTTGCTCAGTCGTGTCCGACTCTTTGCGACCCCATGGACCACAGCACGCCAGGCCTCCCTGTCCATCACCAATGCCTCAGGTCCATTGAGTCGGTGATGCCATCCAACCTTTTCATCCTGTGTTGTCCCCTTCTCCCACCTTCAATCTTTCCCAGCATCAGGGTCTTTTCAAATGAGTCAGTTCTTTACATCACGTGGCCAAAGTATTGGAGTTTCAGCTTCAGCATCAGTCCTTCCAATGAATGTTCAGGACTGATTTCCTTTAGTATGGACTGGTTGGATCTCCTTGCTGTCCAAGGGACTCTCAAGAGTCTTCTCCAACACCACAGTTCAAAAGCATCAATTTTTCAGCGCTCA
>NW_011494943.1:7715132-7715738 GCF_000754665.1 Bison bison bison
AAGCATCAATTTTTCAGCGCTCAGCTTTCTTTATAGTCCAACTCTCACATCCATACCTGACTACTGGAAAAACCATAGCTTTGACTAGACAGACCTTTGTTGGCAAAGTAATGTCTCTGCTTTTTAATATGCTGTCTAGGTTGGTCATAGCTATTCTTCCAAGGAGCAAGAGTCTTAATTTCACGGCTGCAGTCACCATCTGCAGTGATTTTGGAGCCCAAAAAAGTAAAGTCTGTCACTGTTTCAACTGTTTCCCCATCTATTTACCATGAAGTGATGGGACCAGATGCCATGATCTTAGTTTTCTGAATGTTGAGTTTTAAGCCAACTTTTTCACTCTCCTCTTTCACTTTCATCAAGAGGCTTAGTTATTGTTTGCTTTCTGCCATAAGGGTGGTGTCATCTGCATGTCTGAGATTATTGATATTGATATCCCAGCAATCTTGATTCCAACTTCTGCTTCATCCACCCCAGTGTTTCTCATGATGTACTCTGCATATAAGTTAAATAAGCAGGGTGACAATATACAGCCTTGATGTACTCCTTTCCCAATTTGGAACCAGTCTGTTGTTCCATGTCCAGTTCTAATTGTTGCTTCCTGACCTG
>NW_011494943.1:7716230-7722657 GCF_000754665.1 Bison bison bison
TTGGAAGACAGTGGAGGACGAGGAGCCTGGTGTGCTGCAGTCCATAGGGTTGCCAAGAGCCTTAGTGACTGAAGGACAACAACAACCGCACCCATCAGTAGCTCCTTTCCTCCAGTCTGGGAGAGAGGGGGCTCCCTCCTGCCTGGGGCGCAGCGCCCCTGTGCTGTGATGAACACCGGCCCTCCTGCTGGGGCTTTGCTTTCTCAGCTGAACCCTTAACCTGTTACCACTGGTTCTTCCCTCCAGCATATAAAGCACTTAAGTCTCTTCTGTATTAAAATAATAGCAACAACAATAAGCGATCAAGTTTGGCTCTATATCTACCTAGCTATGACCCTCCTCCCTCCACAGTCAAACTTCCTAAAAGAAGGTCTGTTTTTTCCATATCATCCCTTCCTTATCTCAGACTCACACCTCAACCCACTGGCTTCTGGTTGCTCTTTTTATCTGCCCCTTTTCCTTTGCTGTGGGTTCTTTTTATCTTTACAAGAAGAGATTACCCTAAATGACTGTTTCTTTGGGTTCATCAGCTCCTTTCTCTCACCCCTGCTCTTAAGATGCTCTTCTTTTATTCCATTTATATAGACCTTTCAAAGATGGACAGCCCCATGCCCACCTGATCTAGGCTTAGCAGCCTTTGCAGTCCAAGTGCTGGGGCAACAGAAGCTGATGACACACAGGCAACCTCTTGTTTCAAACGAGTTCGTCTTTAACACAGTTTAACTGTGTTAAAGTTTGAAATGTAGACAGTTGAAGCCTCTGAATTCTGCCCTCAGGCTGTGTTAAATCAATAAAGTGGCCTAGACTAGAAGGAAGGTTAGGCATAGACTCTAACCACAGAATGCTCCTATCTCAAAACGGCATCAAAGAAGACTGGAGAATGTTCTAGAACATTTATTGTATTCACTGACGTGCTCAGAGAGCAGAGAGAACGTAGTGGAAACAAAAACAAACTGTTAGGAGGACAAACTCCAGATGTCCTTCCTGTTTGGTGTCACCTGGACGTTGACAAACCTCTCCACTGGGTGACCACAGCATCTCCTAGAAGCACCCACTGCCGCTTGTCCAGGGTGGGATGATCTGCCCCTATTAGGCTAGACTCTCCCCTTGGATTGACTAAATATGGGGTTCTCAGGAAGTCCAGTGGTTAAGACTCCATGCTCCCAACGCAGGGGGCGCAGGTGTGATCCGTAATCAGGGAACTAAGATCCAACATGCTGTGCAACATGGCTGGGGGTGGGGAGGGGGACAACAACTTAAGGAGCTTTATTAATATCATTAAAAGTCTTCTGTGTTTGTTGGGAACTGTATTCATTAAAAAAAAAAAAACAAAAAACGGGGCTACTTCTCTGGTGGTCCAGTGGCTAAGACTTCACGCTCCCAATGCAGAGAGCCTGGGTTCGATCCCTGGTCAGGGAACTAGATCCCACATGCTGCAGCTAAGAGTTTACACGCCGCAGAGAAGATAGAAGATCCCATGTGCCGAAACCAAGACCCAGCGCAGCCAAATAAATAGGTGAATTTGTTTTTCAGTGTGGGGTTCTCTTTGCCTCGATTCCCATGATGCCAAGGGGCCCTCTGGTACAAATGGAGGACTAGGATGTGATAGACGCCCTTCCTCAATCTGGGCCTTTGAGCCCTGCAGAGAAGCTGGCGGGAGTTAGCGTGACAAAAGAGGGGGGCAGCGGCCACATCTTTCTGGGCCTTCTCCCAGGAGAAGTGGACTTTTCAGGCCACCCACCTAAGTTCCATGTCTGTAGTTTGTGGCGGGCCCAACAGTTCTGAGGCCCAGGTAGACAAGTTGCCAGTATCCATCCTTCTCAGCTGTGCCCTGTCAGACTCTCTGTCAAAACTCAGGACCGAGGATAAATTGAGGAGAAGCAGAATGCCTCTGAAGGGTGCGTTGCTGACCCTGCCTGAGTCTTGATGTCTGTGTGTTTCAGACGGAAGCTGCGTGGTGAAGGCCCGGGTGCTGACGTGTGTGGAAGGAATGAACCTCCCCTTGTTAGAACAAGCCATCCGGGAGCAGAGGCTGTACCAGCAAGAGAGGGACAGCGGCCAGTAGAGAGCAAACCAGGAGCTCCTGGGAATGCCACCTTCCCGCCTGGCCAGATGCTGGAGCTGCTGCAGAGAAGATGCAGGAGCGTCCCCCGAGTGACAGCCTTTGTCTGGAGAGACGAGGGGAGGGCAGCCTAGAGCTCTGAGGCCGGGCGCTGGGCCTCGTGTGGGTCCTGGAGAGTTCCAGAATGTCCCCGTGAATAAAGCCTAGTGGTGTGACTGAGCAGTGCGTGCACGTGGTGCAGTGCCGGCAGGGGCCAGGAGGGGGAGCCTCAGAGCAGGCAGCCTGCCTGGCAGAGAGGCCACAGGATCGCAGGGTTTCTGGTGAATTCTGGGCTGAGGGCCTGAGGGGAGGCTGCTGTGGTGGGTGGCCCAGGACCGGGTGGAGGGGCCCAGGACGCAGCGGGGGCCGCTCCTGCCAAGGTTCTGCCCTCAGGAGGCCGAGCATCTCCAAACAGGCAGGGCTCAGCCCCTCACCCTGGCCACACGGCCTAGTGCGGCGCTGTGACTTCTGAAGCCCTTCCTGACCCCTGACCTCCGCCCCGAGTTGACCCTGGGCCCCCCAGGGCAGCCCCTCTGGGCAGCCTCCCACCCTGGGGCCGGGACCCAGGCAGGGGCGGGTGCTGGGCAGGGGAAGTTTGGACCCTCCTGCGCTCTGTAGCCCAGCTCTGGGGCAGCTGCTTCCTGGGGCCTGAGGGTTCCTGCCTGGCCTGGGCTGCAGCCTCCCTCCATGACAGGTTCCTGGGGATGGGCTGGGGCTGGGGTAAAGGGTGGGAGCCGGGCCTGGACCTGGTCTGCCTGGCCGGCAGAGCAGGGTGAGCCCTGGGGGCCACAGGCCTCAGGAACCCCGGGCGCCTGGGTGGGGGGGCCCAGCAAGGGTGTGCCGTGAGGCTGACGGGGCAGCAGGGGTGCTGGGCACAGGGGGGAATGCCCCAGGCACCCTCTGTTTCCAGGGCAGCTCTGCGGACATGGACATGTTCCAGAAGGTGGAGAAGATCGGAGAGGGCACCTATGGGGTGGTGTACAAGGCCAGGAACAAGGAGACCGGGCAGCTCGTGGCCCTCAAGAAGATCAGGCTGGATTTGTGAGTGCTGGAGTAGCCTCTGAGACCCCCTGGTTTGGAGTGACCCAGCTATCCGCCTGACCCTCATCCCAGAGTCTTGTATTCGACTCCTTTTCTGACTGCTGCTCACTCACGTAGTGGGGGTGCAGCCCTCATTCATCCTCACCCTGCCCAGGCTTTGCCCCGGGCCTCTGGGGGTGATAAGTACGTGCACAGGAGGGCACGTGCCCAGGAGGTGGGCCATCCTTATGTTATATATAAAACAGCCCCCCAACCCTCCCCAGCCCGCTGGCAGAAGCACCCTGCCCAGCTTCTCACTCCACTGCTGCACCCTCCTCTCCTCCAGGGAGACCGAGGGGGTCCCAAGCACTGCCATCAGGGAGATCTCCCTGCTCAAAGAGCTTAAGCACCCCAACATCGTCAGGTGAGGTGGGCAGGGGATGGGGCAGTGGGCCTGTCCCAGCCCGACTGGGAACCGCGTGTTGACTGGTACCGCTTGGCCAGGCTGCTGGACGTGGTTCACAGCGAGAAGAAGCTTTACCTGGTGTTTGAGTTCCTTAGCCAGGACCTGAAGAAGTACATGGACTCCACCCCGGCCTCCGAGCTCCCCCTGCACCTAGTCAAGGTACCGGGAGAAGGACGGGCTGACCAGCAAGGGGGCCGTTGTTTGACCAGCAAGTCAGCCCCTGCCCACCTCCGCTCTGCCAGCTCCTTCTTCCTCTTGCCCACTGTTCCAGAGTTACCTCTTCCAGCTGCTGCAGGGGGTGAACTTCTGCCACACGCATCGGGTCATCCATCGAGACTTGAAGCCCCAGAATCTGCTCATCAGTGAGTTGGGGACCATCAAGCTGGCTGACTTTGGACTGGCTCGAGCCTTCGGGGTGCCTCTGCGCACCTACACCCATGAGGTACCAGGGGACAGAGTGGGAGGGAAGGGAGGTCACCTGTGCACCCAGCCACCCTGAATGATACTGTGTTCTTGTTCCCCCAGGTGGTGACACTCTGGTATCGTGCCCCTGAGATCCTCTTGGGCTGCAAGTTCTACTCCACGGCTGTGGATATCTGGAGCATCGGTTGCATCTTTGCAGAGATGGTAGACAGAGGGATAAACATGGCCAGAGGGAGGCCACAGGCAGGGTCCTCCTGGGGTGGGGGGACGTGGGGGCTGTGAATCTCCTATTAAAAGTAGATTAAGGGGTGTTTGGGATTGCATTAAAGGTCTTTTTCCAGAAAAGGTCAGGATTTTTAGCACAGCCCTGGGAAAGATGTCTGGAAGGTGCCTCCCTGGTCTGGCTTCTCATCTGATACTGGGTTCTGTATGACAAGGGAACAGACCCCACGCTTTCTCCCCTTCCCCATTCCAGGTGACCCGCAGAGCCCTGTTTCCAGGCGACTCTGAGATTGACCAACTCTTCCGTATCTTTCGGACCCTGGGGACACCCAGTGAAGCCATGTGGCCAGGAGTCACCCAGCTGCCTGATTATAAGGGCAGTTTCCCCAAGTGGACCAGTAAGGGGCTGGAGGAGGTCGTGCCCAACCTGGAGCCCGAGGGCCAGGACCTGCTCTTGGTAGGTACAGGTAGGCGGCAGGGAGGCCAAGGCTTCCTCATGCCAGCTGCTGCTCTCGCTAGAAGTGTCTGCTTTGTCATCCAGCCTCTTATGTAACCCTGGCTCCCTCTGGGGCAAAACCGGGCTCTTTTCTGACTTCTGTACACAGTTGGCTTGTCCCTGTGTGTATCAGTTGCACCTGGAAGCCTCTCCCACAAAAAGTCCAATGTTCGTCGTCCTTTTTAAAACTGCTCTCTTCCAGTTAGCTTTGTTTTTACGCTGTGATGTATGTGTGTGCTCAGTCACTCAGTCGTGTCCATCTCTCTGTGACCCTTTGGATTGTAGCCACCAGGCTTCTGTGTCCATGGGATTCGTCAGGCAAGAATGTTGGAGTGGGTTGCCATTTCCTACTCTAGGGGATTGTCCCAATGCAGAGATTGAACCCAGGTCTCTCGCGTCTCCTGCATTGGCCGGCGGATTCTTTGCCGCTGGGAAGCCCTGTACTGTGATATATGCCATTTCTCTTGGTTGGCCTGTGTTTTGGTAATTTTTTCCTGTGGATATTATTCAAAGCGGGCTGCCTCCCCGCTTCCTCAGCCCCCGCCACAGTCTTTGGTCACCACTCCAGGTGTACCGTCTTGACCCCTTGGGCTGGCCCAGGTCAGGATGCCCAGAGGGGTCCAGGCATCCATTCTTGCCCCCAAAGACTCAGAGCACGTTTTTCTCTTGAGTCTGATGTTGGGTCACAGGAAGGCAGGGCAGCAAGTTTATCTTCATGCTGTGTGCCCAGCTTTCCTGAGGGCTGTGTGCGCCTCCCAACCCAGTGCTGGGGGGCAGAGTGGACTTCCCACCAAGACTCCTCACCCTCCATCCTGGCTGCTTTAAGGTGGGGAGGTCCTTCTACCCCCCAGCTGGGTTTAGGGACTTTTGTTTCTGCCCCACTCTCAAGCATACTTCCTGGACGTGCTTGGCCCCTCTTCCTGATACTTAGATCTGTCTTGACTAGAAGTGGGCTGGAGCCTGGAAAGCTCTCTAAGGACGAGGAGAGACTGACTCAGCCTCAGTAGCATGAAGGAGACAGGGGGTGACTCAACAGGGCTGGACTAGAACAAAGTCTTTGTCCCCAGATTCCGGGAGTGTCTGGAACTGGTTCTCCAGCTGGGAGGTAGTGGCTTTGGGCGGTTCTGGGTTTGAAAGCAGCTGCTTTGGGGCTGTGGGGCCCTGGCCACACCCGGGGCCCAGCCTCTCCCCTCCTCTCTCCACAGCAACTCCTGCAGTACGACCCCAGCCGGCGGATCTCAGCCAAGGCCGCCCTGGCGCACCCCTACTTCTCGTCCACCGAGACCTCCTCGGCGCCCCACCAGTGTATGCTGGAGCGTTTCTGCTGCTGAGAACGTGCGAGGCCCACCGCCTCAAAGCCCCTCTGCAGCTGCTGCCACCGCCTCCCTATTCCCTCCCCAAGAAAGGGGACACACCTGGGGAGAGAGCAGTTTGGCATCAGCTGTCCGAGGGCTGAGTTTGGGTTAGTCCTGCCAGCAGGCTAGCAAGCTCCTGTGTTGTTTGCTGGGTTTCCCTTTTCAAGATAGGGGCACAGAAGCCCCCTGCCTGAGGAGGTCCGTTAGAGGCGGGGTCCCTGGGCACCAGACTGGCAGGTGCCAAGGAGAGCAGGAAGCCTCCCTGGGCCGCCAGCAAGGCCCTCCTAGTGCCCCTCGGCCGCCCTGCCCTCAGCTGCAGAGCAAGACCCCCAAGGAAGGGGTTC
>NW_011494943.1:7722757-7723750 GCF_000754665.1 Bison bison bison
TGTTATGGGGGAAGAGCTGAGTTCCAGTTAAGAGTCCCAGGTTAAAACAGGAGGCGGAGCAAGGGGGAGAGGCCTTTTTCCTGTCCCGAGGGGAGGTCAGATGTTCTAAGTAGCTGTCTTCTCACCATGGATATGCTTATGTTTGTATGCCTCTGGCTTCAAGAACAGAAAATAAAAGTGATGTATCCCTGAGTTTTCTAGTGTTTCTCTCTACTCTGGGGGGACGCCGGGGACGTGCCAACAAGGGGGAGGTTGACAGAGGGCTGGAGACAGCTTCTGCCCTGAACTGGGTGGCCCTGAGCTGGCTGTGGGGAGGCCCTGATCCTCCAAGACGTGCCCCTGTCAGGTCCTTCCCGGAGTGAAAGGAGCCACTGTCCTCTGAAAGTCCCCGTTCCCAGCAGGGCCAGCTGGGTGTGTCCACTCCCCACCTAGGAGTGCCATCCCTCCTGCTCACGCCCCAGAAAAATCGACTCTGTTCTCAAACGAGAACAAGACACCAGGAGAAACCAGCCAAAAGATGTAGACTGACCGGGCAGATGAAAATGTGTACTTCCGCTTACCACCTCACTCAACCCCCTCGAATTGTATGTAATTATTTTATACCCTTAGGTTAATCATGTTTCAATGTTGGCTTGCAATTGGAATTATCTTTTTTTTGATCTGGCTATTGATTGTGAAAACTGATAAACATCTTTTACTATTCTTTACATATTTACTATAAATACATAATAACTGATAAACATATCTTACTATCTTTTACATATTTACTAAAAGAGAATAAAAAAAAAAGACACCAGGAGAATTCGTTTATTGGAAGCACAGGGTGAGGGAGGAGCCGGGAAAGCAGAGCTGCTGGCTCAGGGGATGGGTCAGGGGATACCAGAGTTACGGGAGGGAGTCCAACACCAAGAACATTTGAGAAACAGAACATCGACGAGACAGAGGGAAGACCCACTCCCCTGGGTTAAGCTGCTCTGGGGGCCGGGGGTGCGT
>NW_011494943.1:7723850-7727482 GCF_000754665.1 Bison bison bison
TCCCCATCCCCAATCACTCCCCGTGACTGCTCGGCCCCCGTCAACGCAGGGAGCGCGGGACAGTGGGGGAGGCCGAGCGGTAGCAGCGGTACCCCTCTAGCGAGGCTGGGAGGAGCAGCAGGCCGCTCAGGGGGTCCTTCCGGCAACGCCCCATGGCCTCCCTGTAGCTCAGTCGCTCCTTGGAAATGGGATCTGTCAAGTCCTTCTCGTAACTGGCCTCGTCTTGCAGGAGCTGGGCCAGCTCCTCGCTGATCATGCCAGAGAGCACAGCCTGCGCCACGGGGATGCGGCCGGTCTTCTTGGGGTCGATGAGCCCCCCGGTCAGGTGCTGCACCCGCAGGTGTGGGAGCACGCTTTCCTGGGGCATCCAGCCCTTCTGGACGGCCTCGCCCACTGACAGCCTCTTCTTGGTCACGGGGTCCTCAATGCCCGTGAAGGCCTTCTGTGCATTGAGCAGCCTCTGGGTTGAGCCGCTCTCGATTAGCCCCCGCTCCACCGCCTTGTGCACGGAGTAGCGCTCCCGGCTCAGGAGGTCCACGATGCCCCCCGTGGCCGCCTGAGCCTCCAGCAGCTTCTGCCCGGTGATGGGGTCCAGCATGTTCTTGGCCACGGCCGTCTTGATGGTGCACTTGTTGTCTGTGGTCGTGTCATAGACGCCGGCGATGGGGAAGCTGTCCTCGCTAAGCCCGAGAGAGAAGCTGGGGGAGAAGAGACTGGTGCTCTGGGAGGCCGGGGAGGCGAGCGGGGACTTGGAGATGATGGCGCCGATGGAGAGGGAGGGGCAGGGCTTGGTCTCCCCGGCCACGAGCAGAGCGAATTCGCTGATGGGGAGCTGGCCATCCTTGTAGAGATGGTACTCCTCTTTGGAGATGCGCCGGCTGCGCAGGGCGGCCTCGATGGAGTACTGTTTCCCGCTCTTGCGGTCCAGGAGCACAGACTCCTCCCCGTGGGGGCCCGAGGTGGTGACCTCCTCCCAGTCACACTCGAGATCCTGCAGCTGGAGGTACTGGCTTCGGTCAATGACGCCCCTCTTGTAGGCCTCGTACGGGGACATGTCCTTCCCCGTCTCGGGCTCCAGGATGGAGATCTTGGTGGAGATGTTGGTCTCTCGTGTCTGGGTCTCCTGGTTGAGCTCCTCCCGGCTCACCTGGGTGTGGAGGTCCCGCAGGGTCCGCTCCTTCTCATAGATCCGGTCCTTCTCGCGGAGGATGGCCGACTCGAGCTGCGAGAGTTCCTGGCCCCGCTGGGCTGCCCTCTGCCGCTCGCTCTCCGTCTTCTGGCTGAGCAGCTTGGACTCCTCCTGCAGGCGCAGCACCCGCTGCTGCTTCTGCCTTTCCAGCTCCCGCAGCTCCTGCTGCAGCTGCCTGCACTCCTGGCTTGCCTGGTCCCGGGTCTTCTGGAGCTCGGCCTCCTCCCGAGCCCAGGTCCTCCCCAGCGCCTCGGCCCCCTCCACCCGCTCCCGCAGGCGCCTCACCTCCTCCTCCCGGCTCTCCCGGGCCGCGCGCTCCCGGTTG
The DNA here is from genome assembly GCF_000754665.1 of Bison bison bison. Classification (NCBI taxonomy): domain Eukaryota; kingdom Metazoa; phylum Chordata; class Mammalia; order Artiodactyla; family Bovidae; genus Bison; species Bison bison. The sequence goes on from NW_011494943.1 coordinate 7,725,365, forward strand.
AGCGCCTCCCACACCCGGGCACGCTCTCCCTCCAGCACGGGGTCCTTCTCCACCCTGATCACTTCCTTGTAGATGGTCTTCTCCTGCAGCTTCGTCTTCTGGAGCACGTCGATCTGGACCTGAAGGTTCTTGCACTCCCGATGCACCTCGGTCGCCTGGGTCTTCTCCTGGGCCAGGTCTTGCCGGAGGGCCGCCGTGGACTTCTCCAGGTCCGGGTCCTTCTCCAGCTGGACTACCTCCTCCATGATGATCTTCTCCTGCACTGCCGGAGGCCGCTTCTCCAGCTCCTGGAGCTTCAGGGTCAGCTGCCGCAGCTCCCTCTCCACAGCCAGCTTCTTACTACGGTCCTCCCGGAAGCTGAGTCGGCCCTCGTCCTCCTGCACGGCGGCCCGCAGCTGCTGCACCTCCCGTTCCAGCTGCCGCCGCCGGCCGGCCTCCTCATCCAAGCTCTGGCTCAGCCGGCTGTGCTCCTCATGGAGCTTCGGGTCCTTCTGGGTGACCACCACCTCCTGCACCACCACCCTCTCCTCAGGCCGCCGCCTCTCCAGCAGCAGGTACTTGTTCTGCAGCCGGTGGACCGCGTCCTCGGCCGCCCGCCGCTTCTGAGTGGCCTCCCGCACCTCCTGGCGCAGCCGCTGGGCTTCCTGCTCCAGGACGGGGTCCTTCTCACGGCGCACCACCTCCTTGTTCACCGTCTTGGTCTCCACCTTGGAGCGTTCGCGCCGCCACTCGTCGCGCTCCCCCTGCAGCCGGATGAGCTGCTCCTGGGCCCGTCCACTGCCGTTGACCAGCTCATTGAGCTGGGCCTTCAGGCGGTCGATCTCCCGCAGCAGCTCGGGGTTCTTCTCGTGCCGCACCAGCTCCTGCGTCACCTCCTTGTACTCCACGGTGGGCTTCTGGGCCCGCAGCACCACCAGCTCAGAGAGCAGTCGCTCCACCTCCTGCTCCGTGCCATTCCTCTTGCGGCCAGTCTCCTGCAGCTCAGCCCGGAGCTGTGCGATCTCCCGCTCTGTCTCCGGGTCCACCCGGAAGGTCTCCTGTACGCGCTCCTGCAGATCCACCCGGGGCTTCTGCTTCTCCGCCGCGCTGTGCTTGCTGTGCAGCTCCTTCAGCTCCCTGGCCAGCACCTCGTTTTCACTCCTCTGCACCTCCAGGAGGCTCCTCAGCCTGGATGCCTCCTGGAGGAGCCTGGGGTCCTGTTCCACCTTCTTCACCTCCTTCACAATCACCTTGGGCTCCACAGTGCGGATTGCTGCCTCCAGCTCCACGACTCGAGCCTGCAGCTTGGCCACGGCATCCTCCGCCCCTTTCCGCTGGGCCACATCCTCCTGAATCTTCAGCCTCAGGGCCTGGGCTGCCTGGAGCATCTCCAGGTCCTTCTCCACCTTGACCACTTCTTTCACCACGACTGTCTCTTTCACGTTCACCTCCTTCTGCTCAAGGGCCAGCAGCTCTGCCTTCAGTGCCTCCAGCTGGGCCAAGACGGCGGTGTTCTCCTCTTGCAGGAGCTGGAGCTCACTCTTGAGCTGGGCTGCCTGGCTGTCCAGGCCGGGGTCCCTCTCGATCTGGGTGACCTCCTTGGTCAGCAGGTGAGGTTCCGTGGCCTTCCTCTGGCTCTCCAGCTGCATGACCTTCTGGGCCACTGCCTCCAGGTCTGCCTGCAGGCCAGCCCGCTTCTTGCCCTCGTCCTCCACCTGGGACTTCACCCTGGACAGGTTGCTCTCCAGCTGGGGATCCCGGTAGAACTCCACCACTTCCTTCTCCTCCAGTTTCTCCACGGGCCGCTGGGTCTTCAGCTGCAGCAACTGGCTCCTCTGCTCCTCCAGCTCGCGTTGTACCTGGGCCACCCGCTTCCTCTCCTCCTCTAGCTGGGACCTCAGGGCCTCTGACTTCCTGCCCCCCCGGGCTGGGCTCTCAGACCCCTGCTGGGCGTTAGGTGTCACCTGGATGTCCTCATTGAGCTCTTTCTGCAGAGGAAGAGGGGAGAGTCCTGGGGTAAAGGGAGGAAAGGGATAAGCCCCTGCCCAAAGACCCTGACGCTGGGAAAGACTGAGGGCAGGAGGAGAAGGGGCGATAGAAGATGAGACGGCTGGATGGCATCAGCAACTTGATGGACAC
>NW_011494943.1:7727582-7733394 GCF_000754665.1 Bison bison bison
ACTCAATGGACACGAATTTGAGCCAACTCCAGGAGATGGTGAAGGACAGAGAAATCTGGCATGCTGCAGTCCGTAGGGTCACCAAGAGTCCGATATTAAGCGACTGAACAACTGAACAACAACACCCCACCCTCCTGAGATCAGGACCCTTCCCTGCTTTCTGAGACTTCCCAGTAGGTCCTGGGAGGTGGAACTGAGATCTGAGGTGTTCGAAGGTAGGATTTTTAAGAGGCTTCATCAATGCCCAGTGTGCTAGGATGTAAGGCAGTGTATAGGCTGCATTTGCACGAGAATGTGAAAGTAAGAAGGTCCTCCCTTCCTAACCTTTCCCTGCTCCCCTTCCTCCCAGGCTCCCAGAAATGGGCCTGTGCTCCTCTGGGGCATCCTGGGATACACCTCTGGGTGGGAGGAGGCTGGCCAGTTCCTTGGCCACTCACCAAGAGTCGTGGAGAGCTCCCAGCTTCTGGTCTCCCAGGGATGGAGACCTAGGTGGCCTCTTGCCCATGAGGGCTGGGTTCTGAGGCTGAAGACTGCGGGATTTTCTCCTGTCCCCACTGGGGTGCTGCCCAGGGGCTAAGCTGTGACTACACTGAGTGACATCTCCTGGTACTAACTCTGAGATGGAAACCAGCCTGGAAGGGCTGCTGGGGGAGGCAGAGAGCCGCACCTCCCTCAGGCCGCTGAGCCTGTCCCGGGGCTGAGTGTGAGCAGGTAGGAAAGTCTGCCCGGTCAACCACCCGCCCAGGCTGCCTAGGGTGGGCATCACCCCCATACCTTCTCCAGAATCTTTCTGGCAAATTCCAGCTGGTGCAGTTGCTGCTGGTGGGCAGCTGCCACCTCAGTGTAGGCCTTCGTCAGGTTCTTCTCCTGGAGAGGCCAAGGGAGGGGGTGCGCCAGCATCAGCTCCTTCCTCAGAGGCTGCAGAGCTGGCAGCCCGGGAATGAGGAACAAAGATCCCGGCTCACCTGGGCTTGGATGCTGTCCTGCAGGGGCGCAACTCGGGGTCTCTTGGGGGCCGATCCCACCTGGGTGGGCTCCAGGGAACCTCGGTAGGTGTCTGCCTGCAGCTCATAGTCCTGAGCAGGTGGGGAAGGACATAGACTGGCTGTCAGTGGGGGGAGCTAGGGGAGGGGTAGTCGGGGACTGGTGGAAGGAGGGAGGGGGAGGGGGAGATAAAGAGGGAGGAGCTGAAGGGACTGCTTACCTGGAGGGCCACCTGCAGGTGCTGGGAGAGGCGGGACGCCGTGGCCCTGTCCTGCTTGCGGCCCTGGATCTCCTGCAGCAGTCTCTGCCAGGGCAGGAGGGAGGGTCAGGGGACCCCCGCTCACCTGGGCTCGCCTCCAGGCCCGCGGGCAGCCAGCAGCACCCAGGGGCAGCAAGCGCTCTGTGGGAAGCTGCCTTCCACCACCCCACCCTCACCCCCAGCCGTGACCCACCGCAGCCTCTGCTCGAAACATCTCACCCCCAATACACACATACTGGTCACACTACTTAGGCCTTAGGCCTGAGGCTCAGTGTCAGTTCCTTCCAGACCACTTGCCCTGACCCCATGGGTGTCCTTACAAAGGGCTCCCACAGCACTGGCTTCTCCACCAAAGCACTTATCAGCATCATGGCCTGAGACGCACTGGCCTCCCCCCAAAACTGCAGGCTGCCTGAGGGCAGGCTGTACCCAGCCCCTTTTCATTACCAGCATGTATGATGCTGGGAAAGACTGAAGGCAGGAGGAGAACGGGACAACAGAGGATGATTTGGTTGGACAGCATCACTGACTCAATGGACATGAGTCTGAACAAACCCCAGGAGATAGAGAAGGACAGGGAAGCCCGGCGTGCTGCGGTCCACGGGGTCACAAAGAGCCAGACATGGCTTAGTGACTGAGCAGCAGCAGCAGCAATAGTAAGGAGGTATGAGGAAGAGGATGCTTAGGAGTTGGTACCTCCAGGAACACAAAGCCCACTGCCCACCTCGGGCCAAACAGAGAAGGGCTGGCTGTTTTCCTAGACAAAGTGAAAGTGAAAGTGAAGTCTTTCAGTCATGCCCAACTCTTTGGGACCCCATGGACTGTAGCCTACCAGGCTTCTCCGTCCATGGAATTTTCCAGGCACGAATACTGGAGTGGGTTGCCATTTCCTTCTCCAGGAGATCTTCCCGACCCAGGGATTGAACCCAGGTCTCCCTCACTGTAGGCAGACCCGTTACTGTCTGAGCCACCGTGGACAAAGTGTAGCATTTTGAGTGATTTTGAGTGGCGGGGATGGTGGTGAAGGAAGCAAAGCCTCTGGGGTCTGAGCTTTGAGGTCATTAAAACACTGGCCACTAGAGGGCGGGCCACACGCACACAGGCTGCTCTCCCTGTTAGGAAGGCGGCCAGGGAACTGGGCCTGGCTTGAGGGCTCAGCTCTGGGTAAGAGGCAGGGGGAGAGGCCGGCCCACACCCCCTGCAGCCCCAGCTCCTCACCTTCTGCGCCTGCAGCTTGTAGGCGATCTGGCTGGGCCCGTCGCTGGGCCGCACCTTGTTGTGGGGCAGGCGCTCCAGCCATGCGTTCAGGTTGTCTGTGCAGTTCTTGAACTGCTGGTAGGTGAGGCCGGCATCCTGCATCATCTTCTCCCTGCAGGAGGAGGAGCAGAGGTGAGAGCGGCCCTCGGGGGGCAGGCGAGGGGTGTGCGGAGGAGGCTAGTGAGTTCCTCCGTCCCTGGGACAGGTCGGAAGGCCTGACTGACTCGCCATGCTGATCCTCTCAACTCTGGCTGGGTGGCTGGAGCCGGCCATTCAGAGATGGGCTGACACTTTGTACCAGGCACCACCTGGGAGGCTGACACCATTATCATCCCATTTTAGAGGAAAGAAGCCGAACCTCAGAGAGGTGCGCTCACCCGTCCAAGGCCCCACAGCTCGTCAGCCACGGCCACCACGCACTGCAGGGCTGTGCTGTGAGCCCCAGCAGCCCGGCCACTCACCGCAGGTCCAACTGGTCCCCCACGGCGTGGTAGCGGTCGGTGAGGGCCCGCACCTGGCGCTGCTGGTGAGGCAGGTCTTTGCAGAACTCGCAGAAATTGTTCTGCAGTGCGCTGCACATATGCTCGACAGCCTTCAGCTGGCGGTGTAGCCCGAGCACACAGGCCTGCTGCTCCAGCAGCTCCCTCCGCCGGCGCTGAGGCAGGAGGGGACACAACGTACCCTTGTGGTTCGGTTGGATGCCAGGCCCACCCTCCACTTACCCCCCAGCTCCTGGGTCAGCCTGCACCCCCACTCCTGCCAGGAGGCCGCCCAGCCCCTCACCTTCAGCTCGCTGACCCTCTCCTGCAGTGCGCCCGGGCCTGCGGGGATGGGGGCCTCCTGTGCCAGGGCAGACTCGAAGCCTCGGATGACCTTGTCTGCATCCCGGATCTGCCGCTCCAGACCCAGGGCGGCCTTGGCTCTGTCGCAAGAGGAGGCCCAGGGTCGGACACCTCCTTGGCCGCACCCCTGAGGCCTTGCCCAGCGGCCCCCGCCTCCAGAGCACTCACTTCTCCCCGTAGAGGCTGCAGAGAACCTGCACATCCCTGTATTTGTTCTTGACGCTGTTGAGGACCACGGGCAGATGCAGGGCAGTGGGCCCTGAGGGCTGCCCCGACAGAAACGCCTCACACTTCTGCTGGGCCGCCTCCTTCTCGGCTCCCAGGCTCTGCAGCCGCTGGGCCGTGCCCTGGGGTGCATCAGGGGTCTCAGGATCTCTGGTTCTGGGCAGGTGGCTTCCATCCAGCCCTCCCGCTATGTCAACCTAACTCTGCTTGCGAGGCCTCCAAAATGTGGTATGGACATGCTCGGGCTCAGTTTCCAGGTAGATGACCGTAGGCAGGTCAACCTCTCTGACCCTCAGTCTCCTCATCTACAAATGCTTGATGGGAGGATGAAATGAGACCCTGTGAGTCAGGAGCTGCCGCCCACCTTGGTCTTCACGTCACTGTCCTGTTCTCAAAATCTTCAGTTCCCTGCCCCCTCCCCCCAGTCAAGCAGCAAAGCCCTAGCTCCACCCACTTGGGATTATGATTTTGTCAATTCTTTTATCAGTTATTCACTCGTCGATTCCCTGATCCATTAGTGCTGGCTCCACACCACATATTGCCCACCTTCCAGGCTAACTGGACCCCCAACACCTCTGATGTGGAAGAGGACCTTCAAAACCCAAGGACCGGGGACTTCCCTGGCAGTCCAGTGGTTAAGACACTGTGCTTCCCCTGCAGAAGGCATGGGTTCGCTCCCTGGTCGGGGAAATAAGGTCCTGCCCAGGGTAGTGGTAACCTGGGCCCAGCATGGGCAGAGGTATTGTCCAGGCTGTCACCCCACAGTGCCTCCTTCTGCCACTCCTCCTTCCTTGCCTGGCCCCCCAGGACCCCAGCTGAAACACCTCTCCCACCTCTGGAGCCCTGCCTCCCCTGGTCGGGCCCCTGACCAAGCTAAAACACCCCAGAACGTGGCGGAGTGAAGAAGACCGAGGTGCACAATCATGAACAACATGCTTCACATTTTAAAAGCCAAATCCAAACAATATATCTGAGTAGAAACCGGTTTGGAAGGACACAACCCGAACTTCTCCCCCCGACCCCCCACCCCCGGGTGTGGGGAAGGGGTGGCTTTCACCGCTAGCATTTCTGAGTCCTTCTGTGACCGCGTTTACACCCCTGCACTCTCTCCAGGGAGGCTCCCCGTCAGCCACCCCGGAGATACCGCCCCTAGGATGCTGCAAGCCCATTTTCAGGGATGAGGAAACCAAGGCCCAGAGAGGTTAAGCGAATTGCCCAGAGTCACAGAGCAGGTCAGGTGAAGAGCCAGGATGGGAAGGAGCCTGAGGGAGCCCTGGACTGTCTGCTCACTTCTTCCACCTCGGGGGCCTGCGGCTGCCCCCACAGCTGCCTCCCCAGGGCTGGACCATTTTTTATCCCAGCTGCCCTGGCTCACCCACCTGGTGGTTCTGGATGCGGCCCTCGAGGTCCTCGAGTGGTGTGGTGCGGCTCAGCGGGGCCCGTGCCCAAGCCAGCAGCTGCTTCTCTATCTGCCCCAGGTCCTCCTCCAGCCGGGTCATCTGTGTCAGGAGCTTCTGGGCCTGTGGGTCGGGTGGGCCCGAGCTGCTTGGAGCTGGGGGAAGAGAGTGCCTCTGAGGGTCCAGGGCCTGCCTCGTGTCTGCCTGCCTGCCTGCCTGCTGGGCCCCTCCATGAGCCCCCGCAGAGGGTCCCGTGTGGGGGAGGGTGGTGGGCAGGGCCTCACTGAGGGAGGGACATCAGGCTTGCCAACCCAGGGAATGGAACCCCCAGATCAGAGCCTTTAATTCAGGGTCACCCCCTGCCCATGGCAGCCCCTGGGTGACCAGAGTAGGCATCTACTCCTATTTCAACAATGCCTCCCTCTTTCCCTGGCCATCCCTCAGTACCCTGCTGGCTGGGCCGTAAGGGCTCCTTGGCACTGGCCTTCAGGCGGCTCTGGACTGCGGTCAGTTTCTGCTTCAGTGCCTGCAGCTCCGAGGCAAGCCTGGAACAAGGGGGCAGTCAGAGAAGGACATTCCTCCATGCTCTCCCCCAGCCCCCGCAGTCATACATTTAGGCAAAGGGCAGGCGACGGCCTCAAACCGCAGGGCCTGGTCTGGGTGGGTCCAGAGCCTGCCTCCTGCCCCCCTGGGTCCCCAGGAGGACCCACCCGGAGGCCCTGGCCACGGCTTCAGGGTCTGGAGCTGGGATGCAGAAGCAGGCGGCTGGGGCCCGCTTGGGCTCGCCTGCCTGGCCCTGGACCGCCCAGGTGTGTGGGTCAGTGTTGTCCACCAGTGTATACTGCTCA
>NW_011494943.1:7733570-7733750 GCF_000754665.1 Bison bison bison
CTGGAGAAGGGATCGAGGCCCAGCAGAGGCCAGTAGGGTAGCGGCTAGGGACGGGGCCAGGGAGGGACAGGAAGTGCCGGGGTCAGGACAGGGACGGGCCAGGGGCTGGGCAGGGCTTGGAGCGGGTGGTGCTGGAGCAGGGGTGGGGCGGGGCATTGGCTGGAGTGGGTAAGAGGGGGC
>NW_011494943.1:7733850-7736779 GCF_000754665.1 Bison bison bison
GGTGGGCCCGGAGGATCCGAGTGGAGACTGTACTTCTCCTGAGTCCCAGTCACAGATGCTGTCCACACGCAGGGGCTGCAGGGGCAGGTTCCTTCTCTGGGGCAGAGGGGCCACCCTCTGGCTCTGCAGCTGCAGGTCCTTGAGAGTCTTTTCGGCCATGGTCAGCTGCTTCTCCTCTGCCTGCAGTGACCCAGGCAGTGGAGGCTCAGACCAACCCACCTGTGCCCCCCAGGAGGGCCAGGAAGGGGTTCTGGCCGTCATGAAGACAGGGTCTCTTAGTCAGCAACGTAAAGCGAGCCCCTCCCCAGGCACCCAGGATCCTAGAGTCTGCTGGTTGGGGTGGGGCAGGCGGCTGCCCAGCAACCAACCCCCAGGCCAGCAGAGTGGGAGCTGGAGGGGTGTCGGAGCTCTTCTGGGCAGTCCCTGCCACACTGTGTGTGCATGCGTGCGAAGTCACTTCATCGTGTCTGACTCTGTGTGACCCCGTGGACTGTAGCCTGCCATGCTCCTCTGTCCACGGGATTCTCCAGGCAAGAATACTGGAGTAGGTTGCCATGCCCTCCTCCAAGGGATCATCCCCACCCAGGGATCGAACCCACATCTCTTATGTCTCCTGCATTGGCAAGCAGGAGGGCTTCCCTGGTGGCTCAGCTGGTAAAGAATCTGCCTGCAATACGGGAGACCTGGGTTCCATCCCTGGGTTGGGAAGATCCCCTGGAGAAGGAAAAGGCTACCCACTCCACTGTTCTGGCCTGGAGAATTCCATGGACTGTATAGTCCTTGGGGTCACGAAGAGTCAGACACGACTGAGTGACTTTCACTTTCTTTACCACTAGCGCCACCTGGGAAGCCCTGTCACGTTACAGGCGAGGAAACTGAGATCCAGAGGTGGGAAGGGCTTGCAGCTGACAGACCAGGCTCCTCCAGCTGCAGTGAAGCCCCTCCTCCTGCCCTCAGGGCAGGGGATCCAGGCAGGACTAAGCACCCTGGAGGCATGAGGCCCAGACACCCAGGCCCGCCCGGTGCCCAGGAGCGGCTACGGGGAGGGGCCAGGGGCCATCTCACCTCCAGCTGCCGAAACATCTCCATTAGAGCACCAGGTGGGCCCTCCGGGGCAGGGCTGTACTGGCTGTCCAGGCTGGAGTTGAGCTTTGCCAGGGTCTGGCTGACAGAATCCGCCTCTTCCTGGAACTGAGGTCGGTGGGTGGTCAGGGGCGGAGCTGGGGCACTTACTGCCCACCACCCTGCAAACCAGCTAAACCCAAACTGGCTGAACCCAAAGTGCCACTCGCCGTCGGCCTTTCTACCCAGGCAGTGGGACCTTCCAACTGAAGCGCTCGGCAAATCAGGTATTTGGGGGTCACTGAACTTAATTTCTTTTAGTGTCGTAAAACACGTTGTTTTTCGTCCTTCCTGCACAGATGACGGGCAGTGCCCCTCCTGGAGGACTCGCTCCAACACCTGGAGTCCTGGCTGGGATCCAGGGGTGGGTGCCCAGGGCGTCTCTGAGCAGAAGCTACGCGTGTGCTTTAAAGAGACAGCCCACAGTTGGGTGACACCACGGGATTCTCCTCAGTGGATGTGCTAACGTATAGTGGATATATAGGAAAATGTCCTTAATAAAAAAGAAAAAAGGGAAAACTTTTGGCTTCTTTTTTCCTCAAAGTCTATAAACCATTTTACTTGGAAACTACCAAAAAAACCCCAAAAAAAGTCCTACTGGGCATTCCCTGGCGGCCCAGTGCTTAGGTCTCAGCACTTTCACTGCCATGGACCTGGGTTCAATCCCTGTTGGGGAACTATGATCTCACAAGCTGTGTGGTACAGCCAAAAAAAAAAAAGTCCCCATTGTGGATATATATTTTTAATTTTTTTTGTTTTCAAAACAACCAAAAATTGTCTTTTTATAGACAGGACTGTTGTCTATTATAGTCTGTTTTATCAATGTTTCTCAACCCTTGTTTCATTATTGAACCTTCTAAGGAGCTTTAAAAAAAAATTTTTTTTTTAAATTAATTTACTTATCTGGCTGTGTGGGTCTTAGTTGTACATGTGGGATCTTTAGTTGCAGCGTTAGAACTCTTACTTGCATGAGACATAGTTCCCTGATCAGAAAGTCAACCCTGGGCCCCCTGCATTGGGAGTGCAGAGTCTTAACTGCTGGGGCACCAGAGACGTACCTTTGAGTAACTTTTCCCTTTTTTTGTCCTTACTTTCCCCATCATTGACATGAAATGTTAATATCACAGATATTCTGTATATCATTTACATATGCATATTTGTGATTTATTTTTTATGAAAAAAAAAGGTCTTTTTTTTTCACTTTCAAGAACAAACATTCACACCCCCAGGAGTGACGTCACCCTGTCGCGCATTCGTGGGTGACATTGTTTTCCTCTGGGACCCAGTCACAACGATGCACCTCTGTCGTTTTTATGAGGTGCCTTGGCCCCCGAGATGCGCATTGTGCCTTCCCGCCCGGCCCTGCCCAGCCCCGCCCGGCTCACCCTGCGGTAGTCCTCCACGTGCTGCAGCTGGCTCTCCTGGCAGATGCAAAGGTTCAGGAAGTTCTGCCACTCCACCTTTAGGGCCTCCTGGTGGGCCTGGGGGCAGCAGTGTGGAGCCCTCAGACACGCCCGACCTCGTCTGTCCACCCGCCCACCCACTCAGCTGGCCCTGCCCACTGCCCCTGCTGGCCCGGCCCGGTCTCCCCAGCCTCCCCGGGAAGCTCCCTGACCGAGAGCCCCCAAGGCAGCGGGGAGTGTCCGGCCCTCGCACCTGGATGGGCCCCATGGCCGGATGCCCGAGCTCCACCATGCGCTCCCCGTCGTCCTCCAGCTGGTTCACGCGCTGCTCCTGGCTCAGCAGCTCGTGCTGCTTGAAGTGCTGGGAGAGGATCAAGGCGGGGGCGCTGGCGGTGAGGACCAGG
>NW_011494943.1:7737033-7741948 GCF_000754665.1 Bison bison bison
CACCAGGAGGTCCCGGTATTGGCTCCGGATGGTGGCTGCGTCCTGTCTCGACCAAGGGGGAGAAAACACAGGCCCAGTGAGAGATGAGGTGCAGGGGAGAACACACCCCACATCCCTGGGCCTCCCCTGCCCCTCCTCCATCCCCAGTCCCCGAGGACCAGCCAGACCTCGCTCAGGCTCTGATGGGAGAAAGGGAACCAGGGCTGGGGCCAAACAGGGGCGGGTGTCGGACGGCTCACCCACCGGCCCTACAAGGGTCCGCAGCTGCTGCCCGTAGGCCTCGATCTCCTTCTGCAGGATATTGTGTTCGGCGACCTGCTGCTCCAGCTCCGCCATGCCCGGCCCGTACTGGCCCTCGCAGACCTGCTTCTGCAGAAGAGCTGGCCACTCAGCTCTGCCGCAGGGCCTGGGGTGGGGAGCCCTGCACGCACCCAGCATCCCCCTCCACCCAGCATCCCCATCAGCAGGGGATGGAGCTGGTCATTTGGGCAGAAGGTGGACAGGCCAGGCGCTGCCTGGGTGAATGGCTGCAGCTCACCCTGGGGCACATGCTAAGTCACTTCAGTCGTGTCCGACTCTGTATGACCCCAGGGACTATAGCCCGCCAGGCTCCTCTGTCCATGGAATTCTCCAGGCAAGAATCCTGGAGTGGGTTGCCATGTCCTTCTCCAGGGGATCTTCCCGACCCAGGGACTGAACCTGCCTCTCTTATGTCTCCTGCACTGGCAGGCGGGTTCTTTACCTCTAGCCCACATGGGACACCCTGGGGAACATGCTAGTCTCCAGTGACCCTGGCTGAGGCCTCAGTGTCATGTGACTGTGGATCCTGAATCCCACTGGTCCCCAGTCTCAAGGCTCAGCTCTGAAAATCTCCCTGCTCTGCCCTGCCTCCTGCCTGGACACCTGCAGCCTGGCTCCTGAGCCTGCACACACCCTGCCCTGTCCATGCCCTCCCCTGTCCCTCCAAAGAGTTGGACACGACTGAGCGACTGAACTGAACTCTCCCTTCATTGTCATCACGGCACCCCTTCTGTCGTGACAGCAAAGCACAGTTCCTCACCTGATGTTCCGGGGGCCCTTGACCTGGTTCTCCCTCCCTGCCCAGAAAAGACGTTTTTCCATCACACCGCAGGCTTCCTCCAGGCAGGAGCCTCTGTTCCTTTTTTCTGAAATATCCTTTCCTCACCACTTCACCTCATCCCAACCGAGCTCTCCCACCTGCAGGAAGCCCTCCATGATTGCACGGTCTCTTCTGCCCCCTCCCTTTTCAGAGACCCAGCCCCTACCCAGGTCCAAGGATGCATCAGCCCCTGCCGAAACGCAGCCCTGTGTCGCCCTCTGATGGCTGCTGGGTGACCCCTGACCTGCTTCTGCTCCAGCACCCTCGCCCAGTCGACCCTGGGCCCCACATCGGGCGGCAGCACCATCTTCTCGTACAGGGCGCGGTACTCGGCGCACTCCTGGGTCACCCGCTCGTGCAGCTGCTTGATGCTGCCAAGGAAGTGGCCAGCAGGTCGGAGCCGGGTCTGGGGCTCCCCCGGGACCCCCGGCGCCTCCATCCTGGACCCCCAGCTCTTGCTGCTGCCACCCCCTGCCCCACACTCACTCCTTCTCGATCTCCTCGGCCTGTGGGTGCTTGAGCCGCTGGGCCTTGTCCACATCCAGGAAGAGGTCTTTCAGCAGCACCTCGGCCTCCTTCAGGCTGCGGCCCACCTCCTGCCGGTGCTGCAGGGCCTGGCGCTGCTCGCTGTGCTGCCGGTCCTGAGGCAGGGAAGGCATCCTTGCTGCTCGAGCCCCCCTGCCATCCCAGGGACCCTGGCCAACCTTGGCGCCCACACCGGGAGAGAGCGAAGTGTGAGCACCAGTGAGGCGGACTCAGGGACACAGGGGAGGTCCTCTGACCCCCCTGCAGGAACCAATCACGGAGGCCTTCCTGCAGGTGGGAGGGCTTTGGGGGATGGGGTGAAGTGGTGAGGACAGCACATTTCAGAAAAAAGGAACAGATGTTCCTGCCTAGAGAAAGCCTGGGGAGAAATGGAAAATGGGGTTTACTGAGCAGGTAGGCAGAACCAGGTCAAGGGCCCCCGGAACATCAGGTGAAGAGCTCTGCTTTGACGTCACTATAGAAGGGGTGCCGTGATGACGATGAAGGGACAGGGGAGGGCATGGCGGTGGGAACCCACCAGAGAAGGTGTGCCAAGCCCTCGCTTCCACTGTGTTTGGGGAGTGACCAGGGAAGGACAGGACTGTCTGTGTATCTTTACCAAGGCGAGTGGGCACCTCTGGGACCACCAGGCATGGCAACAAGTCTCTCACGTCCCCACACCCTGCCATCTTCCCCAGCTTCACCTGCTGCAGCTTCTTCTGGGTCTCCAGAATGTCCCTCTCCACCTGGTCGGCGTTGGCCTGCATGCGGGAGATCAGCAGGGCCAGCTCCTGAGTGGCAGCTCTGATGAGGGGTGGAGACAGAGGGCAGCCTGGTTGGCAAAGTTCCCTGTTTCCCTTGGGCAGAGGTCTGCCCACCTAGGTGGGATCCCCTGCCTGCACCCGCCCTGTCCTGCCCTACAGCTGAGCTCAGTGGCCTAGGAGGGTGGAGTCAAGACCTGGGGAGCCCTGGCCTCTCGGTAGGAATCTCTGTGAGCTACGCAGTCCTGGGCAGGGGAGCTCTGCCTTCAGTGAGGGTTCAGAAAATGAGGGTCCTGAGTGTGGGTGGCACTGTGGAGCTGCCATCTCCCCCCATCAAGGAAGTGCCTCCCAACCCCACCCTGCTCTCTGCTGCTGCTTCAGGCTGGAGGGGAGGCAGCCCGCAGGGGAGCACATGACTCACTGGCTCAGCCCCTAATACCTGAGGCAGACAGCTGGATCCTGGGAGGGCTGGGTGAGCTGGCTGGGGGCAGGGGAACAGCACCAAGTCCCCCGGCTCAGCTTCCTCCCATGCCAGCCCCGTCCCCCTCCACTGCCCCAGGCTTTGCAGGGCCTGCCCGGGATTAGCAAGCTTGCAGAGGAGACACACAGCACCCGGTGGGGGAGGTGGGCCATGAGATTGCCAGGGAACCCCAACACTTTCCAGATTCGGGGGTTCAGAGCCCAAGCTTGGACCTGACTCGCTCCAGGTGGCACAGCCAGGAGGAGCAGAGGATGAGCCTGAACCGGGGTCCTTTCCCAGGGCCGTCTCCCAGCCTCTACAGGGTGCCAGCTGTGGGCTCCAGCTCACTCTCTGGGGCCTAGAGGGGCAAGCAGACCTAATAAGAATGTGGTCTAAGCCTCAGGAGCACAGCACCCTGTGAGGTCACCATCCCTGCGGAGGGATGGCAACACGGGCTGGGCCTTGAACCAGGGGTCCAAGGAGAAGCCCCCTCCAAGCAGAAGGGCCGTGCCACAAAGAGACAGTCTGAAAGAACTCTGACCGGCAGCCTGGCTTTTATCTTCCTCTATCCCTGCAGCTGTGTGGTCTTGGGCAAGTTACTTAACCTCTCTGGGCCTAAGGCTCCTCACCTAGAGGCCAACGCTCTAGTATATCCACATCCTCACCGTGTGACTGTGAAGAAAACTTGCGTCCTGTCAGCTCCCGTTAAGTGCTTGTTTTTACTCCTCTAAAGGGATCTGAAGGCTGGGACCTGTCCATTCTGTTTACGATGGCATCTGCAGGGCCTAGAGCAGCCCCAGCACACAGTAGGTGCTCCATAAATAGGCACACAGTAGGTGCTCCATAAATATGTGCTGAACAAATGGACTGCACGGGAGGGGACTGATGTGCCCTCCTGGGGCCGCCGCCCGAGGACAGGGCTGAGGGGAAGGAGATGACCGGGAGCCGCCCTGGGGCTGGGAGCTCCAGGTCCGGAATCCTGGGAGGGCTGCTCCCGCTGGGAGGAGCCCACTCCGCCCTGGGCAGGGCCCAAGCCCCAGGGGGGACAGGTCACTCCAGTGAGAGTCTTAGCCACCATCTTTCCTGTCCGCCCAGAAGCCCAGCCTGTGTCCTCGCCCTGATCCCTATCGGGTGCTGGGCCTTTCATCTCGGCCCCCACCTTCACACCCAGGACCCCGGGCGAACTGCTGCCTCCACCTAGCAGAGGGGGCTGACAGCCAGTGAGTGGAAGAAGGCTGCCCGAGCCTGTCTGCAGAGCGTGGGGCTCTGGGAGGGGGCGGCGGGCTGGGGACCCTGCAGAGAGCTGGGTGAACTGAGGAAGGCTCTGAGACATCCGTGGGCCCCTACTGCTTCCCCATAGCACCCCTCCACACACACACCCGGTGAAGGAATCATCTCATCTCCATAACAAAGCTCTCGAGGCCCAAGGTGCCAGCCGGTGGGGAAAGCCGAAGCCTGGACCTGGAGCAGCACAGCCCCGCCTCCCTGCCTCTGGGCACTCCGCAGCCCACCTCTTGGCTTCTCTGGCCTCAATCCTTCTGCCCACCCTGTGCCCAGGTCCCATGGGTCATCTCAGGATAAGTGGAGCCTAGAGGGCAGAGCCGTGGGTGGAGAGCCGTGCCCTCCAGCCTCCTCACCTCCCAGCAGAGGAGGAAAGCTCAGGCCCCTGCCTAGCATGTCTGTAGAGCCCTCAGGCTGCACCCCCCAGAACATGGGGAGCTCCAGGCCATGCCTGGGCCCCTGCCAGGGCTGGACCTGGGCCTGGGCCAGGAAGAGAGTCCACCCCCAGGCTCTTTAGCCTCAGGACACCAAATGCCAGCGCTGGGCTGGTCCCCGGCTCTGGCCGGCTGCCTCCAGGTGGCTGGAGCCCCTGGGTCTGGAGCCATCCTGGCTCCGGCCCCCACCCCCGGCCGCGCTCACCTGCTGTGCTTGTTGGGGGACCCCTTGGGGGAGCCTTTGGCCGGGGAGCCCTTGGGGGACCCCTTCCCCTGAGAGCTTTTGCTCAACCCCTTGAACATGGTCCTGAAGGCAGGCGCAGGCTCGGGCTGG
>NW_011494943.1:7742114-7750501 GCF_000754665.1 Bison bison bison
CGCACATGCACCCCCACTCCCCACACCACACTCTCGCCTGCTCCTGCACAACCAGTTTGGGAGGAAAGGGTACAGCCCAGAGGGCGGGGCGCCCGAGCCTGCCTGAGTCTCAGAGAAGGTTCAGACTTGTTACACCCAACGCCCAGAGCCAGAGGGAGCCAGCCGTGATCACGCCCAGACGGGGAAATAGCCGGGCCCAGGGGAGACAGGGCTCCAGACAGACGGACGCGCGTGTGCACACGCAGGCTCAGAGATCGAGGCCGGGCTTTAGAGCTCGGGGTTAATGAACACCTCCAGCCCACACCCTGCTATCAGGCACACCTCTTCACCCAGGACTCTCCACCGGGGGGCTGCTCCCTGCCAGCTCAGGGTGGGCGGAGGGACCCCGGGCTCTCTGCTCACCCGCAGGGCGTCCGGGTCTCTGCTCTGTGTCCTCTACTGACGGGGTGGGGCAGCCAGGGGGCATTCTCCCTGGACCACCGGCACAAGTACCTTTTAAACGTGGACACCACCCAGCCAGCTCCCTGGAGCCCCACCCACCGCACTGCAGAACGCTTCTCCTGGCCGGCTGGCTCTCCCATCTGTCTGTGGCTCCCAGGCCAGATGCAGTCAGATGTGCATTGCTGGGATCCTCAGAGAGTTGCAGACCAGCTCTAGAGGGGCCGGGACTCCCCCAAGGGCCCCAGCACCCAGCCTTCGGGTGCTGCTGAGTCCAGGGTCTGGCGGAGCCTCCCGGGAACCCACTGCTTTTTAAAAAATAATTTTGTTTATTTTTGGCTGTGCTGGTTTTCATTGCCACCTGACTTTTCTCTAGTTGCGGCGAGCGGGGGCTATTCTGTTGTGGTGGGCTAGTTGCTCTGAGGCATGTGGGATCTTCCCGGACTAGGGATGGGGTCTATGTCTCCTGCGTTGGCAGGTGGATTCTTCACCACTGGGCCACCAGGGAAGCCCTGGGAACCCACTGTTACTTGGGTTTCCTACCTGCCTCTCCTCCTTCCCCAAAGTGGCCCCTGGTGGCTTTTCTGGAGTCGGATGGAGTGTCCAACAGCAGTGCCTGTTTACTGGTCTTTTCTTCCCAGTGAGGGCCAGGGAGGTCATCTTGGTAGCTGCCTTCTCCCACAGCGGCCTCCAGGGTCTTCAAGAAAGGCGTGGGTTCCTTGTCTCCAGGCATTCGTTTCACTGGCCCAGCTCAAGTCACTCCTAAAAATCTGGAGACATTCCCTGGAACCATTGCAGTTTCGGTGGAAGGAGGGTTTGAGGGGGAGCAAGGTGAGGGGAGGGAGGCAGACAGGCTGGGTTAGGATCATTAGGGCATCCTGGCAGGCCCAGCTGAGGGCAGAAGACATCTAGAGAACAGACAAGGGGCCCAGCAGACTGGGGAGACCAGGGACAGAGGCCACGTGCCCCCAGGGGCAGGAAAGGCCTGAGTCTCTTTGGGCTGCATCTCGAGAATAATTGAATTGAATTTGGCCCTGGAGAAGGGACAGGAGTCACCCATCCCGGAGGTGGGGAGGAGTGGCTGACAGTGGTGGTGGGGGTGGGGAGGGGAGCAGGAGGCCTTGACCCAACAGGGAAGTGTTGGGCTGGCCAAAACATTCGTTCGGGTTTTCCCATACCATCTTATGGAATAGAACAGGGACGTAGCAACAGGGAAGCAGAGTGGTTTCCAGGGTTCTTCTCCCAGCTGAGTGTGATGGTGAGACGGAGCCAGAGAAGGAAGGCTGGGCCCGGAGGCCACTGACCCTCTGCCCTAGCCCCTCTCTCCATGTTAGTCCCGGGTGACAATTGTCTTCTAACTTCGTTGCATACCTGTCATTTTCTGTTCTCAGAAAGGGGCCCATTTGTTGAAATGACTTTCGGGCTCAGGACCCAGTCCAATGACTGGCTTCTTATAGCAAACCCGAGAGTCGGCTCACGTCCTCATCTCTAAGGTCAGGCAAGTGACAGCAATATCCCAGGAGAGCCAAGACAGATGACAGCAGCCCTCAGCCCACTCCTGTTTCCCTGAGAACTCCAGGCCCTTTCTTGGGAGGGGGTGGTCATTGGATTCCCCAGGGGAGAATGGCTAGACTCCAGCGCCAGGAATGGAGGCATCCAATGGAGGCCCCGCTGGAGGCTGAATTCTGGAACGTTAGAGCTTTGCCTCCTCTCTGCAGAAGCACCCCACCCCCAGCCCCGGAAATAAATGAGTATCACAGAGGACCCTCACGTGCCCGAGATTAAGATGAACTGATTCACTGCAAGAAAACCAAGAGCTGAATCCCTGGCGTGACTGTCTAACATCAGGTCAAATCAGAGCGCAGCTCCCAGATGGGGCTGGCATGCAGGAGGCAGGAGCAGCCAGGTCTCCAAGGTGGTTGTCACTACAGGATGGTCCTCTTCAGAGGAGCCCTGGCCCCCAAGACTAGGGCATCGGAGAAAGGATGGAGGCCAAGAAAGATGCAGGCTCTTCAACATCTGAGAAAAAAATTTAGAAGGCTGGGAGGGGACCGACAGCCTCGGTGGCCACCTGTGCTGTCCCAGCCCCTGTCACTCTTGAGCCCTTGAAATGAGCCCACTCTGAACAGAGATGCTTTAAGTACAAAATTCACGCCAGACTTCAAAGACGTAGTATGAAAAGAGGATGTAAAATATCTCAATAGTGCTTTAGATTGTCAAAGTGTTAGTGTCCTACTCTTTGCGACCCCGTGGACCCCACCAGGCTCCTCTGTCCATGGAATTCTCCAGGCAAGAATACTGGACTGGGTTGCCATGCCCTCCTCCAGCGAATCTTCCTGACCCAGGGATCAAACCTGTGTCTCCTGCATTGCAGGCAGATTCTTTACTGTCTGAGCCACTGGGGAAGCGGAGTTTCATACTGATTACACATCAAAGTGATCTTTTGGATATATTGTGTTAAATGAAACATTATTTTAAAAAACTGATTTTACCTATTGCTTTTTATTTTTTGGTTTATAAACAGCTGAAATTTATTGCTTCCAGCTCTGCAGGTGGGATGTCTGAGGTCTGAGCGCCAGCGTGGTCAGTGAGGGCACTCTTCAGGGTCACGGATTCCCGTGTTTTCCTCACATAGGGGAAGGGGTGTTGCTATTTTTATTTAACGTGGCTACTAGAAAATGTAAAATTAAAGATAAGACTTGCATCTGTGGCTGACATTATAATTCTATCAGACAGCTCTGACCCAGAAGCCGGACTGGGTGCCCTGTTTCAGCCTTCCTGGGCCTCACTTCCATAGCATCTTCTCCTTCGGAACCAGGCAGGAAGCCCAGGACCTGGCTTCCCATCCTGCCCCTGAGGCCTTCCCCTCGCCTGGCACGTGCTTCTCCCTCTGCGGACTGAGATGTTTGGGATCAATGGATCCTCAACCTCCCTCCAGCACTGTGACTTTTGTTTCTCCCTTAAGTTTATTTATTTGGCTGCGTCGGGTCTTAGTTGAAGCAAGCGGGATCTTCGGTCTCCACTGGGGCATGGGGGATCTTTAGTTGCAGCATGTAGGATCTAGTTCCCCGACCAGGGATCAAAGTCAGCATTGGGAGTGCGGAGTCTTAGCCAGTGGACCACCAGGGAAGGCCCTTCAGCGCTGTGACTCTGAGCAGCAGCTTACTCACATGCCCCAGCCTGGCGCTTCCAGGAAAGCCATGTGGGCTACTCACAGCTCGTGGGGCCCAAGGCCCAAGCCGTGGGGTGATTAGAGCTGAAAGCGGTGCGGCTCCCAGCTGGGAACCGGCCACATGTACACGCAGCTAGGCAACAGGGTGGCAGCCTGGATGCTGTGCTAGGGTGGCTGGCTTAGGCTGCCCACTCGCTCCTCCCACTCCAGGGGTCCTGCAGGGAGGGGCAGTCTGCTCCCTGCTGCTCCCTGCGGAAGCAACTTGCCGACTTTGCCCTGGGAACCATAACCTGTCAGGCTTCCATATCTCCCGGATCAGGACAAGCTTGGCCATCTCAGGAAATGGCCCTCTGTTTGTGTTTGTACAGAGCTCTGCTAGCAGACCCTTGGAGCCGAGCTGGCTGGTTACACTTCCTTGGCCAGCTGAGGAGTAGAGGCGCCTTCACCGACTGGGTGGAGGGGATGAGGGCTGGGGGTGGGGACCAGTCCTGGGCCTCCTCCTGTCTGCAGGAGCTGGGGGAGGTAGAGGCTGAGGCCCCAGGAATCCACCAGGCGGTTTGGAGGAGGCTCGCTTGGCTGCAAGTCTGCCCAGCAAGTCTGATAAAAAGGAATGCCGAAGACTGGCCTGGAGAGAAGCAGGTGACCATGGCTTGCCCAACTAGAGCAGGGAGGGCAGAAAAAGGAGCTGGTCATTCCATCTGGGCCTTTTATAGGGAGAATCTAGAGGCAGCAACTCCAACAAACCCAGCCCCGCCCATGTTGAGAGAACAGGGTTTCCCGTACCAGACGGTGAGACAGAGAGCACAGAAAGGACCTCAGGGGTCCTCAGGTCCCGAGCTGGCTGGGAGGGCAAGGCCAAGGATGCTTTGGCGGTCTGCCCCTCCCGGGAAGCGATTCCCTTTCCCCAGCCTCGGGTCACAGTAGCTCCAGTTCCCCCGTGGACCCGTGCTGGTACAGCCCACACTTCCCGGCCACAGCAGCAACCTGCTGCACAAGCCATGCCCACCTTCTGGAAGTCTGCAGCTTGCCTACACTCACTGCGGGGCCTCCAGGTCTCCCCAAGCTGCCCAGGGGCTCTGGGCATTTCTGTCACCCTGAAGACAATGAGGAGCCTTAACAGCCAGGTCTGGGGATATGCAGCCCTATTGTGGAGTTCAGGTTTAATGGAGGTGGCTTAGCCGTGTCCCTCACAAGTTCCTTGATGGCTTAGAATCTGCCTGCAATACGGGAGACCTGGGTTTGATCCCCTGGTCGGGAAGATCCCCTGGAGAAGGGAATGGCAACCCACTCCAGTATTCTCTGGAATGGAGAATTATTCCATGGACAGAGGAGCCTGGCGGGCTAGAGTCCATGAGGTCACAAAGAATCGGACACGACTGGGTGACACACACACACACATTCACAAGGTCAACAGTGCATGCACACGGGCACGCACGCACACACACTCACTCTCTCTCTCTCTTTCTCTCTCTCTCTCTCTCTCTCGATAGGCCAACAGCCCACCCCAGCAGCTGGGGAGAGTTGTACTGTCTGAACTAAAGCATCCGGGGTTCAGATGTACCAAGTTGCATCTCAATAGTCTCAGGAAGAAAGATTTATAAAACAAACAAAAAAAAAGGAAGAACTATTAAGTCTTTAGAGCTGAGGGGTAAGCCTTCCTAATCAGTCCTTATTACCAGGAAATTGGAAAGCGCAGCTCACTCACCTGTTGTCCTAATGATGTCGCTGAGACCTCACAAGACTCAGCCCCTGGGGGGGAAGAGGAAGAAGGTGGTGGGGCCTGCCGAGAGTGGAGAAGGCGGCTGTGAGTGTGCGGGCCCCACCAACTCCGTGCACAGAAGCCTGGACCCTGGGCTTAAACGGTATGGCTACAGTGAGAAAAGACTGTTCTCGATTGAGTCCCAGCTAGGCAGGGGCTCCTCCCGCGAGGCCCAGGTCAGGGCCAGGACGGGGCTCAGTTGTGAAGGGCGCCTACGGACAACAGTGGAGGGAGCAGCATGGTGTTGGTTTTTAATATATAAATGCTGGCTTGGCTGTGCCGGGTCTTGGTTGCGGGTTGAGAGGTCTTTGATCTTTGCTGCGGCATGCAGGGTCTTTAGTTGTGGCACGTGGGATCTAGTTCCCTAACCAGGGATTGAACCTGGGCCTCCTACACTGGGAGAGAGGAGTCTTAGCCACTGAATCACCAGGGACATGGCCAAGCATGGTGTTCTAATGCCAGCTCCATCCATGGGGGAGCAAAGGGAAGGAAATTTATTTGTCAAGGGCCTGCTTACAAGGTACTAAGGCCTCTGCATGTCAGAGAACCAGATGCCCCCGGCTTCCGGGGGACGACCCCCACCCCTCTTCCATTCCAAGGTGAGTGAGAGCTCCCAACAATCACTAGCTTTCAGGGACCAGTTACCTGCCCGTTGTAACTGCACTTCCTCCTGCCAGAAGGTCCCTGGGAAAAGTCCAGCCTAACTGAAAGGCCGTGGTTCTTTTCCAAGGGGTCATTCAACTGCAGACTGAGCGTGAGGACACGTGGTTGAAGGGTACAGCTAATGGAGGTGAACGAAACCAGCTGCTGAAAACGGGGACCACAGAGAAGCAAGGCTCCCCTTCCCAACACGACAATGACGACAGTGGCCGTGGCAGAGGCAGGAAAGCAGTGACCCCGCCTCGAAGCTCTGCAGGGCTCAGCCCCAGGGCCACAGGGCCTCGAACTGCCGCCAGGATCCTGCCCTGAAAACAAAAACAACAAAACCAAACCGTAACGCAGACCACAGTCCCTTAGCGGCTTCAGACGGTCAGATAAAAGTTTTCCACAAGTGTTCCATCAGTATTCATCAGCTGAGGTTATATTTTAGCTTGTACCAGCTAACAGTGCGGCTGGAGAACGTTCGCAGAGCCTGTATGGTGCTGACAGGGAGTGCAGCCCTGGGCAGTGAGAGGCCATGCTGGCCACTTGTGATATCGCGCCCACGCAGAGGGTTCCCAGCGTCTCACAGAACCACAGGCCGGGCTCTTCCAGTTGGTGGTGTCAGGATGGAGACAGTTTCCAATTTATCTCTTTGCTTTGGAACATCAATAAATTTTATAGCTAATTCTGGTTTCCATCTCCTCTGTAGCAACAAGTGTCTTCCAAAACACTAAAAAAAGAACTAACACATACTTTTGCTATCTTTGGACATTTTCCTAAGACCTCTGAAGGTTCTAAGCTTCTCAAAGCTGTAGATGGCCGCGTGCTGTTTAGAATCCTGTGATCAACTAGCTTTTGTGTGTAATTGATGCCAAGCGTGGGGAAGATCAGCATCACCACAGCGACGACAGAGAGCAGGTCCTGCCCTGGAGCCGGCATCCTCTCCGGGGGGGTCGGGGGAGCCATTGCCTCAGCTGTGGAAGGAAAGACCGGCGAGGGTCCGGGCCACTGAGGGTGGATGGGTGCGCTGCCCCACAGGCCGTCACCTCTTGGCCATGATGAAAGGCTCAGGTTGCCACCGGAGAAAAGAGGTGGAACCAAGCCTGGCAGTGTTTCATTTCAAACAGAATCCAAGAATTCTCACCTCGTTTAATGGAAAACTGGACAGTACAGCAGAACAGTGCATGCGAAAAGCAAAGGGCCAGGAGGCTGAGCAGCGCAGGGCCTGGCCATCCCCAACCGCCTTTGTCCCCCAACAAAGCCAACACAGCTAAGGATGACAAACTTGGCCAAATCGTGTCTTTCCTACACAAGGCTCAGCGTTTATTCCTCTCGGTTGCATGCAGAGCTTTGACCTGGTGGAGCTCTGACCTCTAACGCTTCTACAGATTGAGACTGTCACCACCTGACAGGTAAGAAAATAAAAAGCAGGAACACAGCGGCCCTCAGGCATGTTCTCCAAGTGTAGGCTCAGCTGAGCTTCCCCTCGTCCTCTTGGATCTGGGGAGACAGACAACTCTTCCAGGACCACATCCTGCTGACTGCACCGCCACCCGTCCTGCGGGAGGGACGAGCTGAAGCAGCAAGACAGACCCGCCCAAGGCAGTGTGTCCACTTCCCTCCCTCACACCCTCAACCTCCCCCCGGGAAGGCAGGAGCGGGTCGCCTCTGCAGATTCATCCTGTGAACCCACCCAGTGAAGATGGCTGCTCCCCGGGCCTCTGAACCCATTCCCATGAGACGCGTCAGCCGCTCCAGGGCCTGAGACAGGATGGGGTTCTGCCCCCCAGTGACACAGCCTGTTCAATGTCCGGGGATTCCAGGTGAAGAGACGTGAGAGCTAAGCGTGACCTCTGCCCTGCAGGGCTGTCTTCTTAGGTAAATGCGTGCTTTTAATACTAAACACGTCTGGTCATGGTCTCACAGGCTGAAGAGCAGGGCCACTGTGTAGAGAGGAGTTCCTACTGTGTTTCTTTTTCATGAGAAAGCTTAGAAAAGGCTCAGTCTGAATGACCAACCAGGATTCTGGCTCCCTCTCGTTGCCAGCACTCTAAAGAAAGTAGGAAAACCTGGAAGGGCCTACTCTGAGCAAGACAAACGGACACCTTCCCAGATGAGAACAGGACCTTCTACCCTTATCATAGGACCCTACCCCCCCACCCCCCCGGTGCCACAGTACACTGGCCCAAGTTGGCTGGAGGGCTGCCCACACAGTGCAGCCTCGAACTGGGTTCCCGAGACTGCCGAACCTTATCCCCCAGGCCTGAGGCTGCCAAGGGCGCTGGGGAATGGGATAGGGCTGAGGGAGAAGCAAGGTCCCCAGCACTCTGCCCACCGCCCGTCAGGAACACTGACTGGGTCTTTGGGACCAAGATC
>NW_011494943.1:7750601-7779259 GCF_000754665.1 Bison bison bison
GGACCAAGATCCAGGACCTCAACCTAAGGTCATCTGCGCTGTACCTTCAAGAGGTAGGGACAGAGAAAAGGATATCCCTAACTTGTATAGCACAGATAATGAAACTTCCAATTAGAAGAAAAAAATCCGCTTCCTGAGGCTCACTGACCCAAAGCAAACCCCAGAGGGAGAGGAGTGTGTCTCCCCAAGCACCTCCAGTGCCGATGCCCAGGTCTAACAGACATAGCTGCTCTCCCTCCCACCGCTTCCGGCAAGCCCCTCCTCGGTCTACCAGGAAGACAGCGGCACCATTGAGCCCACAGAGCTTCATGCATCTCGTGGTTAAGTCACTTTTATTCCTTGCTGTCCGACCTTGCTTTTGGGAATTCTATTGCTGATGCTGTAATAGAGATAAAAAAGTGACTGAGAAAAAACAAGAGTAAGGAAGGAAACTGACTAAATATGACAGCATATAAAAATTACAGGTGGGGAAATCCTGTAGGGCCTCTACACTCTTATCAGGCATCAGACAGACCCACGCGGCCCGGAAGCCAGGAAGCACATGACAGGACAGGATTTCGCAACAAGGCTCCCAAGGAGTGAGCCGGGACCAGACGGGAAGGAGGGAGTGTAAAGAACGGGCAGAGCAGCCAGCATCTTTGCCTTTTAATAGAAGATCTGTTTTCATCATTTCTGAGGGTAACATATTTCTTCTAAAAATAGAGCTCTTTGCTTGTTCTGAAACTTCTCAACTTTCGCTCGGAGGTGGAGGGGAATAAGGCTGACTGTAACCCTGGGGTGATGCTGCCAATGTCTCCTCGTCTCAGACCAACTCTTTAAGGGCTCCTGGGTGCTCACAGCAAGGATGAGTTCATTCACATCCATGGTACTGAAGAAACACGACAAAGCATGCGAGCCCCCGGCCGGGCCAGGTGTGGACCCCATGAAAACATTCCTGACCGTGGCTCAGATGAGACCAGGTGGCAGGGCCCTCCCCGGGGGAGGACGACACAGGGCCCTGCACACGTTTACCAGAAGACGACAGGGTGTCCTTCTAGCACACTGGGTGGGAATGAAGTGTACACACACACGAGACACAGGAAGGCGGGGCCGAGGATGGTACACTCCTGCCCGGGGCCGACACGGACCTGGACTTAGTATCACGGAACCTGCTGGGGTTTTCTCACAACACAGATTGAGAGTCAGACTCTCCCCTGCCCCGAGGACGAGCCTGGTTAGCTCCTGAATCCAAAGATGCCCTTGATGTATCCGGTGAGGCCGCTCTTGGCCTTCTGCTCCAGCTTGTCCTCGAGGGGTGGGAAAGCCACGTGGTTGAGGGCCAGGTCAAAGAACAAAGGCTTGCAGGGGATGGGCTGGAATCCTGGCGGGAAGTGCACCAGGTTGGCTTGCTTGGTGACGAGGGAAGGGTCCAGGCAGAAGGTCTCAAACCGTTCAACCAAGGGCTGGAAGTCAAACCAAAGCAGGAACCCAGAGTTAATCACCGCCCATCGGTGGAACATTCGATCCCCACAAACCTCCTGTGAGGGGCTATTATGTCCTCACGTTACTCATAGCTGAGAGTCACTGAAATCTAGAGAGGCTGAGAGTGGTGGGCTGGAGTGGGATACAAGCCTGTCCGATGTCTGAGTTGGAGCCAGAGCCCCTAGCCAGAGTGCACAGCAGGTTCCTAACTTTACTGGGACCATTTACGTGACACCTAGCGCACCTTACACAGGCAGCTTTCAGGTCCGGAGTAAGAGAAGCGGGAAGGGAGGGTGTTTCCTGAGAAACGTAGGGTCCTCTGCTCTACAGATGAGCATACGCTCCTAGGGAGTCCCGAAATCCTGTTTATTCTTCAAAAGCCACAGCCCAGACTTACCTTATTGTCCTTGACTTGGGAAGAGGTTTCTGTCTGATGGGCATCGTTTGTATCTGAAAGTTTCACAGGATTCAGTGAGAACATGGACTTAACGCAACAGGCTCAAATGATACCTATCACCCGCCTGGATCCTAAACCCCAGGGGTAAAGGCAGCCCATCTGTGGGGAGTCAGCCCTCTCCAACCCAAAGCAGACAAGTCATGCCAATAACAGACTACACACCCAGAACCAGCATGCTCAGCCCAGCACAGCCAGCATGGCTCCCTGGGACAGGCAGGGGGACCGCATGCCAGGGTGCCTCTAGATTCTTCCACATAACCTGATGCCTCACTGGGGCAGAGGAAATGGCAGGAAAAAACTAAAATCTCACAGATGAACCGAAACAACCCCTTTCAGTCTTACACCAGTGGTGCAGGGGGTGGGAGAGAAGAGGAGCAGCAGAGAAGGGGAGTCTGGGGACACAGGCCACAGGGAAGAGGCGTGTGGCTCACCCAGGATTGCGGCCGCCTGCAGGGAGCACTTCTCCGACCTCACTTGTGTGATGAGCTCCTGCACGTCCGGCAGGTCCTGTAACAACGAGGAAAACATGGAACTGTGAGCCGGGGCCGGGCCAGAGAGGTGCACCAAACTAACCCGAGCTAAGTAACCCAACTGGTGTTTTCAGGGATTTCAGGTAATTTAAACATTTTCCCTATTAAAAAAAGCAATGCACAGAAACTAGCCTGTTTCAAGGGGAGAAATCTATGTCATGTCTTAAGTAATACTGCCTGAAAATAATAATAATGACAAAGATAACATTAACACATTTATCATACACCAAATGCATTATGTGCCAGGCACTGCCCTAAGCAATCCACACAATCGTCAATTTCATCTTCATGATAATCCTGAGACAGTCTGTACCTGCACTTTACAGGTGAGAAGACAAAGCACAGAGAGGCCAAAGAACGTGTCCAGTCACGTCCCCGGTGGCCGCAGGCCGGGACCCAGAGCCTGGCCGCCTGGCTCGAGGACCTCAGTCCCTACTCACAGCCCTTCTCTTGCCTCAGCTTCTCACTTGGCAGAATCTGGACTGATCGGTCAGGTCTGGATACTGCTGCACCCCTCACGCCTGCTTCCTGTTAGTTCCCCCCTAACCTAAACCCTGGCATGTTAGGGCAGATGGGCTTTCATGACACCCTTCTTACTTCTCTCCAGAGACAGACCGTCCACACTGGTTTGTCTCCACATTCCAACACCACCACACCCGACCATGCTGCCACACTGGTCACCCTCCCACTGCCCACGCCCGCCTCCCACCTACTCCTATTTCGCTCCCTTCTTTTGTATTCGGAGGTGGGTCCTATGCAAGTCTTGCGGCTGCAGCAAAACCACAAGCTCTCTGAAGGCAGAAACCAGAGTTTCTCTACGGCTGAGCCCAGGGCTGTTCTAGGCAGACACTCCTACACTGGCTGTAACGTTGGTAACAGTAACCTTAACCCTGCTTTTCTGAATAGTCTCTACTTGTAAAATATACATGGGTCCCCTGGGCCACTGCTTTAAGAATCTCTGTAACCTCACAGCAGTCCATAAGCTTAAAAATCTAGTTGTCATTCAAAAATCTGTAAAATACACCAGCTTGGCACGTAAGCTTTGACATATACCCTATCACCTGGCAGTCTTGCTAAAGTAAAATACACTTTTAGACCCCATAGACCTGTGCCCTGGCCTGAGAATCTGCATTTCTAGCAAACTCCCAAATGCTGCTGCTGGTGGTCCCCACGCACTCGTGTGGAGAGGCTTCACCAGTGATTCTCCACTTGGCTGCAGAGTAGAATCACTGAAGGGCTTAAAAAAGCCTCAGTGCAAAAAAGTAAATAAATATTATAAAAACCCCAGTTCTTATCCCACACCAATTAGAGCCAGACATCCACCTTGGAAGCAGTTCTAACACGGAGCCGAGCCTGAACAGTGCTCTGGGGCGGTACACCAGGTGAAGGCCGTCTCTCTTAGTACCTGAGTCGTCTTTGGGCCTGGAACGCTGCCACGAGTTACACCCACAGCTCCCGGGCACTTGGGCGCACCACATCCCATGGCTGACCTAGCAGGACCCGCCTGAGAAGGCATCAGAGCCTCACGGCCAACTGCTCAGGTCTTAGAAACAGGCGAGGCCACTGGCTTACCTTGAGGCTGTTCTTGAAGGCTCCGGCGTCGGAATTCACTTCGTCTGCGTATTTCAGGACCCTGTCATACAGGACGAGGGCTTCATTCCACTTCTTCACCAGCACGTAGGACTGAGCAATGAAGAAACACCTGATGGAAGGAAAGAGCCACAGTATTCTTAAGCAACGATCACCCAAGATCAAGGCTTTCCTTGCTGTTTAGGCTAAATAAATGGTCAAGTCTCTTAATGTCAGGCTCATTCCCTGGGGTGGGAGATTTCACCATTTTCACTGTTCCAGTTTGCCAGGCTAACCCGCAGACTCCTCCCTGAAACTGGAGCTGACTGACAGTGTAGGTCCAAAGCTGACCCACTGTCTTTTACTTATTGCTAACTCTGCAAAAAAGCTGTAATTCCTAAGGCACAGGAAGGAAGATGAAGACAGGCAGGAAGGAGGGACGTTGTCCAGCTGCAAATGCTACCTACACCGCCCACATGTCTAGGTCATAACCGTTCATCTCTGCTCATGTCTTTCAAAAACCAAAACCCAACCTTCCAGGGACGTGCTCCCAAAGCTTCTAGAACCTTCCAATGGTTGAGGGGAGCCCTGCCCATCCCAGGGGAACTTACCTGTAAGCCTTGTAGACCAGAGTTTTAAGGCCTATCTCTTTCTGGAAGGCTCTATCCTCCTCTAAGCCAGGAAGCTGGAGCAATTCCACCAAATTCTGCACAAAAGATGTAACAGGAAAACTCATGAAAAGGGGGACCCACACTGAGTGTTTGACAGAAGATGTGGAAGGACAGACGTGGGCAGAAAGAGCGAGCCTGGGCTTCAGATAACGGGGACGTCTGTGACGAATGACTCAGCCGCAGCCTCACCTGGGGTCACCTCCGCCCTCCTGACCCTGAGCCCACGTGGCCTTTCTCTCAGTCACAATTCACCTTCTTCAGAGACTCCCTGGACCCGCTCAGCTGGAGGGGATCCCTCTGGCTCTGAACTCTTATTTCAGATGGCCCGCTTGTGTGGCGCCTACACAGACACCTTGACTGTGGGCAGGGGTCTCAAACTCCCTCACCCATGAGCTCCCAGGGGGGCCGAGGCAGTGTGGCCTCAGGTCCCAGGACACGTCAAGACACGTGGGCAACCAGCCTGCACAGGAAGTGCTCAGTGAATGAATACCAGGGGGTTTACTCGTGTCTGCACATCCACATGGGCTTCCCCGGTGGCTCAGTGGTAAAGAACCAGCCTGCCAATGCAGGAGACATGGGTTTGATCCTTGGGCTGGGAAGACCCCCTGGAAAAGGGAATGGCAACCCAGTCCAGTATTCTGTCCATGGGAAATCCCATGGACAGAGGAGCCTGGTAAGCTATAAACCACAGGGTCACAGAAGAGTCAGACATGACTAAGACTCTAAACAACAACAAAACACATCAATATGTCTGGATATCAGGTTTATGGACGGCTGAACTGGTATGAAAACAAGAACTGCTGTCTTTCACCGAGTCACCAACAGCTCCTGGCTATCACAACCCTTTTGCTATGTCATTTTGTAGCCAACCCACGCACAGGACAGGCTTTCCCAGCCCTCTGGGGTCACCTGCAGAATGATGTCATAGAGCCGGATCAGGTCCTGGGGCCGAGGGGCGCGCTTGCTGTCATCTTCCGGCTGCTGCTGCAGCAGGGCCTTCTGCAGCCCTTTAGCCATGTTCTCGTTCCGCTTGATCGCTGTTGACAGCTTGATGTACGTCAGATAGCTGGAATGGACCACACGTCAGCTCAGGTGATGCTCAGGGAAGTGGATGTGCTGGGAAGAGCACTGGACCACAAGCTGGGCTGCTCTGGGGAGCTGTGGGGCTGAGGGCATGTCACCCGGCAGGGCTGGCAGGCCTGGGCCTCAACCTCCAAGGGCCTTCAACTCTGGCTGCTGTTCGGTGGCGAACTCGCAGGGGACCCGTATGAGGCCTTACGACAAAATTTGATTTTAATTTGAATTATATCTTCTGTATCTTTAGAGAGTTACCAATTTCAGAGGACACTGCTGGTCCTTAAGATGAGAGATGGATAGCAAGCTAGTTCCTAAAATAAGGACTAAATAAATAAAATAGCATCAGAAATGAGAGAGCTTGTGTAAGAGTCAGGTGGAAGGCCAGAGGGCTCAGGGTGAAGAGCAGGAGTAGAACTGGTGAGCGGCTGTAGAAGAAAGTGGTAATAAACGCTAAAAGCCAAGATCAAGAAGTAGCAACGTACACACATCATTTAGACACATGCAAGTAAATACCAAAAGAATTTGTTAAAGACTTAAAACTGGCCCCTTCTTTTGCTTTTTGCTGCACCATGAGGCTTGTGGGAACTGAGTTCCTGACCATGGACTGGACCTGTGCCCCCTCATTGAAAGTACAGAGTCCTAACTAACCCTGGGCCACCAGGAGATCCTCGAAAGTGGCCGCATCTGAGAAGTCATGAGATGGGCTTTCCTAGAGCTCTGCAGAAAACTCAGACTCTCAAAACAAATAACTGTTATTCACTGAGTGGAACAGGGATCTAGATACATTTTTATTAAGATACCAGAGCTTTATTAAAATACAAGAGCTACTGGATTCCTGACTTTAATCCACCCCAAAGCTGGCCTCTGGTCCTAACTGCTCACCATCCCTATACCAGCTACATGTGGAGGCGGGAAGACAGATCCAGGGCAAGGGGGCTTCACAGTGTGGAAGTGTCCTGAGCCCCGCTGAAGCTCTCCCGGTCTTTCAAGGCTAGGAGGCTGACAACTGCCTTTGCCTCTTGGTGGCTGTTAACTACCAACACGTCCCCTAAGCTCCTACAGCCTTGTTTCTCATGGGCTTGTTGAAACAGAAGGGAGATAAGGACTGTTCCTGCTAATATTCTGTGCATCTGAACCATAAGGCAGTCAATGTGACATAATACCAAATTCTCTAAGAATGGAGATTAAGGCAGGGAGAGGAGTTTTTTTTGGTTTTGTTTTTATTAAAATGGCCGGGGGTGGGGGTTGGGAATGACTGAAAATATTGCCAGGTTCACTAAAAAGTTGTAAGCAGTGACTAAGACATTAAAAATTTCAAGGTCACACGGAAAGAGCACCTGGGGAGAAGTGCTTCCTCCTTTCTTCTGTGAAACAAAATGACCCATCTTTAAAAAACTTAAACTTGACAAGGCCATTTGAAAATGGGTATGAAAGAGCAAATGAATAAAAACAATCAAGATGTGCCCGAGGAGAAAGCTGGTGGGGTGGGGGTGGGGGGATGACGTGCTGGACCAGACACCAAGACCTATGATAAAGTTACAGTAAATCACGGCGCTGGTGTCAGTGCAGACAGACAAATCAGCAGAGCAGAGAGTCCAGACAGCGAGCGCGCAGGGAGTGTGGAACATCCGCCTGCACGCCAGCGGGGAAGGACAAACCGGCCCATAAATCGCACCCTGGAACAGTCTGTCACCCTCGTGGAAAAAGGTGATGCGGATCCTTACTGCACTCAAAAATAAACTCTAGATGGAATTAAAGTTGGGCTGAACTTGAACTTAAATGTGGACAGGACAAAATAAGCCATTCAGAACGCAGATGAGAGTCACTCTAGGAGCCTGGCGCTCCTAGAAGGAGAGCGGTGAGCTCTAGAAGAGGGGGAGGAATCAGCAAGGGGGCCACAGGGAACTTCAAAGTTATCGGTTACATTCCAGTTCTTCTGTTGTACAAAAACAGGAAATCATACAGATACTAGAATAATATACACGTGCAAATCTCGTATGCGAAAATGTGCACAGATGCATTCATATTCTAATATGTATCGATAAACTATAATGTGCATAAACACTGTGGATACCCTTTTGTTCCAAAGACACATCATGCAGGGTTAAAAAGTAAAAATGTCACATCTCTTACCTGTGCAGGTACTGAAGGTTAGATACCTTCCCCGACTCCACGTCTAGGGCGTAATCTCTCTGTTTCTGCAGAAAGTAAGAAGGTAGAGACAAAATGGCTGATTACGTCCTTGGCTCTGACCACCTCATTCAATGGTGTGGACCTCAAAGTGCCCTGCAACACAGGCACAGACTCTAGGAAGTTGAGGTCCTCAAATATCAGAGAACTCCTGGGCTTTTCTGGAACAACAAGGTCACTCAGTTTCCACTGACAAAGAAAAACCAGACGTGTACGAGAACTCAGAGTAACGGCCAGGAAGGCCTCCTGGCCCCTGTGTCCAGTGTTTAGACTCAAAGCATTAAAGCAGACGGTCCGCAGGCCACGGCTCCATTTTAGGACCTGTGTCTTAGACCCAAGGTCTATGCCTCGTGCTGTCAGCTCCTGCCTTCCTGGTTGACTGAAGAATGGCCCTAAAGGGAGGAACCTGTGAAGATGTGACCTTACACAGCAGGAGACCTTACAGATGTGGAGACGTTAAGGATCTCTTGATTAGCCTGGACAGAAAAATCAGGTGTCTTCTCTACGAGTCCAGACATAACAGAAAAAATAGAGACAGGTGGAATGAACAAAGGGAGAGGGAAATTACAAAGGGAGAATAAACAGGGTTTTTGGCAACAGGGAAGAAAGACAAAAATGGTTCTGAGGTTTTCAGCCTAGATGCCTGAATGAATCACAGTGATATTATTAGAAAAAGGGAGTGCTAGAGAAATCCACCTGGAGATATGGATTTGAGACCAGAGGCTCAACAGGTAAAACATGAAGCCATTAGGAGAAGCAGGATAGAGGGAAAAGTGTTTCTCATCCTGGTGGAGCCCAGAGGAGGCTTCTCTTGTTGGTCAGCCAATCGCCACATCTAAATACAACAGTGGCTAAGAGACCCCGCCTGGGAACGAGACACACAGACCAAAGAGGACCTCACTCAGAGCAAGAGCCGGGACTCAGCTCAGAGTCCTACCTGATCTGACTTGAGCTCTTCCCGCACGGCCTGGATGGCGTCCCGACACTCACTGAGCATGGATTCGAACAGACGCTCCTTGGTTTCTTCACTCTCAGCCTAAACAAAGGCAGAAGGTGGTGAAAGAGTTTCTTTTTGAGTAAGTCATGGTATTCTGATGGGAGGAGGGCATGACGGCGCTTTGATTCCTCCCGTTAGACACAAATACACACATCCAACCAAAAAACAGCCTGGATCAGAGATCATTTCAACTGTTAATATTCTTTATCATATACAATGTTCCTTATGGTTTTATTCATTAATTTGTACGGAAATGAGAAGTGTATATATATAAAGTGAACATACCGAAAAAGCATTGATACCACTGATCTAAACCGTCAACCGACAGAGGCTTTCATCTCTCCTCTAGCGTAGAACTTTCTACTGTTTTCCTTCAATGCCTCTACCTGTGCTCAGCACCTGGCATCTCAGGGGAGCTTTATGGACTAGATTTGGGGCACTGCCACCTCAGAGTGATGCACAGCACAAGTTTCTTTCCCTTGCAAATGTAAGCCAACAGAGTTGTAGATACTGGATTTCTCTAAGTCCCAAGTAGGTGAGTGACATTACTAATCAATAACCAACCAAAGATATATTTCTCTCCTAAATGCACATGAGGTTTTCCTGCATACAGGAGTTATTCCATACGGCTATGCTGAGAACATCTCAGGGCAGATGAAGTTGACAAGCATTTAACAACAGTCTCTGCAGAGCACAGGGCGTTGCCCCTTTGCTAGCCAACCGGGATAAGGCAAAAAGTGATTCATTAACTGAATACCTGCCAAACCACATTATCATCCTAAAGAATCTGACTAAGCAGGTGGGAATGGACAAAAAGCAGAAAGGAGATAAACTTGTGTTACTGGCAGACCCACTCTGACATTAGAACATCAACATTCCCATAATTATATTTGACTTTCCACAGAAACTAACATTCAATCTGATCTCTTGACATTCAACTGACCTCCAGAAAAGCTCAAAAGAAAAGCCAGTACTGCCCACTCCTTTAAGATATGGTTGGGAGGGGCCTTCAGAAAAACCTTTTCTTCTCTTAAGAGCTCTCATGTTTTTCCCAGTTTCCAGTGTGGGGAAGAAAAAAACAAAACAAAACTTCCTTGTAAATTACCCAATATAAATCAAACATATTTTTCTATTTATACATTACTTGACTTCGGAGAAGGCAATGGCACCCCACTCCAGTGTTCTTGCCTGGAGAATCCCAGGGACAGGGGAGCCTGGTGGGCTGCCGTCTATGGGGTCGCACAGAGTCGGACACGACTGAAGCGACTTAGCAGCAGCAGCAGCAGTTACTTGACTTTCTTGTTGTTCAGTAACTTAGGAACAAATCAGGGGCATGGCTATTCTATAAATTTATAAAGGCAAACCCAGACACCATTAACACACTGCAGGCTAGAGCAGGGCTGTTCACTGGCACTTTCTGTGACGGTGACATCCCTGCGTGGTCCAGTGTGGTGTCGTCAGCTACAGGTGGCTGCTGAGCACCCGCAAGTTTAATCAACGTAAACAGCCGTATGTGTTCAGGTGGCTACCGTACCAGACAGCCCGGCTCTAGAGAAACACACTTCACACCAAACACCGTTAAGGATCTCAAGTCAGCAAGATTCTTCGTACTCATGTAATCAAACTAGCCAAGTTTTTCAAAGTATAAATCCTGTGGAACGGGGCAGCTGCAGAGTTAACAACTGGAATAAGATGTGAAAACAGACCCGGACCAGCCACACACATACCAGAGCCACGTCGTGAGCAGGCAAGATGAACTCCAGCACCAGCCTGGTATCATGCAATCCAGCAAACATGCCAGCGACACCCTTTTAAGATTGGGGGGTTCAGCAGTTGGGGCAGTGAGTGCTTAAGTAGAAGAAAGGGGCCAACTGGTTTTACCAGCTACTTGGGACCTGCCTCCTTTCCTAGGGAAGAAACGGCTCAAGTGAAAAAAATTAATCTGATGTGAAAATGCTGTATCTCTTTCCTGCCAGGTAGTACCTTCATTCCCTTTGAATAAGGACACTCTGCATCAAGGTACTGAACAGCAGCAAATCTCCCTCCCCTCTGCTTCCAGAAAATTCTTCATTCCCCTGGGATCTTACAAAGGTCTTAAACCACAATGAAGGGAAAGGCCGATCTGGATCACAGGCCGTCCGTCGGCTGTGTTGTTCTTATGCAGACACACTGCGCAGGGACAGAGGCCGCTCATCTCTGGAGCAGAACCTCTCCCGGCTCTCCCTGGGCTGGGCAAAATGTCCACAGAGGAAGCCTGAAACACATGTTGCTACTTCACTCTTATTCTGTAAACCTATCTTGGAGGCAAAGGTAATCCTGAAGGGATGGTGGAGCAAGAAACACCTCTCCACGTGTATGCAGAGGGAGGGTCCCTCAGGACCCACATGCACACGGCTCAGGTCTGCCACGGAACCAGCAAGAACAGCTTCGCACACACGAGCAAACTCCCTGCAGAAGAATTTGTGGCCGGCCTAGACCTTCCCGTGTGGACCTGTGACAGGGAGAAACCCATAGCCCAGAAGTAACACATTTTGCTGCTGCTGCTGCTAAGCTGCTTCAGTCGTGTCCGACTCTGTGCGACCCCAGGGACTGCAGCCTACCAGGCTTCTCCGTCCCTGGGATTCTCCAGGCAAGAACACTGGAGTGGGTTGCCATTTCCTTCTCCAATGCATGAAAGTGGAAAGTGAAAGGGAAGTTGCTCAGTTGTGTCTTGACTCTTAGCGACCCCATGGACTGCAGCCTACCAGGCTCCTCCGTCCATGGGATTTTCCGGGCAACAGTACTGGAGTGGGGTGCCATTGCCTTCTCCAAGGCAGTACTAATCAACAAGCTTGAGATCAACTTCACACACTCTCAGAAGTGCTGTTCCACAGCACCAAGGCACGTCTCAAGGCCGAGGAAAACCAGCTGTGTGTGTCCTGAGGCGAGGCCCTCAGCTCTTAAAGACAGAGCTCCCAGACAGTTTTCACTTGTCTACTTGGTGTGACAGAGACAGCAAGGTGAGTCCAACCACATTCTCCACCACACCTGTAGGAGAACCAAGGGAATGGGAGCCCAGCCTCCCTCGGCACAGTGAGGTCTAGGAAAAAACAAACAGAAATCGAGTAAAGAGGACACAAACCTCACGTAAAAATAGACTGTTTTTTTTAACAACAAGGAGAAGTGATCTCCTTCCAGTCAAATATTAAAGTATTAGTCATAACCTGAGGATAAGAATCATCAAACCTATAGACATTTTTAACCTGCCCCCACCCCCAGCTGCATGATATCCTCAAATCACCACCAAGACAATTCAGGCGTGATCAAGTATTAACAAAGCAAAATAAAAACAAACGAGAAAGTAAGACAATATTAAAGACATGAACATCTAAAGCTTGGCTAAAGAAAGGAAGGCTGTTGCAGCTGGATTTTGGCAGTTGATTAAGCCTCAGCTCCAGTCTTTGCAGTTTAGTATTATCTCCTTGAATTATTTCTTTCTTCTTGCTTTTCAGTAAACTGTTGTTTTAGTATTTAAAGGTCATAAAAACCTCTACAAGCAACCAAGAAGCGGGGGGCTACCAGATTCCTCCAACCCAGTTCCCAGAGGGTGGGAAACACCAACAGCAGCAGGGCTAGGAAACGCGGCAGTGAGAAGCCCTGTCTCCTGGGCAGAGGACAACTCGATGCAATGAGGAGAACTGGCCAATCGCCTGCCAAGTGCGCCAGCGAGCACGCAGTTCTTCTGGAGATTAGCTCCGAGTAGCCAAAGGGCCTTTCCCATGCATAATAACCCAGGGCTCATCCAATTCAGTACACAGTTAATCAGCCACGGAGCTACGCCTGAAACCTAAGGGTTTAACCAAACTTCATTTGACACTGTACTTAAATTATTTCCTTACTGGCTTGACCTGGTGTATGTGTGACGCAGCATATCAGGCATGTATCTGTTTTTAAGGTTAAAACTTTAATGGGATTCCTGGGATTAATACACATTTTGTTTGCTCAATCAAATTATTTAAAGGTCTCAGATATTCAAGCGATCCTAATTCACCATAAGAGCCTTAAAGACCACAATTAACTGTATTCACCACAATCAGCATATTAACCAGGCACTTAACAGAAGATAACACTACAGGTTCTACGAACACTATAATAAGACGATATTATAAACTGTCAATAAAACCAACAATTTACATGAAATTAATACATTACTTTAGAAATATAAAATCCAAACCGACACAAGATTAAACAGAAAATCTGAATAGCCCGCCAACTCGTAAAGGAATTATATATTTTTTAAAACAAGCAAAAACAAATTATAAAAATCTTCCCACAAAGAAAACTCCAGGCCCAATAGTATCACTAGTGAATTATAACGACCACTTAAGGAGAAAACAAAAAGTTACATACTCTTTCAGAAAGCAGAGGAGGGAACATCTCCAAACTTGTTTTACAAGGTATGTATAACCCTGACACCAACCCTAAACAAAACCACCTGCCATTATCTGTATAAAGGACTTTTAAAAAGAACATATTTAACAACAGAAACGTGCACACTGAAGGTGAGGTGGGAACACAAAGCTAACGGCAGCCTCGATGAGATGACTGACCACGAGAATCTTTATCTATTCAAGGCTCATGTCACTGCTTTTTCTTGCCAATATTATCAAAACGCTGGCCAATCTTGTTTTTTTAGTATTTACTTACTTGGCCGCATCAGGTTGTAGTTTGGGCACGCGGGCTCTTTCACTGCGGCACACCAGTCTCTAGTGCCGTGCGAGCTTAGCTGCTCCGCAGCGTGTGGGATCCCAGTTCCCCAACCAAGGACTGAACTGGTGTTCCCTGCACTGCAAGGCAGACTCCCAAGCACTGTACCACTAGGGAATTTCTTTGAACTGCTTTGTAAAGGGGACTATGACCTGGAGATCCACAAGTCAGCCCTTCACCTACACCAAAACCCGAGTTTGAGAGTAATCCTTTTAATATGTGCACAAAGCTCAACTAGTCACTATGCGATTGAAGTGATCTTCAATTGTAAAGGCAACAGCTTCATGTGCAATTGTGAGATGCTTTTCACCTGGTCTAATTTAGCCCAATCTGAATTACTTTATGAATAAGGCAAAAACACCTCCCCCATTTAAATTTTATTCTCTATTTGTAAAAAAGCAAAAGAAAGGTAAATTCAGATAAAACACGCCTGTGTCTTCTCCTCCCACGTGGGAAACCCCTACCCTCAGTAACCTTCTGAAGTGGAGAGGATTCTCCTGTGAAGGACTACTTTTTTCCATTAAGATTTCCATTAAAATTCGACTTTTTCAGTCAGGGGCCCAGGACTCTGCTTTTCTGTTAAGTGAAATTACATGTAGCTTTTCACCAAAACCACGCAAAACGATCCTATTCCTAACCTTCCTGATGAATCTAAGGCTATGTGGGAAACTTCAAGGAACACGAGCTTTGGATTCAAAAGGGTATGGTTTCAAATGCAGGCACTCCTTTCTATCAGATATGGTTATGGACAGGTGACAGCTTTCCCATCCGTAAAATGAGCATCACCCACCTCACAGGGTGGAAGAGAGAAACACATGAGAGTGTTAAGCAGTGCATCCAGGACATAAAGGAGGATCATTACACTCCTGCTTGTCTCTGTGGTGTCTGTCCAGGTGACTACCAGGTAATAAAAAATTTGGTGAAATAATTTGTCAGAACATGAAAAATCCTTACAACATGTTAGTGAAAAAAATGTGAAATTGGACCTCAGTCTAATTCTAACAAAAAAGTGGTATCTTGCAAATATGAAGGGCTTATTTTCCTTTTTAGTACAATGCAGTATCAGCGAAGGTATACAGGAAGTCAGACTGTAGGCTGATCTCTTATAAACACTTCTATTGTATAAATGGCAAGCATGAATAACTTTTAAAGTTACTTAGTAAATGTTAACTTGTCCTGTCCTTTACCTGGTCTGTGTCTGTGGCCCCATTCCTTAGGAGTCTCTATTTTATTTGCCCCCATTGGCCCCCCTCCCTCCCCGCTCCCTATTCTACCCAGAATTCCTACCCGATTGTCACTGATGCCTGGCACAGATCTGTGGCAGTTCTCTCCTTCCAGTATGTATCCAGCTGCATAATTTAAATGGTTGCTATCAGCCCTAGTCAAGAAGAGAGACCTCTATACTCTTAAGTGCCAATGAAATGCTCTCAGAAAAAGTTTAGTCCTTTAGATGAATGAAAACTCAACTTTCCAGTACTGTTCTAATCTTCTGTCCTGTAAGCAAATAAAGGGGGAGGTGAGGGGCCATATGCAATACAGACAAAAGGCGCAAAGAAATCCTTCAGTTGTTGAAAGCTACCCCCAACCAAAGGAGCCACTTTGGAACAAGTCACTGAAAGACCTGGATACTTAACAACCCATCAGCACAACTAGCAAAGCGCCTCACACACATATCCCTCTAGAGACAGCAGCCTGCTGTGAAGTCTCATGAAACGCCACTGGTCCCTGCTGAGGCTGCAGACACAGGGAGTAGCGTGGTCTTTTTTTCAGATGTTCTTCGCCTAATACAGAGAAGGAACTCTAAAAAATGCCTCATCACTGTCTACTCCAAACAAACCAAGATCACCGGAATCTCTTCTCTTCTGGAACTCATCTGGGTGTTCACACCCACAATCAGGTAATAATTATGTCAGCAGGAGCATCGGGCAGTACAGCTCTGCATGAATACTGCATAAATACCACACGTAAAACAAGCAGATCGGGTTTAGCCAGGCTGTCTTTCAAGGACCCAGGACAAGAGGTGACCCTTCAGGGCTGGAAGGTGAGGATGAGAGGTCAGAGAGACACAAGACCGACAGCCACGCTGCTGCACCACCTGCTGGGCCAAATGTCACCCCTGACTTGAAGCAGCCCTCTGCCACTCCCATTTTCACCGAAGGCTGTCACTGTCAATTTCTTTGGCCTCTACACAGGAAAACTCCTCGATAAACTCAGCTTTCAAAAGGGTTCTACTCAAGAGCATGCATCTTGAGATGGTTACCCAAATCCTAATCAGCAACAAAATATCGTATCTTCAACACACAAGGACAACCTGCAGACGCACCAAGAAAACAGAACAGGCCCAGCTCCTCACCTGGGCGATGGCGGCCTCGTTGTCGGCCAAGCCCAGTAAAAAGATCCTCACTTTGTCGATCTTCACGGGAACCGTCCTGCCCCTCCATTCCACTTCACTCATGGTGGCTGCCTGCTTGGCTCGCGTCTGAGTGATCAATGCCTAGAAAGTAGTTATAAAATGTTAAAGCTTCAACCGTGGATGTGAGTGATCAAGGTGAAGCTCACTGGGAACTATCGTTTGTCTCTTCCTATAACTAACATATTACATATCCCTGGGGCAGGGAACTAAAATCCCACAAGCCACAAGGCATGGCAAAAAAAAAAAAAAAAAAATTAAGTGACAAAAAGTTTTCATTAAAGATAGGTATAAATATGCATAGATCAATAGCAATTATCCCTGGATGAGGGGATTGTGTGTTACTTCTTTTACTGGACTTTTTTTCAAACCGAAGACTTTTCACAGAACGCGCATACTAGATTACCTCCAATTTTTCAGCCAGGAGACCCTCAGTGCCCCCAGACCTCAATCTCATCTGCATGAGTTCATTGATGGCTGACTGGTCCCCTGAGAAAAAGAGAGAGAGACTGAGTGGAAAACTCTCAAAGGTCTTGGTTGTTTCCTCAAGAACTCTCAGATTCAACTCCAAGCTCGTCCCTGTCCACCAGCGCATTTCAATGAATCCTAAGTCCTTTCACAAGGCTCAGGGTGAGCACAGATACGGCGGGGCCAAAACTGAAGCTAGGGAACTGCCTTCTGGATGTCGAGCAGAGCTGATGCGGACAATTGTACTCTTTTCATCAATGCAAACCCACACCAAAGATGGACGTGGGGGAAAGGGAGGAAAGTTAAAGCCATCCTCCAGATTCTGCAGGCCGCCTGTCGCTGCCCTGCACAGCTCCGCTCACCAATGTTGTAGGCACAGTAGCGAATGTTGGGCGAGATCTCCTCCACCCGCTGGTTGTACAGCACAGCCTGCTCTTCTGTGAAGGCGCTGGCCAGCTTCTCGTAGATAGTCCTGCCAGGCAAGGAACATCACGGTTCACAGCAGCCTCGCTTTAAGAAGATAAACTCACAAGGAACACAGATCAACTACCAGAACCAGCAAGTTCTGAGGCTGAAAGAGAACAACCCACATTTCTCAAGAGAAGGCAAAAAGAAAGAAACCGTAGTAACGTTCACAGAAGCAATCACTGGCTGAGCTGCAGCTTGCATGTGACTGCTACCAAAACTGGCCACAGCCTTTGGGCCAGAGGACTTACTTGCATTTATTAAAAGCCTCAATGGCGGCTTTCCACTCTTGATGTTCGAACCGCAGCATTCCTGAGAGGTAAGCCGTGTAAGCCTGTGAGGTGACAGGAAAAGAGACACTGCTTCAGTACCCAGGAACCAGGGTACAGCCCAACCCTACTCGCTTCAAACTCTGGTATCAAGAATAGATATTCAGGTTGATTCTAAAAAAATCAAAAAATATGTCTCACGAATAAAATGTGACCCGTGGGTGATTTATGATTCATTTACTTCCTAGGAGAGAACTTCAAAATAAAGAAAATTTGCTCTCTTTGTTTTATTTAACAACCCACTTCTGGGCTATACCATTAGCATCAAAAGTTGAATATAAACTTGAAATCTCTTCCATCCCTTTTCAAATACTCATTAAGAACAAAATTCTTACTTTGTGAACTTCCCAGATGTAAGTTTTTCACATACATATCAAAAGAAGCATGGGCTTTCTTAAAAGTTAGAGCCAATTCTTAAAATCCAGGAGCTCAAAAACAAAAACAAGAGCCAACTTCACCTTTTGAAAGCAAGATTAGGTTTTTTCCTCCCCTGATTATCAACATACAATGAAAGAGAATCTGTTCTGTTTAACTGTATTATTATTATTTTTAAAGTCACATCTCTAATCTCCACAATAAAGCAAAGCTGATGTTATGACACTAACCTGAGCCTCCAACTTGGTCTTGGCATCCACACGATTGCTCTCACACAAGCGTTCCAACTCCTCGGCATGCTTCACGGCTTTGCGCAGGCGAGACAACAAGTGGAACCGTTTTCGGGGCTCGGTGTTGGCTTCCTGTTTGAGCTGCATGGCATAGCTCCAGGCTCTCTCAGCATCCATCAGAACCAGAAGCAAATATCTAAATCAGAGACAGAACAGGCCAACTGAAAACAGCAAAGGCCAGGAGCACCAGACTCGGGTATCCTCTGAGGAACAATCCTCGGCCTCGCAACTTTTCCCTACGCCTTCCTTTGCTTTCCTCCTCGGAGCTGCTCTTCTCACAGCATCAACCATGGTTCCCAAATCAGCATCTCCGGTAGGTTTCTAATCACCTACTAGACACATCTCTTTGAAAAACCTGCTACCACCTCAAACTTGGCAAACTCAGACTTGCTCTTGTTAGTTGCTCAGTCGTGTCTGACTCTTTGCGACCCCATAGACTGTAGCCCGCCAGGTTCCTCTGTCCATGAGATTTTCCAGGCCAGAATACTGGAGTGGGTAGCCAATCCCTTTTCCAGGGGATCTT
Source organism: Bison bison bison (assembly GCF_000754665.1). Lineage (NCBI taxonomy): Eukaryota > Metazoa > Chordata > Mammalia > Artiodactyla > Bovidae > Bison > Bison bison. The sequence goes on from NW_011494943.1 coordinate 7,769,160, forward strand.
CCTGACATAGGGATGGAACCTACGTCTCCTGCGTTGCAGGCAGATTCTTTACCGCTGCGCCACCTGGAAAGCCCTTACTGAAGTACCACAGACTCAAAATTCTGCGTTAGTTTCACATGCAGGGTAGGAGGATCACTGACTATATACCCCATGTTGTACATTACATCCCCATGAACCATGACTGGGGAATCATTTCATGACTCCAAGTCTTTACCTCTTAATCCCCTTCCCCTATTTTACCGACTCCTTCCTACTTCCCTTCCCTCTGGCAACCACCAACTTGTTCTCTATGAGTCTGTTTTATTTGTTCAGTCGTTTTTTAGACTCCACATAGACTTGAAAATGCACAGTATTTGTCTTCCTCTAATTTCACTTAACATGATACTCTCCAAGTTCCTCCATGTTGCGGCAAATGGCAAGATTTCATTCCTCTTTATGGCTGAGTTACACATATGTAAACGATCTTGCTTTTAAAAGGTGAAGTTGGCATCTCTTGTTTTTGAGCTCTTGGTTTAAATACAGATATACAGGGACATCCCTGGTGGTACAATGGTTAAGACTTCACACTCCCAATGCAGGGGGGCCCAGGTTCCACCCCTTATCAGGGACCCAGATCCTGCATGCCACAGCTAGTACCTGGTGCAGCCAAATAAGGCAGTCTGAGAAACTGACCCCTAGACTATTAATACACACTGCTTGATAGAGTAATCCTGTCACGTTAACCACCATGTATACATTCAGCAATGAAACACAAAACTCTTAGGTAGTACTCTACATATGGCCAGATTTCACTTGAGATATACTGATTTAAGGCCACAGGACTGGAAAAGGTCAGTTTTCATTCCAATCCCAAAGAAAGGCAATGCCAAAGAATGTTTAAACTACCACACAATTGCACTCATCTCACAGGCTAGTAAAGTAATGCTAAAAATTCTCCAAGCCAGGCTTCAGCAATACGCAAACCATGAACTTCCAGATGTTCAAGCTGGTCTTAGAAAATGCAGAGGAACCAGAGATCAAATTGCCAACATCCGCTGGATCATGGAAAAAGCAAGAGAGTTCCAGAAAAACATCTACTTCTGCTTATTGACTTTGCCAAAGTCTTTGACAGTGTGGATCACAATAAACTGTGGAAAATTCTTAAAGAGATGGGAATACCAGACCACCCACCTGCCTGTTGAGAAATCTGTATGCAAGTCAGGAAGCAATAGTTAGAACTGAACAGGGAACATCAAACTGGTTCCAAATTGGGAAAGGAGTACGTCAAGGCTGTATGTTGTCACACAGCTTATTTAACTTATATGCAGAGTACATCATGAGAAATGCTAGGCTGAATGAAGCACAAACTGGAATCAAGATTGCCAGGAGAAATATCAATAAACCCAGATATGCAGATAACACCACCCTTATGGCAGAAAGTGAAGAACTAAAGAGCCTCTTGATGAAAATGAGGGTGAAAAATCTGGCTTAAAGCTCAACATCCAGAAAACTAAGATCATGGCATCCAGTCCCATCACTTCATGGCAAACAGATGGAGAAACAGTGGAAACAGTGCCAGACTTTATTTTTGGGGGCTCTAAAATCACTGTAGATGTGACTGTAGCCACGAAATTAAGAGACGCTTGCTCCTTGGAAGAAAAGTTATGACCAACCTAGACAGCATATTAAAAAGCAGCCAACAAAGGTGTGTTTGCCAACAAAGGTCCGTCTAGTCAAAGCTATGGTTTTTCCAGTAGTCATGGAGGTATGTTGAGAGTTGGACTATAAAGAAAGCTGTGTGCCAAAGAATTGATGCTTTTGAACTATGGTGTTGGAGAAGACTCTTGAAGAGTCCCTTGGACAGCAAGGAGATCCAATCAGTCCATCCTAAAGGAAATCAGTCCTGAACATTCATTGGAAGGACTGATGCTGAAGCTGAAATTCCAATACTTTGGCCACCTGATGCAAAGAACTGACTCATTTGAAAAGACCCTGCTGCTAGGAAAGATGAAGGCAGGAGGAGAAGGGGATGACAGAGGATGAGATGGTTGGATGGCATCACCGACTCAATGGGCATGAGTTGGGTAAACTCCAGGAGCTGGTTCTGGACAGGGAGGCCTGGCGTGCTGCAGTCCATGGAGTTGCAAAGAGTCGGACACGACTGAGCGACTGAACTGAACAGACACTGAAATTTGCATTCCAGAAACCTTACCTAATAACCAATGAGGTTATTAGTCTAATCACTGACTTCAACATTTACCATTCCACCAGTTATTTCTGAACAAGTTACAGAGTCTCTCTGAGCCTGTTTTCTGTTTGTTTTGTTTTTTGGGGCCATGCTGTGCAGCATGTGGGATCCTAATGTCCTGATCAGGGATTGAACCTGTATCCCCTGCATTGGGAGTGCAGGGTTTTAACCACTGGACCGCCAGGGAAGTCCCAGTTTCCTCATAATGGAGAAGGAGTAGTAAAGATGCCTATTCCACAGAGCTGCTACAAAAACCACATGAAATAACTCAAGTGTGTGGCACGACATCTGTCACACTCTAACTGTTCAATAAATGTATTAACAAGAGATACTCAGCACTGAGCAGTGAATACCTGTTATCAGTCAGAAGATCTTCAGTTACTTTTTTCCCTGTGAATTTGTGTCTGTTCCCCATCTTAAAGTTGAGTGTTTTCCGAAGACGTCTTTGTCTACGCGAACAGTAGCCCCTGTAAGAAACCACAACCAAAAACCATTCAGCTAAGCTGATAGTACTTTCAATAGTAAGTTCTATAATAAGGCAAGGTCAAAAGTTTGGGATATTCTACTTATGGTTGCTATAGATACCACCATCCTCTTGCAAATGTTTACTGAATGCAAACACGCAAGGCGATATGACTGGAATTACAGAAAACATGGAGAGACAGAGGACACGGTGCCCATTCTCAAAGAACCACACTCAAGTTGGAGAGAATCATGAAGATAAAATGGCAACCACAAAAACGAGGCAAATGGCAAATCCAAAGTGACATGAGTAACCTTTCTCTTCTTGTTAACCCCCTTCACTGGACTGGACTTATGGTGGGCTTTGAAAGAATGAGTAGGATTCTGACGGATGTAAAAGGGAAGAAGGGGCATCCTGACGGAGAGAGTGTGATGACAAGGAAGACATGGAGAAAGGAACTATAAGCATATCTGAAGAAAAATGAGGTGAATGAGGATATCACCAAGAAATACGATAAACACCACCTCTTATGCCAAGCCTCTCTCTTCTGTACTCATGCAGTCTTTAATTCTTACTTCCACTATAGTTTGAGAATATTATAATCATGTTCTTACATATTTCACTAATATAAACTCCTTGAGTACAAAGATGATTTTATTTTCAAATTTCTCCCAATGTCTTAGTACAGTGCCTAACATATAGATGTGCAATAAAAGTATTTTGACTAAGCTAGTGTAAAAGTACATGCAAAATTTTACCACTCTTACTCAAAACAGCATAAAATTTATAATATAAAATGATATTTAAACGGTAACTTCAACATCTCAGTCTTAAAGCTACCACGGAATGGGTTATTAAAAAAAAAAGTCTGATTGAATCTATGAACTATAGGTCTTTTTTAATTCATACTTATGCTTTAATTATCACTTACCCTTTTATATAAAAATCAAATGGAACACACACATTATGGATAGAAAAGCAAATTGGTAAAAATTTTCTGGCAATCCATTTATCAAGATCCTTAAAAATGGTCATACTTCCTGAACTGACAGTCTACTTTTACACTAAGCAAATAATCAAAAATACAAAGAGGAATGATCAGAGAGTCACGGGAACAAAATTTTTAAGCCTATAAAACTGGCTACCATATAAATAACCAACTCAGGGGAACAGGTAAATAAACTATGGTATGTCTATATAGTTGATATAGATATGTATCAGGTTATAACACAACTAATACAAATTACGTGTATAGAACATTTTTATAAACATGGAGAAATACTTAATACATAATGTCCAGCAAAAGAGCAGGATACAAAGTTGTATACACAATGTGAGCAAACTTATGGGAAAAAAAGCGTAGAAAAAGACTAGAAGAACAAAAATACTATTTGGTAGCACACATACACAAATACATTTATGTACTAAAAGACAGAAATATGGACTAAAATGTACACAAAGTCATTTTTATGTTATATTTTATTACCAAAAGATCTAATTGAAAATCGAACATTAAAAAGATTAATAATAACTAGGGAAAAAAAAAATTGGAGTCCCAACAGCCATTCAACTGGGGGATAAAAGCAGACTGTGATTCACCCCTGCAATGGAATACCACTGAGTAATGTGTTAGGTGAGAGAATCTGGTCACGAAAGGCCATGTTTCAGAAAAAGCAAAACTACAAGGACAGGAATCAGAAGAGCAAATGCCAAGAGCTGGGATATAACCCAGATTCTGTAACATGGTTAAACTTAAAAAAAAAAAAAAAAAACCCACACCAAATTCCTTGTTATTTTCGCCTGCAGCTTCCATGTATCTGCAACACCTTAAGGCAAAATGGATAAAAAGATTCGCTCTTCTTAAATTTGAAAAGTAAGTATCTTTTTGAGAATTTGATATAGACTTTCCAGGTATACTTTCTGGTAAGGCACAGTAGTGAGGGTAGTAACAAAGGCAAACCAAGTCTGAAAAGGCCAGAGATGTCTCTACACCTTGCAAGTGATACTGACCTGTACCTCTGAAAGTCTCCATGCCGTAAACCGTGCTGCTGCTGGGATTCCTTTATAATCTGAAGAACTAGAGTCAAGATTAAGGAAAAGCTTACAGTGCCAAGAATCGAAATAATCCAAAACATTCACCCATATTAGTACCATTAATCTGTTTGTATCAAATCACAGTTCATTAAACATTTCTAAAATGCTTAGTACATTAACTAGTGAAATCTCTAGTGACCACTTTCAATAGCTACCTTGTCAGAGGACAGGGCTGCTGCTGCTAAGTCGAGTCCGACTCTGTGGGACCCCACAGACAGCAGGCCAACAGGCTCCTCTGTCCCTGGGATTCTCTAGGCAAGGATACTGGAGTGGGTTGCCATTTCTTTCCCCAATGCATGAAAGTGAAAAGTGAAAATGAAGTCGCTCAGTCGTGTCGGACTCTTAGCGACCCCATGGACTGCAGCCTACCAGGCTCCTCCGTCCATGGGGTCTTCCAGGCAAGAACACTGGAGTGGGTGCCATTGCCTTCTCAGGAGGACAGGGCTAAGCATGTAAAAAACCTGAGAGCCTGAACTTTCAGTTACTATTTCAAACTAGAAAAGGAGGGCATCCATAGTCATTGAAGATTAACGAGACCCAACAATTTAAATAAAGCTGCTGGATTCTATTGATAAATGCTGACTACATTTGGGGTGGTTCCCAGTGATTTACACCTGGACCTAGGGTTTTTACTCATTTAAGCAGATTCGGGTTATGAATGACGTGTACTACTAGTCTATTTGCATAACCTTCTACACCTGCCAAACCTGACTTTCCTTAACAGCTGTGATGCTGTCTGCGCCTATGGCAAGCACATGCCAACAAAAGCAGGCCACAGTTTGCATTAAAATACCAGTTTTTCTTTTAAAAGAAAAGGCACTGACCAAATTCTCCTCTTGAAGAATTTTAAAAATATTTTAAGATTATGTCCCAAACATTGGAAGTCCAACGACCTTTGCCTACCATTTTAGTTTTCTTTTAAAGTTTCCTCAATGCTTCTTTATAGGAATATTTTAAAACACTGAACACTGAAAGGGCTATGTCAACAACTAAAACGAGACCAGCGTGTACAAGATCTGTAGTAAAATCAGAGCAATCTAACATCCATTTGGAAGGATATCACCAGTTCAAAAAGTAAAACTTCAATCTGCTGAAAAACTTCAGTATGTTAAAAAGTCAAGCTACATGTACTATTTCACAAATTCGCCTACATTTTCATTTCAAAAAGCCACAAACTAATACCATAAACACTCAACTGTGATACACTCTGATGAAAACTAGAAACCGATTCCTCAACAGCTCATCTGAATGACTCTCGACAAGACAAAATGCCTACGAGGCATATTAAGAGAACTACACAAGTAACGTTAACAATTTTTGATGGTTTATATTCAAAACGGGCAATAAGCCTTTCCTTGGAACAGTCAACCTTCGCTTCCACTTGCAGAGCATCAAACTGTACTTTTTACTATGCACTCTCCGACGGCTGTCAGACAGAACTATTAAGCCAAAACGCCGGGACTGCAGTTTCCTTCTCCCCACTTCAGCGGCCCCAGGTGCCAAGTTAATCAGAGTGGCCTGTGTCAGCCCCACCACCAGCCCCCCCCCCCCCAAACTGGGCAACTGCGGGGAAACTGCCGAAAACTGCCCAATTTTCTGGTGCCGACTGAAAGAAGAGAACGTTCCCCAGCGCGGAGAGCAGAGGAGATGCGAAGAAAAGCCAGTCGAAGAGCAGACCCTGGAACTATTAAGTGCCCAAAAAGTAGGGGCAAGAACAAGTGCACCCCTCGGCCTCTCCTGCCTAGGATGAGGCGGCCCCACCGCCTCTCCAGCCCGCCGGCCCGCCAGATCGACACGTAGTCATTGCCGAGTTAGGCCCGACTACTGTAGGATACTCTCCAAACTCAGGCTGTCCCCGAATTCTTTGTGTGCCTTCGAGCCAGCCGAAGGCCGCTCGTTTTCCTTATTTTCCTCTCCTCCGGCACTGCGTCCACCACCGCTCCCGCCGCTGCCCCCGCCGCTACTGCCGCCGCTGCCGCCGCCTCCAGGAACCTGCTTCTCAGCAGCCATCTTGCCCATGCGCCGCAGAGCAGGACGGGATAGAGGAGGCGAGACGACGCGGGTGGCAGAGAGCCCGGCCGGCTCGGACTGGCTGACGGGATAGCGGCGGGGGCCCGCGGCGGGGCCCTGCCCGCAGGCAACGGGCACTTGTGGTAGCGCGCCTGCGCGTGGATGCCGATTCTGGGTCTGCAGCGGTGGCGGGATTAGGGCTGAGGGCCCTGGAGGCGTGAGGACGCGGTGGCTGTTAAGGTCTCCTGGAGGCAGTCTTCCTTGGATAGAGGACCCTGAGATGTTCCCCCGGCCCCCACCTCCTGCATCCCTGCGCGGGAGACCCCGTTGGATAAGACCTTTGCATCCCGGAGTGTCTTCCTCTCCGGGAACCTGGGAGATGGGATTCCCACCCTAAGGAAGTAAACACCCCGCCTGGGAGGGGACCGCCTCTGTCTGCGCCATCCTCTGGAGCCGGCCGTAATGCAGGAACTCTCAGATGCATGGGGATCTGTGCCCTTCTTTGGACTTTGGGGCGCGCTCGAGTAGTCTGAGCAGAGAGAACTGTTGAAGCATGGAAGACTGTGAACCTTTACTCTGCAATATGGCACTGCAAGCTCTAATTCTGGCTCTGTCGTTATGGCTGGGAGATAGGGGCAAATAGCTTAATCTCTCTCTAAACCTTTCTTCCCTCATCTGTGAATGTGTAAAAGTGGTGCAGTCGTGTCCGACTCTTGGCGACCGCATAGACTGTAGCCTGCCAGCCTTCTCTGTCCATGGAATTCCCCAGGCCAGAATACTGGAGTGGAGTGGGTAGCTGTTCCCTTCTCCATGGGATCTGCCTGACCCAAGGATGGAACCCAGGTCCCACATAGCGGGCAGATTCTTTACCGCCTGAGCCACCAGAGAAGCTCCAATTAGGCCTGTTGCAAAGACTAAATGAAATGGTGTATTTTTGAAGTAAGTCTGCAGTAATCATTAGAAAGGAGAGTGTTAGTCACACAGTTGTGTCTGACTCTTTGCGACCCCATGGACTGTAGCCCACCAGGTTCCTCTGCCCATGGGATTTCCCAGGCAAGAATACTGGAGTGGGTTGCCATTTGCTTCTCCAATGCATGGAAGTGAAAAGTGAAAGGGAAGTCGCTCAGTTGTGTCCGACTCTTCGCGACCCCATGGACTGCAGCCTACCAGGCTCCTCCAGCCATGGGATTTTTCAGGCAAGAGTACTGTTTTTTAAATAACAGTACTAGAAAATAACATATATTGGTGAGGATATGGAGAGAGTGTAACTACTGCACTTTTAGTGCAAACATAAAGTGGTACATCCACAGTGGAAGACAGTGTGGCAGCTCCTCAGAAAATTAAAAGAATTACCATATGCTCCAGCAATTCCACTTCTGGGTATATGTCCAAAAGAACTAAAGGCAGGGTCTTGAGATATTTGTACACCCACGGTTATACCAGCATTATTAACAATAGCCAACAGATGGAAGAAACTCAGTGGCCCTCAAGGAATAAGCAAAATATGGTCTAATCCCTACAATGGGATATTATTCAGCCTTAAAAAGGAAGAAAATTCTGATACTGCTACAACATGATTGAAGTTTGAAAATATTGTGCTAAGTAAGCCAGTCACCAAAAGACAGACATGGTAGGATTCCACTTATATGAGGTATGTAGCGTAGTGAAATCCATAGAAAGTAGAATGGTGGTTGCCAGGGGCTGGAGGAAACGGAAATGGCGAGATAGTGTTTAATGTGTATAGAGTCTCAGTTTTGCAAGATCAACAAGTTCTGGAGATTGGTTGCACACCAATGTGAATATTCTTAACACTACTGACTGCACACAAAATATTTAAGGTGGAAAACTGTGTTTTTTATATTTTACCATGGCTAAAAATAATTTCTAGGGAATTCCCTAGTAGTCCAGTGGTTAGGTCTCTATACTTTCACTGCCAAGAGCATGGGTTCAATCCTTGGTTGGAGAACTAAAGATCCTACAAGCCATACAATATGGCCAAAGTTTTTTTTTTAATTAAAAAATAATCAGTTCAGTTGCTCAGTCGTGTCCGACTCTACGACCCCATGGACTGAAGCACGCCAGGCTTCCCTGTCCATCACCAACTCCCAGAGCTTGCTCAAACTCATGTCCATCGAGTCGGTGATGCCATCCATCTATCTCATCCTCTGTCGTTCCCTTCTCTTTCTGCCTTCAGTCTTTCCCAGCATCACGGTCTTTTCCAGTTCTTCGCATCAGGTGGCCAAAGTATTGGAGTTTCAGCTTCAGCATCAGTCCTTCCAATGAATATTCAGGACTGATTTCCTTTAGGATGGACTGGTTGGGCCTCCTTGCAGTCCAAGGGACTCTCAAGAGTCTTCTCCAACACCACAGTTCAAAAGCATCAATTCTTTGGCACTCAGCTTTCTTTATAGTCCAACTCTCACATCCATACCTGACCACTGGAAAAACCATAGCTTTGACTAGAGGGACCTTTGTCAGCAAAGTAAAAAAATAAATAATTTTTTTTAAGTCAGTCTGGGACTTCCCTGGCTGTCCAGTGGTTAAGACTCTGAACTTCCTGCTCTGAACCAGCAGGGGGCACTGGTTCAATCATCTCTGGTTAGGGAACTGAGATCCTACATGGCGGCGGGGGAAAAAAAGAAGGGGGAAAAAAAGTCTCCTAAATGTCTATCAACAAATGAAATGAATAAATAAAATGTAATTATTACACAATGGGACAATATTTGCCCATAAAAAGGAATGAAGTACTGATACATTACAGATGAATCTTGAAAAATTAGGCTAAGTGAAAGAAGTTATACACAAAAGGTCACATGTGTGATTTCATTCATATAATGAATGAACAGGTAAAGCTATAGATTGAAGTGGGGAAGAGGAGCCCGAGGGAAGTTCAGGGCTAGTGTAGGAGCGCTTATCAGGAAAAGAAAATGCCCTTCCAGAAACTCCAACCTGTAATTGACAGCAAGAACCTTTTAGAGCTTCCCTAAAGGCTCAAGTGGTAAACAGTCTGCCTGCAAAGCACAAGACCCAAGAGACTTGGGTTTGGTCCCTGGGTAGGGAAGAGCCCCTGGGAGAGAAAATGGCCTGGAAAATCCCATGGGTGGCTGGAAAAGAGACTGTATACACAGTGACAGAAAGAGTGGTGGGCTAGGGTTGAGGTGATTTCTTTTGGCGGGAGCAAAAATGTCCTAAGATTGTGGTGTTTGCACAACTTAGTGACTATACTAAAGAGCAAATAAACACTGTATATGAGTAAACTCCATGGTGTGTGAATTATATTTCAATAAAGCCTTTTTTTTTTTTAAT
>NW_011494943.1:7779359-7781417 GCF_000754665.1 Bison bison bison
TTTTTTTAAAGTCAGATCAATGTTAGTGCTCTAGTCAAAACTGCCACGGCTTCTCTTTTTACTCAGACTAGAAGCCTTCCTCACAATGGAAAAAATCCTGCATGCTATGCCTCTCATGTTCTCTCCTACCAATCTCTTTGTTCATTCAACTGAAGCCGTACCCCCTCCTTGCTTAGGGACACAGACACACTCCTGCTTTAGGGCCTTTGCACTGGCTGTTCCATCCGGAATTCAAGTTCCTTAGATATCAGCTAGGCTAGCCCCGTCTCCTCATCCAAGTCTTTGCTTAAATGTTACCTTCTTAATGAGGTCTGCTTGACCACCCCATCTTCAATTGCACCATTACCACCACTCCAGTACTCCTAATTCCCTCACTCTATAATTTACTTTTCCTGCAAGTACTTATCAACTGAATAATAACTTGAGTTACATTTATTGTCTCTCTCCCCTGCTAGAAAAGAAGCTCACGAAGGGCCTTGGTCTTAGTAGAGCTCACTGGTAAATCCTGAGGACCCAGAACAGTGCCCGGAAATAAGTAGGTGCTCTACAAGTGTGTATTGAATAAATTAATGGCAAGCATCTCAGAAAAACGAACGGTTGTTATCTTCCTAATCCATGAATAAGCAGGCAGGGCAGAGGTGTAAATAAGGTTTTCTTACCGAGAGGAGCAAGCAGCTGGGCTCCTGAGGCTGAGGTTCTGGGTGAGGGGGAGTGGAAAAAGGAAGTTTTTGACTAGGACCCCAGGAACAGGACTGGAGAAGGAAATGGCAACCCACTCCAGTAGTCTTGCCTGGAAAACCCAACAGACAGAGGAGCCTGGTGGGCTACAGTCTATGGGTCGCAAAAGATGAGACCCGAGTTAGTGACTAAACAGCAGGAACAGGGCAAGGAAAAGTGAAGCAGAGGTTAAGCTGCAGAAGGTGGTGATGTTCAAACCCAATTTTAAAGTTATATAGAAATAGTCATGATTCCGGGTCACAAACTTTTGATGCTTAGTATGTCAACATCTATCTGAGGGGCTTCCCTCATAGCTCAGTTGGTAAATCATCTGCCTGAAATGCAGGAGACCTGGGTTCAATTCCTGGGTCGGGAAGGAAATGGCACCCCACTCCAGTATTCTTGCCTGGAGAATCCCATGGACAGAGGAGCCTGGCAAGCTACAGTCCATGGGGTCACAAAGGGTCAGACACGACTTAGCGACTAAACCACCACCATGTCAACATCATAAATAAATATTTAAGTGTTTTTGCAACTTAAACACCCTCCTGGCTATCTCAGAAAACGCTGCTGATGCATATCAATAACTCTGCTGTGGTTGGTTTGTTTAATTTGGCTGTGCCCCTCTTCGATGTGGCACGAGGGATCTGAGTTCCGTGACCCTGGCCGCCTGCACTGGTGTGGAGTCTTAACTACAGGACCACTGGAGAAGTCTCAGTTCTGCTGTTTTGTGTTTCCCTTTTATTTCCCCTTGTTGGATATCTGGATAGAGTAAGGAAAAAGAGAAGACTTTGATTCATTCAGATTCTACCAACTGGCCTCAGGTCTCACACACACACCTCCCATTCTCATCAGAGCCCTCTAGAAGGTGTTATTAGCCCATACTGTAATATTGAGGAAACGGAGGCAGGGCGCTGGGAACGGAGCCTGACACACAGGAGATGCTCAGTAAACTTTTACTGGACTGAACCGGAGTGGGAAACGCTCAGTGCGGGAGAGAAGGGAACGAAATCCTTCCACCTTTCCCTCGTCTCTTCCCTGGGGTTCCTGTGAGGCGCGATGCTGCTGGGAATTAAAAGCGGGAAGAGGCGTGGAGCACGCGGCAATGGCATCCCACTCGCCAGGTCGGGAAAACTGCAGCCCTCTACCCAATCCGCCCCCACTCCTCGTTACCCCCACATCCACACCTTAGGGGGCACCTGGAACTCTCTGGAGGACGCCTGCCAGCCTGCCCCGGGAGGTCCGGCGCGCCCGCCAGGCTGCAGAGAAGCACAGAGGCGCGCCCACAGGTCCCAGCGGTCGGTTCCTCCGGCATCTGCCCCGGAGGCCGGTTCGCTGCTC
>NW_011494943.1:7781549-7782765 GCF_000754665.1 Bison bison bison
CCCCGGCGCGGTCGGCCGCCAGCGGGATCATCCCCCTTCGGCGGCTCGCTCCCCCCTTGATCTCCGCGCACCCCCTTCTGCCCCAGCCGCGGAGATCACTCCGCTCGCAGCTCCGCCGAGTCGCGCCGGGTGCTGCAGCGGCTGGAGCCCCCGGAGCTGCGCGCTCGCCGGGACCCAGACGGCTGCCGGAGCCCAGGCAGCCCCGGGGCGGCGGCACCATGAATGGCTCGGGTGGCCTGGACACCGAGGACACGAGCGAGGCGGGAGGCGGGAGCAGCTGGCAGCCTGAGGCGGTCATCGTGCCCACGCTCTTTGCGCTCATCTTCCTCGTGGGCACCGTAGGCAACGCACTGGTGCTGGCCGTGCTGCTTCGCGGTGGCCAGGCGGTCAGCACAACCAACCTGTTCATTCTCAATCTGGGCGTGGCCGACCTGTGTTTCATCGTGTGCTGCGTGCCCTTCCAGGCCACCATCTACACCCTGGACGACTGGGTGTTCGGATCGCTGCTTTGCAAGGCGGTGCACTTCCTCATCTTCCTCACCATGCACGCCAGCAGCTTCACGCTGGCCGCCGTCTCCCTGGACCGGTGAGCTGGCATCCCAGGGGGTCGCGCACGCAGGCTAGAGCTGAGGAAGGGGGCTGGACTTGAGGGTCAAGGAGAGATGTGCAGAGAGGAGAGAGAGAAGGCTAGGAAGGAAGGGGCACCAGGAGGGAGTGAAAGACAAGCAGGTGTGTTGGAGGAAAACGAGGAGGAAGAATGGGGGACCTTGGTGTCCCTCTGTTAGGTGCCTCCTCAGGGACTCCAGGCTCCTCAGGGACTCAGGACCTCAGCTCTCCAGCCCTTCGCTGTCTGATAAAGAATGGCCTTTCCGGGTTTGAAGCGCTTTCCCATGCTGAGTTTCATTTGAGGGTCAAGGCCCCTTGGGAGGCTGGGACAGGAAGGATTGCTGTGCCCAGTTTACAGACCAAACCAGCTTTATAAGTGATTCGCTCAGAGTGGCCTATCCTGTAACCCTGTGCCTGAAGCCAGCCGTCTGTCTCCTCTCGTCAAGCTCAGGCACCTCCACCTCGCTGGCCTCCAAACTACAGTTTGCTCGGCACAGTCTACTCTGGCTCCGACTGCAGAATCTGGGTCCTTTGTGAGGGCCCACGCCAAACTCCAAACAAGCCCGCCCCAAGGGCCCTAGGTTGGTCCCACCCTACCCCACCCCACCTC
>NW_011494943.1:7782866-7794837 GCF_000754665.1 Bison bison bison
CACCCCACCTCTGCGCCCTACCAATAGGCCTGGAGTCAAGGGCAGGAGAAGAGTGGGCCCAAGGGTCCCGCTGAATGCTGAAGCTTGGAAGGACACCGGGATGATTCCTGGGGTGGGAATCCTGGTCTGATTCTGCTACCTCCCTGGCCCCCTCCATCCTCAGGTTCCTTCCTTGGACAGGCAAAGAGGTGAAGCCACATTCCCCATGCACCAGCGCCCCGCCCCCAGTTCCACTGAGCACTAAGTATGTCAGTTCCGATAGGCTAGCGCCGGGTTCTCTAAGAAATCCCCTCTGTACCTTGCCTGAGGTGTCACCAGGCTGTATCTTAGAGCCTCAGCGCCTGGGTCCTACCTCTGAGGGCAACATCACTGGTGAGTAATCACAGCCTGCCAGAACCCCGAAGCCGGTTTAATCTTGGGGGTGTCCGCCCGGGTGGAGTCTGACAGTGGTCGTAGTCTCAGAAAGAACAAATGAGTAGCCTTTCCTGCTCCAGAGTCACGCCCCACGGGTGGGCGCGGCTGAGGGTGTCCGGGATGGGATGCTCGATGTCGCCCTCTGGGCTTGTACGGCGTTACGCTGCGCTAGAGAACTTCCCGGACGGTGAGTGTGGGACTCGAGGTGGAGGGGTCCGGCCTGGCTCCCGCGAATCCCGCTGGCTCACCCGACGCCTCGCTTTCTGGCCTGACCACGAGGTATCTGGCCATCCGTTATCCACTGCACTCCCGCGAGCTGCGCACGCCTCGCAACGCGATGGCGGCCATCAGTCTCGTCTGGGGGCTCTCGCTGCTCTTCTCCGCGCCGTACCTGAGTTACTATCGCCAGTCCCGGTTAGCCAACCTGACCGTGTGCCACCCGGCGTGGAGCGCGCCGCGCCGCCGCGCCATGGACCTCTGCACCTTCGTCGTCAGCTATCTGCTGCCGGTCCTGGTGCTCGGCCTGACCTACGCGCGCACCCTGCGCTACCTCTGGCGCGCCGTCGACCCGGCGACCGCCGGCTCGGGCGCCCGGCGCGCCAAGCGTAAGGTGACACGCATGATCATCATCGTGGCCGCGCTCTTCTGCCTCTGCTGGATGCCTCACCACACGCTGATCCTCTGCGTGTGGTTTGGCCGCTTCCCTCTTACGCGCGCCACTTACGCGCTGCGCATCCTCTCGCACCTGGTCTCCTATGCCAACTCCTGTGTCAACCCCATCGTCTACGCTCTCGTCTCCAAGCACTTCCGCAAGGGTTTCCGAGAGATCTGCGCGGGCCTGTTGCGCCACGCCCCGCGCAGAGCCTCGCGCCGCGTGTGCGTCGCGCCCCTGTGCCGGCGCCTCTCCGCGGCCAGTCGTCCAGCCACGTCCCCGACCTGTCCCGGAAGGACCCAAAGGCCCCCAAAGGCATCTTGACAGTTAATTTGACCTAAGGGCACTTAGGGGGTATGCTTGGGTATTGAAAGATTGGAGTCAGAGGTTGGGGGATCGTGGAGGGAAATTCATTTGTTAATAAAACGTGCAAACCATTCCACGTGCTGTGGCGCGCTGTCTGTGCCTGTCTCAGGGGCCCCAGGCTCCATGGTGAGAAGCCTCTGGGACTTCCCAGGGGAGCTCTGGATGGATGAGTACAAGAGAGGGGCCTGCACTGAAGGGAGCAGAGTTAACATCCGCCTAGAAACCCCTAATGGATACTGGGGAGCGTGTGACGACCTAAGATGACCTAAGGCTCTTTGCACGTGGCCATCTGGACGCGCCAGGTGTATATAAATCGAGGAAACGGCAGCTGCCAGTGAGCGGCACAAAAGCAAGCTGTCAGAGCATGCTGGACAAGTCAGACGACGACAGACTTGGCGGACCTGGACACGGTGTGTGTTCCCATTAGCGTTTGTGTGCAGGCGTGTGGCAGGTCCTCGCCTGTTGCCAGCTCTCTGAGGCTCTATGGAGTCATGCCAACCAGATCAGCGCCTGACCACCTTCAGCCCTTGAGTTTCCTTCCCTCCCTGCAGCTGTCTGGGACCTGGTCTCCAAGGCGGGTTTATCCTTAGGTTAGGAAAGTCACCCCCACAGCCATCAGTCCTGCTCTAGGGTACACAGTGGTGTTTCTAAGGCACTGCTGGCCTGGGGCAGCCTGAGAATCCTACAGGGAGCAGAAATACCCCAGGGGCTTTGGTCAGAAGCGAGCCCCTAGCTGTTCCCAGGTTTGCCCCACTTCTGGAGTCCTTGAGCCAAGGCCTTTGACATGAAATTAGTTGTTTGAGGAGAGGCAGGGAAACCCTCAAGGGTGTGCCACCTTCACATGGCTGGGCACAGAGCGCTGTGGTAAGGGTTTGGGTGCTTAGCCAGGCAAGTGCCTGCTGTGGAAACCCAGGCTGCACCTGCCCAGATTGGAAGGACTTTGTCAGGGAAAGGTGTGTGTGTGTTTAGGCAGGGGTCCCATGCTTGCCTCGTCTGCTTGGTGAGTCTTGAATGTGAAAACTGGTTCCAGGTGGGGGAAATGGAGTGCAGGCCTGGAAGCCTGGGCAGATGCAAGTTGGGTGGGGCTGGGTCCTGAGCTTTGTCTTTCGGTGTTTGTGGAACCTGGGGTGCAGGTGTGCCGAGTCTAAGGCTCCAGGGTCGTTGCACAAAACAGCTGCCTCCAACCGACTGCCCAGTCTCCCAGAGAAGTGACTGAAATAGAGGTTGTAGCCTAGGCGCTGCTGCTCCATCCAGTCCCCCCGCATAGCCTCTCATGATGGCCCTGCGGCTCCTGCTGCATCTCACCTTCCTCGGGCTCGGAACCACTCAGCCTTTGGCTCAGCAGCAGGGCTTTAGCGTGCCGGCATTCGGTAGGTAGAGACCATAAGGCCTTGAGCTTTGGGATTTGGGTCCCAAGGCACAGGGTGACCTCGACCTCCACCCTTCAGACTGGCCATCCTCCTCCAACCTCAACTCACCCCAGGAGGTTCCGGACCTCATCCAGATTCCGAACAACGGAAGCAAGCCCCTGGTGGTGGATGTGCAGGTGTTTGTGTCCAACGTATTCAACGTGGTAAGTGTCCTGAGGACCCGGGGTCCCCAAGAACTGAGCTGGAGATGGAACAGGGCTCAGCCTAGTGAACGCCAGGGTCTCCTGCCTTCTTGCCACAGTGCCCACCCCCGAGGTGACACGCTATTCCCCTCCCCCAGGACATCCTTCGGTACACGGTGTCCTCCACATTGCTGCTTCGGCTGGTGAGCATCCATGGCGGGTGGGGGCTGAGGAAGGGAGAGACCCCTGTGAGTCCAGCACAGACGTACTGGCCTTTGTCAACCTGCTAAGCCCAGGGGCACATATACACGGACAGTGGGAGCCTTAGTAGCATCCTTGTGTCCCCAGTCCTGGCTGAACACACGCCTGGCCTTGAACTCAACTGGGCACCAGCGGAACCCAGTCATGCTGCCCTGGGACGTACTCTGGATGCCGAGACTCACTGTTCGGGAGGCGTAAGTGAGGCGGGGGTTGTTTTCCCTGGCACAGGCCAGGCGCAGCCTTGTCTATTACTCATCTGGAGCCGGGAGGTCCTCTTACTGAATATCCCCCTCCTGGTGGCCCCGCCAGACCACCGTGCACTATGGTGCCCTACCTTCCAGAACCCCAAGGGCAGTGCGCAGCAGCTGGGAACATGCTGGGGTCCCCCCACCTCCCCCTTCTGAGGGGTGTCTGTCCCTCTGCAGCCTCTGGGTGAATTGGCAGGACAAGAGCCCGCAGGCCCGCGTAGACAGGGACGGCCACATCGAGTTCGACCTAGCCCTCACCACGGAGACCAACTGCGACTTTGAGCTCTTCCACTTCCCCAGGGACCAGAGCGACTGCCACCTCACCTTCTTCGCTTTCAGCAACACTGGTGCTGTGGGGGATGAGGGGAGAGGGGAGGGGAAGCCTCTGGCCCCCAGCAAACACCTGACCTGGGGGACCAGGCCTGGGGTCACACCCGGCCACCCCCCGGCTTAGGGGAGCTGGGCATGCTTCTTTCACTCCGTATGTCCCACTCAAATAGCGGTCACATCTCCTGGTCCTCCCCTGCTGTAGGCTGTGGGCCCCTCCAGTCTTCTTCCCCCACCCCCAGAGCAACAGTTCTGGGCCGACAGCCAGGGCCGAACTGCACACTTGTGTCCGGCCCAGAGGCGCAGGCTGCTGCAGCCTCACTCCTGGAAACATCCTAGTATTTCAGGTGTGAGATGATATACCGGTGAGTGAGTCTGTGACCATGTCCCCTGCCCCTCTGTGAAGTGGTGCAAAGTGCGTTTATTTTTACAATGAAAATTCACTTTATGAATCTGAGCTGGCCCTTCCTCCAAGTGGAGAAAACTTGGGGTATTGCAAAATCAGTTTGGAAAGCCCCTGGACAGACCAGCTTCCAAGTGTGCCCCCAGCAATCATCAGCGGGCTCCGCCGTCCCTGGCTCCAGTCCGTCCCTGCCCCTACTGCCAGGAAAGATGCAGGCACAGGGTCTTTCTTTCTGAGTTTACTGTTCTCACCCCTCCCCCTTCAGTGACGGAGCTGGAGTTCCAGGTCCACGCGGTGAACGAGATTGTGAGTGTCAAGAGGGAGTTCGTGGTTCAGGATCTGAAAACCCAAATCCCGCCCCAGCACCTGGTACCCTGCTTCCAGGTGACGGTGAGTTGGGAGATGGCTACCAAGGGCTGAGGGGGGTGTTGGGGATGCACAGTCAGAGGCCACGACCTCACTCTTCTATGCCCACCCCGTGGAATGCCCCGTCTTCCTTCCAGTTGAGCCTGCAGAACACAGCACTAAAGGCCATCTTAACCCTCCTGGTCCCTGGGGAGGCGCTGCTGTTGGCTGACCTTTGCGGGGGGCTGCTGCCCCTTCACACTGAGCGCATCGCCTACAAGGTGACCCTGCTTCTGAGCTACCTCGTCTTCCACTCCTCCCTGATACAGGCCCTGCCCAGCTCCTCCTCCTGTAACCCCCTGCTAGGTAAGGCCCTGCCCTTGCCGCTCTGTGCTGGGTCTGCCTCACTCTGCCCCCGCCTGCTGTCACCGGAGCCAGGGTGCCTCTGCTCAGGTCCCGGGGCCCGTGAGGCCAGGCCTGGCTCCTGACCGCTCTTCTCCACCCCCTCTCCAGTTTACTACTTCACCGTCCTGCTGCTGCTGCTCTTTGTCAGCACCACCGAGACTGTGCTGTTGACCGGGCTTCTGGCCCGGGGCAACCTCAGGGCAGAGGACAGCCCCAGCCCAGCGCTGAATGGGGAGCAGCACGACCGCGGGAAGCCAGGGCCTAACCCTGAAGGTGGGCAGGGGCTGGGGCCCTTCCTGGAGGGATGGAGGAGGAGGCCTAGGGGCAGAGCTGGCAGACTGAGGCTGCAGGTCACCGGGCTCTTTAGAGGTTCCTGCACCCTTCTCGGCCGGCTCTGCTGTCCGGACTCCACTGTGGCCGCGCTCACAAGCAGCAGGTCTGGAGCAGGGAGCAGAACCAGTCGCCCTAAGCCCCAGTGACTTCAGACTCCCTGGGCTTCCCAGGTGGCACTGGGGGTATAGAGCCCACCTGCCAATGCAGGAGACATAAGAGACATGGGTTCAATCCCTGGGTCAGGAAGATCCTCTGGAGGAGAGTATGGCAACCCACTCCAGTATTCCTGCCTGGAGAATCCCATGGACAGAGGAGCCTGGAAGGCTACAGTCCACGGGGTCACAAAGAGTCAGACACGACTGAAGTGACTTAGTACAGGAAAACGCTATGCCTTGCACAGCCTCTCTCAGAGGGCATTTCTTCAACTCACGGTGATCTAGAAGGGGCCAGACCCGAACGTCCCTTAGTTGTGAATCTGATGAAGGGGGACACAGACTCGCACTCTGGGGTTCACCCTTGTGCACACGCAGAGTGTGCAGTACGTCTTCTTTTACTCTTCCTGTCCACACAGAAGCCCCTGGAGCAGGGAAGGGGTCCAGAAGGAGCTGGGCTGAGGCTGCTGACCGCATCTTCTTCCAGGTGTATGTGGTAGGGGTGGCGTGTAGCCAGTTCATCTTCATTGCACTCTGGATGTGGGCGACATGCAAGTTGGACCCAGCCCCTGGAGCGGCCTCACCCCACGGCGGGCAGCCCAGGCTGTAACAGGCAGGGCCTGGGGCTGCAGACCTGGGGCGCGAGGGCTGTGACGGGGCCTCTGGAGGGGGAGGGAGGTGGACTCTCCTCCCTCAGCCTGCAGGACCCCAGGGCACCCGAGCTCTCCTTCCTGTGAGCACGTAAGCAAGGAGTGTGGAATAAACACATCACCCCGGGGCAAGGGCGCCTCTGGGGTTTGTCTTTGTCGCGCTCAGCTGTTCACTTTCGTTGGAGTAGGTGGGGCCCCACCTCACATCCTGAGCCCCGCTCTGCTGCAGACTGCCCCACTACTGTCCGCTGGGCCCGTCCCCACACACAGCCTAACTGCTCCTTCGGCAAGCACTGCCACTTGGCCTCGGGCCAGGAGCGCTGGAGCCGCAGAGACAGGCCCGGACGGTCAGGACCCTTCTGTGAGCTCCGGCCAGTGCCCAGAGGGCAGGGAGAGCACTTCCACTCCAGCCACCAGGACACACCTCGCGGGCAGAATTCCCCAGGCGGCAGAACTGTGGGGGTAAGGCAGGCATTCTCTGCACTGAGTCTGAGAGCAGTCCAACCCCCTTGCTTTTCTGCAGGGCCTGGGGCTGCGGTGTGGCCTGCTCCTCTGAGCCTGACCCTCAGGCCTGGGCTGAACAGCATTTTCCACCCCAGTCCCAAGCTGGCCTGGAAGCAGGGCTCCTCAGCCCTCCTCCTCCTGTCCCGTGAGGCAGCTGTGGGCACAGACCTCTGTCTGCCTTCTCTGTCTTTCTTGTCTTGAAGCCATCCTGTGGCTTCTGCAGGCTGTGGTCAGAGTGATGAACCCCAAGGTTCTTGGAGAGCGCTGCTTGGGTAGGGAATGGGGGCTGCGAGAGGAAGGGCAGACCAGGACTTGAGGACTCGGGGGCGGGGCTCCTGGCCGGGTGGCAGAGCAAGGCCCCTGTCGCAAAGGATGCCACACTCACCCGGCCCAGAGGCAAGTCCACACCTGTTTATCTGTCCAGTAACACAGCTGCTCTGGCAGAGCCAGGCAGGGGCAGCGGCAGCTCAGGCCGAGGTGTCAAAGAGGCGATCGATCATGTCCCCCACCTGCTCCACGCGGTACTTGATGTACTTCTCCGGGTTCTTGGTGAAGGGCACGCTGCCATACCTGCCCAGGCGCTGAGGTCAGCGGGGGCAGGCCGAACCCCTCCCCAGCTCTGCCTCAGCCTAAGGCCCTCCTAATGGGGTGCCCCTGAGTCATGTTTTGGTCTGGCCCCACACCAAAGCCATAGGCACTGAGTCTGCCACCTGAACCCACCTCCCTCTCTCCACGTTTTCTCAAAGAAAAGAGCCCAGAGATCCAGTTGGGGCAGAGGGGGAGCGTGGGCCTGGGAAGGCAGAGATGGAGGGCTCACCTGTTTAGAAAGGCCCCATAGGTCTCCTTAACGATACTTTTCTGAGCTTGGCGGATCTTGTCCCTCTGCTCCATGTCGGGAATTGCCCAGGCCTTCTGGATCTTGCACAACTCCTCAAGGCCATCGTTGAAGCCCTGGCCACCAACAGGGGGAAATAGCAGTGACCCAGAGACAAACGTTCGGGTCTGTGTTGCTATGGGAGCGGCATCAATCGACGGAGGGGAGAAGATCCTGACTTACCTTAAAACGCTCCTTGATCATCTGCCGCTCCTTGTCCCGAAGCTGGGGGGCCGGGGGAGATGGCAGACAAAGCGGAGCTCAGAGCAGAGGCACCCTGCCCCTGGCTCCTTCCCTTCTGCCCTCGGGGCCACAGGCATCCCTGCTTTCTCATTCTGGTTGTTTATTTTTTTCCCAGAGAGACAACACAGAGCACCGTATCCACTAGCCATCCCTCCCCTCCCCAGCCCAGGCCTTCAGCCAACCTTGACTCCAGGCTGGACCACAGGTAGATTCTTCTCCGCAATGTAGTCAGTCACCTTTAGCCAACTGCCAGGCAGGGAGGGAAGCACAGGGCAGAAAAGGGACAGCCTCAGGCCCCTGCTTCCTTTCCTGGGGTTTTGTTTTTTTAAAAAATCTCTTCATTTACTGGGGTAGGTGGTGAGGGCAGGGATCAGTTTGGGTCAAAACTGAGCAAAACACAGCAGAGATTCTTTTTTTCCCCCTTGGGAATAAAAATGTTCAAGCTGCTCGCTTTTAA
This sequence comes from Bison bison bison, assembly GCF_000754665.1. Taxonomy (NCBI): domain Eukaryota; kingdom Metazoa; phylum Chordata; class Mammalia; order Artiodactyla; family Bovidae; genus Bison; species Bison bison. The sequence continues at coordinate 7,791,053 of NW_011494943.1, forward strand.
AATTAAGGACAGGAAACCGAGCACTCAATAGATTGATCAAGCACTACCGACTGCACTTCATGTCGGCATCACGGCCGATTTAGATGGAGAAGCAGATGAGAAAGGAGGAGCAGAGCACAGACAAACAAGGAGGAAGAGGGAGATACAGCCACGGGGAAGAACCCCCGAAGGGAGAGAGACACACAGACTAAGAAACAGGAGGAGAGGACCAGAGACAGCCCGGAGAGCGGGGCTCAGCCGAGTTCAAGGGCCCCTGCGACCTGGCTCTTTGCTCGGCCAGAATGTTACCCACATCTCTGACAGTCAACCATTCTTAGCTGTCACCCTTGGCAGACTACCCTTGAACAGACTGGCAAAGCGCCCCTTCCCTGCCAAGGAGTAGGGAGTGGGAGGGGGCTTCCCACCCGCCTACAAAAGTGATTAAAAAGCAGAGGATTGGGGTCCACTGGGCAGCAGTTCCCCACCACTGACCCCACTCTGACCGGGCCCAGCGTCCCCAGGCTCTAGGAAGGAAGCGTGAGTGGTGGGTACATAGGTCGGGGCGGGGGTTTCCCACCTGCGCTGGTAGGTCTGGATCTGCTGCTCGATGTGCTCCCGGTAGGAGCGCTCAGCAGTCTTCTGGGTCACAGCCACCAGCTGGATCAGCTCGGACCTGGGGTGGGAGCAGGCGGGAGAGGAGAGAGCGGAGGTCCAACAGGCTGCCGGCCTCCGCAGCAGCCCCGGCGGGGCCTGCCTCCCACCTCCCTGGGTCCTGGGCCCACCAAGGGCAAAGGGGTGCCCTCCCCACTGGGACACCAGGGGGCACAGCCATCCCCAGGAGGCCGGGCAGAGGCAGCTGAGCCCCAGAGCAGCCCCCGCGGCCACTTACTTCTCCAGGGCCTTGAGGATGTAGTTGTAGTTGTTGTGCAGGAAGATGGCACTCAGAGCCGGGTCCTCATACACCTTGGATTTGCTCAGCAGGTTCAACTGCAGGTTGCCCAGGACTTTACCTGCACAGGGAAGGATGTGGTCACCTACCAACCACGGCAGTCTGATCTGCAAACCAACTCCCACTCGTTGCTCCTTGTCCCTCCCGGACCCAAGACCCCGCCAGACTTCGGAGCCCTTGGCCCACCCCCACAGCCCCCCAGCCAGAGGTTAGGTTGCAATTCTAAAGGTCGGGGCAGGGTGGGGGGCCCTCAGGAGCGGGGCCAGGACTAGCAGGAGCACACAAAGAGAAGGAAGGGAAGAGGCAGGAGGCCGGGCGCGGGGGCTGCTGGCTGGCGGGGACCACTCACAGATGTAGGTGCTCAGCAGACGCTTGCTGAACTCGGAGCTGTAGCTGGTGGCGGAGGAACTGGTCTCTGTGAGAGGAGAAGTCCTGTTACCGCGGCGGTGGCAGCAGCCAAGACCCTCTCTGGCCTCCCCTTGGCCCGGGGAGCAGCTAGGGAAACCCTGGGAGGGGCCTTCCTCGGGCAGAGCTGGGTATGTCCTGAGCTACGGGGCTCCCTTCCCGCTGAGGGGAGCGCTTCCTGGGACTCTTCTGGAATCTGGGGAGACCCCTCCATGGTCTTGGGTGGTGGGGTTAATGAGCTGACCCCCAAGGACCGGCAGGAAGACAGGCAGGATGGGCGTGGGGACAGCCCCTTCCCCCAACCCAAGCTGGGTGGTACCTACAAGGCCCATGTATCCCATTTATTAGCAGCAGAGTTTTAGAATAAGCCCCTGATAGCCTCTCCACCTTCTTCCCCACCACCCATAAGCTCCTCTACCAGACCAGAGGTGTCCTGCCCACACAGAGCAGAAGGCCAGGGGGTTGGGGAGTGGACAGGGTAGGAAGGGGACAGGGAGGTGCTGGACCAGCCTGAAGGGTGTAGTCAGGGTGCTGGGCACAGCAGGATGCTGTCTGCAGAAGCCCAGAGACAGAAACTGGCGGTCAGGGAGCTGAGGGGGTCAGGAGCACCCTGAAGGAACCCGTGCCCCTCTGACCCTGCTCCAACTGGGGCCCTGAGCCTGTCCAGGGGCCTCTGTGCCCAGGGAACCTTACCCACGGGGCTTCAGAGAGGGAGGATGGGGCTGCCGAGCCCTGCTGCTTACCTCGGGGGTCTAAAGGAATATTGTATGTGTCCCCAAGAACTACGCAGTGAGAGGCAGTGCGCACAGAGGGGAAGGGGGGAGACAAAGGAGGGAGAAAGATGCAAAGTGCAAAACAGGTTAGAGCCGGCCGCCACACCCGAGCCAAGCAGCCCACGCCCCTCGACGCCGGGACACAGACAGCAGGACAGCCCAGGTTGGACCCCCGCAGGCCAGGGACACACTGGGAAGTGGACATCAGGAGAACAACAGGTCAGAGGCTGCCCCCAGGATGCGGGGTACAGGGAAGGCCCAGGGCTGGGTCTCAGCGCACGCCTCCCCACGTGCTGACTTCCCAACCTCGGTCACGGGAAGATACCAGGCTGGCCCTGAGAAGCCAGCCGAGCCCGCTCAGTGGGTCAGCGGTGTGAGACCAAGTAGGAGGACAGGCAACACAAGAGGAGGTGGGGAGATGCAGAAGGAGGGGGAGCGGGCGGGAAAGACACCTTCAGACAAGTGGGGTCTGCACTCCAGGGCGAGGACAGTGGAGGGAGCCGGGGGGACGGAGGCCAGGGCAGGTAAGACCCTGCCCTCCTGATGCTGGGTCTGATGGCCCAAGAGGCTTGGGGGGGAGGGTCCTGTCACAGGCCACAACTCCTTTCCACCCCCTAGGGTGGGGGGGATCTCCTCACCCAGAGAGGAGGGTGCCCCCTGGGGGGGCTAACCCCACGTCTCCAGCCTGGAGGGAGGAATGGGGTGGGGGGCCCCGCTGGGAGGTGTCAAGTACCTTGGGAGGCCAGCATAGCACCCGCCGTCTCCTGGAAATCCAGAAGCTGCTGCAGGAAGAGGATGGCCTGTGTGGGGAGAAAATAGGGCCAAGAAGAAGGTCAAGGGCAGGACCCAAAGGCTGGATCAGCCCCCACGGTGCAGCCCCTCTGGCCATTCCAGGACAGGTGAGGGCAGGCGTCTGCCGGTGAAACAGCTGGCAGCAAACCTGCCACTTCACCCTGTGGGTCTCGCCTCCGGGGAAAGGCCCCATCTGCAGGGGGTGCTCAGCGCCTCCCGCCCATCCTGCCACCTATGCCCCTCGCCCGCCCCAGGAGTCCCCGGCAGCACCTACGTTGCTCGTGAGCTCGTGCACGGTGCCATCCTTGGGCATGTTGTATTCCTTGTCCGGGTCATTCTGTGGGACAGACAGCCTGAGTCCCTGAGACAGCTCCTAAGGATGCCCCAGCCCACCCAGCACCTGTCTGTGGGCCCACAGCGCAACCTCCTGGCAGACACGCATCAGGACACCCCATCGGGCACAAACAAAAAAGCAAGAGGGACCTAAAGGAGCTTGATGCCTCGGGTGGGGGCCTCTGGGAAAGAAAGGGAGGCCCGTGGGTACTGACAGACCAGCAGCACGGCTGGCCGGCTTCCCCGCAGGGCAGGGCCACCCCACTTGGAGGCCTGCTCTCAGGAGTTCCTGAGGCCGTTGGCAGTGGCCCTGCCTGCAGCCCCGCCGGCCGGCCTGGGTGGCGTGGACAGAGGAAGGGCACCTTGATGTTGTCGGCAAAGTCCTCCAGCGCTTTGGCTCCCACGGTCTCCATGGAGGTGATGAGGCTGGGCAGCTTGTTCTTGGTGCTGGCGGCCGTGCCCTGAGGATGTAGCCACATGGCTGCACAGGGCTCCAGAGCCCTGCTCCTTCCCAGCCCCCCGCCCCGGGGACTGTCTCTTCTCCTCACTCCCCC
>NW_011494943.1:7794937-7809002 GCF_000754665.1 Bison bison bison
AGAGCACCTCCACCCGCCCAGGGCCCCGGGGAAGCTGCTGCTGCCCCTCACTCTGAGCAGAGAATGCAGTTCTCCTCAGAGGCCCTGCTGGGCGGCGGGACTCCTCCTCCCGGCGTCCCCAAGGGCCCCCCTGCCCCCACGTACCTGGAGCACCTGGTCAAACTCAGGCTTGGTCTGCTTGAGGTGCCGCAGGATGGGGAAGACAGTGAGCACGGCTGAGAAGTCGTGGCGGATGATGGCCTTGCGGGCGGCCACCACAATGTTCTCGCCTTCGAGCATGAGCCCGTCCAGGGCGTCCTGAGAGAGTGGGGCAGGGGGAGGGCTCAGGGAAGGGGCAGCCAGCTGGCTCCCATGGCCGGTGAGGGCAGCCGGAAGGGTATGGGGGGCAGTGTGCCTCCGATCAGGACACATCACCCAGTTCAGAGGCCCCAGGATCAGGGTGGAGGAAGTGGTTGGAGTTAAGGGCTAGGAACCTGGCCCGGACTCAAGCTTCTGCAGGGACAGCTCTCACTTGGGGCATCTGGTCGAGGCGGGGCGGGGCCAGACCTGTATCAAAGAGTCGAAAGTCTTTTTCTGATGGTGCTCAGGGATGACGTCCGTCAGCAGCTGGTACTCGCTCTGGGCCAGCTTAACAAAGGCACTGACGCAGTGAATGTAGGCATCGGTTTCCACGTCCAGCATGTCATCTCTCCCTGGGGGGACAGCAGGGCCCCTGAGCTACTGGTTTGGGGTAGCCCCTCTCCCTGCTGGGGTGGGGGCCGTGAATCTCTCCAGCTCCTGGGCTGCAGCCAGATTGGCAGCAGATGGGAGGAAGACTGCTGGCAGAAAGCTGAGAGGACTCTAGCAGAGCCGCCAGGGTTTGAGGGGGAAAAAAAGGGGCTGAGTCCAGCCTTGGTCTGAGCTTCATTTTCAGCTCTGCTGTGGGCAGTACTACTGTCCCAGAGTGTCAGGTATGGGAGGTGTGGGGGAGATGGATTCAAGGACAAGAAGACCCCTCAGTCGACTTCCTGGAGAAGACACGTCTGAACCCAGACGGGGGATTTTGAACTGTACTGGGAAGACGACACTCAGGGATGGGCAAGAGGCAATATCCACCCCGAGGAGGCTGGCGCCATCTCAGAAGATGCTGGGCCTCTGAAGGCAGACACTGGCCTGGCCAGGCCTTCTGGAATGTATAAAAAGGCGGTGGGCTCTGGTCTATGAGGCTAGCTGACATGGGATCAAAGTTGGACAGCAGGCCACGTAAGCCCCAGAGAGGGAGGCTTGCTTGGTCGTCAGCTGCCCCGGGAGGAGCAGGGGGTCCCTCCACGGGACTGGAGGCTGGGGCAGTGGTGTCCGCAGGCAACCAGATGCTACGTGCCAAGGGACGGGCTCTGAGGGGGTCAGAGCCTTGGAGCTGCTGCTGGAGTCAGGTGCGGGCACTCCCTACCCTCCAAGGGGCCGCCTGCAGCTTCTGCCCTCGGCCCAGGCCTGGAAAGCCCAGCCTGCACTCCCGTCTGGAGAGAGGCAGGGAGACCTAGTGCCCAAGAGAGAGAGAGAGGAGACCGGGGAGAGAGAGAGGCGAGTAGGCCTGGCTCGTCCTTGGAGCAGAGGCCGGCTGGGCAGCGGGAGCGGGCCCTTCCGGGGGTGGCCGGGAGTGTGGCGCTGGCGGCCCGCGGGCTGGGCTGCGGTACTCACCGGCCAGTGGCCCGGCCCTGTCGTTCAGGGCCTCGGACAGGTGCTTAACTCGGAAATCATGCTCGTGACCTAGCGAGACGTCAGCCGCAAACACAAGCAGCGTTTATCCAGGGGCGGGATGGCTGCCTCTTGGGTGGGGGCGGGGGCTGAGAAGGAGCCCTCAATCTCCAGGGGGCGGATATGAGATGGGGTGTACGGACGGGGGCACTGGAGAGGGCTCTGAGCCCCTCCTCTGCCTCAGACCACCTTGGGAACAGCCGTTTCAAGCCTGACTTGCAGTGCCTGGACCGCCCTTGGGAGCCGGCTTCCCCAAACCCGGAGGCTGAGAAAGCTGTGAGGACCACAGAGGGTTTCTGAAGAGTTTCCGGCAGCTGCAGAAGGTCTGATGCTCAGCCCCAGGGGCTGTGTCTCACCGTATTTGGGGAGAGGTCCAGTTAGAGATATGTCACTGCCCAATGAATGGGGACAGGCTCCTTTTGTCCCCCAGGGTCATTGTTTTGAAGGCGGATCTGGTCCACCGGGGCAGGGCTGTCCCTCCTCTGATGGGAGACAGGGGGGACACAGGCTGCGCACGCTCCCCCTTCTGAAGGTGGGGGGTGGCGGGGTCAGCCAGCTTGGCCCTGCCACTGCTGGTCTGAGCGTGAAAGGGCTGCCCGTGACAGAGAACTTTCTCAGAGTTCAAAGGGGAGACAAGAAGGACAGAGACAGGATGGGGAGGGGGCGGGAAGCCTCCCGGGGGGGCAGAGCCTCCGTCAGCCAGACAGGACTGGGCCAAGACCTCAAAGGCTGCCCCCGAGCCAGCCAGCGGGGCTCAGTGCCCCAGGGACCTCAGTTCCCCCCGCCCCTCTCAGGCTTGTGCCAGAAACCCTCTGGTGGGTGGAGGCTCTGCCCTGCCACGGGAGTGGACACACAGTGGAGGAGGAGGGAACTGGAGAGGAACACGGGGTGATTACCTTCCAGAGGAATGAGGTTAGAGCCCCCCTTTTTCCCATCTAGACCATGCTGAGAATATTGTTTCAGAAGGTTCTGAGCCTTACGGATCGTCCCTGTCACCAGAGCCACACAGAGAGGAGACAAGAAGACCTAGGAAATGAGCGAGAGAAAACAGCAGCAGCCCTCCACCGAGCCCTCTCCCCCAGGCCTGCGCCCACCCCAGCAGTGAGCACGCCCGGACGGAGGAACGGAGCTGTTTCATTCCCCCAGAGGACTCCTGGTTCTGCCAGTGACCCTCGTGGTTCTGGGTCTGAGTTCATTTGAGGAAGTGCAGCGGGTGAAGGAGATGAGATGGGCAAAGATCCACCAGGAGAAGCCAAAAATTAAAAAAAACAGTACTGAGTGGCACTTGGATTATAGGCCCTGGGACAGAGGAGCAAGTCGCAGAGCTCTTGAGCTCAGAAAGGGAGATCCTGGGGACACCTTGAGGCCCTTGGGTCCTCTCCCAAGGGCAGGCCGAGCTCTCCGGGCACGCTCAGTGCCAGAAGCGGCCAAGCAGCAGCCCACCGAAAGCAGGAGACCCGGGAGGTGGCGAAATGGGACTGGGCTTCCAGGGACAGCAGTGGGAGGCTTGGAGATCCAGAGGCAGAGTGGCCCGCACACCAGGGGAGGGACCCGAACCATCAGAGCTCTTGGGAATGACTCAAAAGCCGAGGAGAAGTTAACAGAGGCCACCACACAGACAGCTGGAGCGGGAGGGCCACAGGAAAGGGGGCATACTCTTGGCATGGGGGGAAAAAACCAACAGTTAGTATCACACGTGAGAACAATGACAACAACGCCGCGGTGCCCACAGCCTCTCGGGTCAGCTACCTCTACGGGAGCGAGATAGCTCAGGGAAGAACACGTGAGGGAAATAAAACAGCACTCAAAACGGATGTGTGCAGCGGCCTCGTCAACAAAGCTGGGGGCAGGGGAGGCACCGTGAGGGTAACTCGGGTCCCTCTCCCCTGGGGACTGCTGGATGCCCCCGGGCATCTCTGAACACAGGGAGGCTGCTTGGGTCCTGGCAGCTCCCCAAAAGGCTTGGGGAGGCGGGACATTTCTCTCTGTGCACACCAACCACAATTAGCTACTAACAATCGAGTTCGGGGCTCCGGTTCAGCATCTCTCTCGCCGTGTTCTCCTTCTTCAGCGAGCAGCCTCACTAATGAGCCAATCGGTTTCCTGCCCCACAGCCGAGCGGGAGCAGATGGGCCCATGCGGCCTTCAGGAGCCTCGCCAGCACATCCGCGTGGATGTGGGCTGGGGACACTGATCTGGCAGCCGCCATGCCCGTCAGGCACCCAACTACCTTGGACGATGCCGAGGTCAGTGTTTCATCACCCACCGCGCCTCCCAGCTTCGCTCCTCAAGAGCTGGGAACCACGTCCTGGGGGCCACGTCCTGTCTCCCTAGTTTCCGGCATCAGTTCTGAGCTCCCCCCATCCCCAGCTTCTGACAACTCTTGAAACCCCACAGAAACAAAAGGGACCCTCACAGCTACAGCCCTCCTTTCGGCAGGCTCGAAGTCAAGGCTGCTTTAGGTCCAGCGGGAGCACCAAGATCAGACCCTGGCTCCCCAGCAGGGCCAGCAGTGCTCCTGGATGCAGTCTGGGTCCTGGGGTGCCCGTCGGAGAAGAGACAGAGGGGAGGAGAGTGCAGGCCTGCCGAGGCCCAAGGAGCCCCAAAGCCTCGCTGAGCCGAGGCACAGAGACGGACAGGCCCGTGTGGCGGGCGGCTGTGGCCACACAGGCAGCCTTACTAGAGTCCCTGTTTGCGGCCAGCTCTCCCAGGGGGGCGGCCAGGACATCCACGCTGGAGGGGAAGGGCCCCGGGCTTCCCTCCTGGCAGGCCCACTGGTGCCCTGCCTGCGGGCAGCCTCTGCTCTGCAGCGTCTCCAAACCCTGAACAAAGGCCTGAGGAAGAGCGGGTTTTCAGGGCAACTGTGAACAGGCAACCCTGCTCCCTGAGGGGCAGGGAAGGAGAGCGCCGTCACGAAGGACGGTCCCACCAGTGCCTCTGGGCATTTGAGGCAACAGCAGCTGGACCAGGTGGGCTGAGGCAGAAGAAGCCCCTGGCCTCACTGGCTCTCTCTCTCCCTGGGGTCTGCAGTGGTCCCTCACCCCGGAAGACCCCAGCCTCTCGAGGGCAACACCTCTCAGCAGCTAGACACAGCCAGGCTTGCCAAGCGGATGACACATCCAGAGGGCCACTGTTTACCTGGAGCACAGACTACGGGGCACACGATGACGGGAAGAAGGCCAGACAGTGAGCTGCTCGCCCAGGACACCCACAGCCCAGGCCTCTCCCACCTCAACGACCCTCCCCCGACTCCCCACAGCTGGACACAAGCTTCGAGTGGAACCCAAAAGCCCAACTGTGTCCTTCGGCGAGGATGGCCTGGGATTTTTTTTTTTTTTTCTGGATGGATGGAGGGACTGTGAAAGAGTAAACTCTCCCCTCTCCACTTCCTAACCACGCGTCAGGTCAAGCGGCCTGGGCTTCCTGGAAGGTGAAGCCCGCCGTGCCTGCCCCTGTCCCATTCCACGGTTTTGGTGGCGGCAGCAGGCCTGGCCTTTCCACAAGATGACGGAGAGAGGCCGAGGGCGCCCAGCGAGTGGCTGCCCCGGCACCCCTGTCAGCCCGCCTCTCCAGGACTGTGACCCTCCGCTCCAAGGACCCTTATGCAGCCCCCGGACTCGTGAGAAAGGAGCTCACTGGACCAGGCTTTGCTGGGTGGGCAGACACCTGCTTTCTGTCCCGTGTACCTATGGTCAGGGGTACTGTGAGCACAAGCTCTACAGGGGCTGATGCGGCTCACCCTGGGGTGGGCCTGGGCAACCCAGGTCCCAGGTGGCCCTTGGGATGGTTCTGAGGTGGGCCGGCGGTGGGGGGCTCACCTGGCCGCTTGACCGGCTTCTTGGTGGGTGTGTCTTTCCTCTTGTTGGGGATGGCAGGGGAGTAGGGGACCCCGGAGGAAGAGCTGCTCTTCCGGAAATGCTCCTTCAGGCCTTTGATGGAGCGGTCCAGCTGGCTGGAGCGGATCTGGTAGTAGACGTTCATGAAATCTGAGGAAAGACAGGCGACAGCTGAGGTCCCTGCCCCTGGCCCAGGAGCCTCCCTCTCCCCTCCAGACACAGCTCCTCGGGGCAGCAGTGGGTACCTGCTATTGCTACCTGCGAACCTCTTCCTAGCAGCCCCCAGCGCAGCCTCATCCCAAATTAAACAAAGTCTTATGAGAGAAACTATCCCCCAACAGAACCAACAGTGGTGAGTTGTTTTGTTGTTGTTGTTTTTTACTATGCCACACAGCATGTGGTTCTTGGTTCCCCGACCAAAGATCGAATCCGTGCTCCCTACAGTAGAATCAGAGTCCTAACCACTGGACCACCAGAGAGCTCCCTTTGAAAGTAATGTTTTTTAATTTTTTATTTTGTTTGTTTATTTTTGGCCACACCCCGAGGCTTGTGGGATCTTAGTTCCCAGACGGGGGATTGAACGCAGGCCTGTGGAACTGAAAGCAGAGTCCTAACCACTGGACTGCTAGGGAATTCCCGGTTAAGTTTTTGTTTTTAGATAAAAAAAATACAAAGTTAACACCCAGCTTCAACTTGGTAAGAGGTCAAAGGATGTGATTTCTGGGTCCAAGATCCCCTGGAGAAGGGATAGGCTACCCACTCCAGTAATCTTGGGCTTCCCTGGTGGCTTGGTCAGTAAAGAATCTGCCTGCAACGCGGGAGACCCAGGTTCAATCCTTGACTCAGGAAGTCCTTCTCCCTGGAGAAGGAAATGGCAACCTACTCCAGTACTCTTGTCTAGATAATCCCATGGACAGAGGAGCCTGGTGAGGTAAAGTCCATGGGGTTGCAAAGAGTCGTACATGACTCCAGCGACTGAGCATGCAAAGGATGTGAGCAAGGTGTAGGCAGTAAAGAGACAAGAAGTGAAGTGAAGTGAAGTTGCTCAGTCGTGTCCGACTCTGCGACCCCATGGACTGTGGCCTGCCAGGTTCCTCCATCCATGGGATTTTCCAGGCAAGAATACTGGAATGGGTTGCCATTTCCTTCTCCAGGGGATCTTCCCAACCCAGGGATTGAACCCAGGTCTCCTGCATTGTAGGCATCTGAGCCACCAGGGAAGTCCCAATAAATGTCAGCAAGTGAAAAAAATAGACCATTCTTTAGCTGTGAATGAAGTGAAAATTTAAAAGAATGAGAGAATCGTGACAGCCCAGTCAAATAGCTAAGATAAATGAAGTTAAGGAAGAATAAACAGCTGGAGGATTGTCGACGGTCAGTCCACCGGCCCCATCTGTCCGGAGAAGAACGTAAGATGGCAAGAAGGTTACAGATCTGTTCAGACAGCTCTACCTGATAACTGCACCTTTGAGAAAATATCCCAAAGAACTTCCTAAATAAGAAGACCAAGCAATGTAAGCATGTTCACTCCGGCACTTTATCAATACTGGAAAATTAGAAAAGAAAAAAGTCCAAATGAGCGAGGAAAAAAGATACAGATGCCACAGTACATTTCCGCAGCTCCGAACCAACGTGTCACTAGCATGCGAAATGGACCAAAGCACAGAGGTTCTGGCTGAAGGAGGCAGGGGGTCTGGAGGCATCCCCGGGCCTCCCTTATCCCAAGGGAGCCCCTGGATCGCTCCTGCCAACCCCTCGGCTCCCAGAGTGCAGTTTGTGAGCCACAGACAAGCCTGTGCAGTTGGTACAGGCAGCCCTGAGACCCGGCACCACACAGTCCTCGAGAAGGAGGGGGACAGTGGTAAGGCCCACTGGCAGCTTGGTGCGTGTACACACTACCAAAGGGAAGAAAAATGTGGAGGACTAAGCAGCTTGAACTTGAATATTCATTAGTTTTTTTAAATTTTTGTTTAACTCAGGAGTTTTCTTTTAAAAATCCTGGGACAGGCCAAAGAAATGATGGGACCAACACACCACAGAATATTATGCAGCTGTCAAAAAGAATGAAGCAGATATACATGTACTGATATGGAATGCTCTCAAGGCATGTCACTAAGTTAAAAGCAAAAGCCAGAAAACAACTGTCAGAGAGGACAACTGTCCTTCCACCTGGGAAGGAGGGGGCGATACGCACATAGTTACTCTCTCTCTCACACACAAAGATTTTTTGGAAGGCTGTAAACAACCTCAACAGCACTCATCTTTGGGTCATGCTGTAGGCATCACAGAAGCAGGGAGGTGAACTTCTGCTTTCACCTAAACCTTTCTGTGCCGTTTAAAAGTTTTATAATTAATTGGGGGGGAAAAGGAAGAAACAGGAGAAAGGAAGGCATATAAAGAAACGGTTGGATTTGCTAGATTCCCAGTTTGACACACACGCTCGGGATTTATGGCTCACGTTGTCTCCTACTAAACTCTATCAAAGACATGCAAGTGGACTAAAGAAACGAAGGGGAGGCCCGCTCCCTCCGGCCTGCCACCAGCACCCGGGCCGCCTCACCTTGGTTGCGGCCGTATTCCACCAGCCAGCGGGAGATGCGGACCACGTCGTGCAGCACGCTCTCGGGCAGGTGCTCCAGGGGCACCTCCTCCTGGAGCTCCAGGTCGTCCTCACCACCGATCAGATCCAGGATGAGCACCGGGGACACCACCTTGCTGTGCCGGGTCATCAGGCTGCGGAACTCGGACTCCAGCGACTCCTTCCCCCGCTCAAACAGCAGCTTCTATGGATGGAGGGAGGGCAGGGGGAAAGATGAGGGTCCGCAGCTGCTCCAGCACTCAGCTGGCCCTTGCCTCCCCATACCCTTCCTTTCCCTTCCTGCTTCTGGGTCCCAGCCCTCCTCTGCCTTCACTTCCTTTTTCCCAGAGAAGAAACGCTCGGAAGCCTTCCTGTATTCTTTCTTTCCCTTTTGTTCTCTTAAAATGTATGCTTGCAGGTGAAACCCAGAGTTTTACAAAGAGTAGGTGCTTACAGGTATCAGCTGATTATTTTCTCATTCCACCATTAATTTGTATTCTTAGAAAAGGGTTTGTTAGAAACCCTTGTTAGAAAAGCAAAAGAAAAAAACATAAATTGGATGTCAAAAACTTATGTGCTGAAAATGATGCCATCAAAAAAGTGGAAAGAGGGGGACTTCCCAGACTGTCCAAGGCTTAAGACTCCATACTTCCACGGACGGAGGCAAGGGTTCAATCCCTGGCCAGGGAATTGAGATCCCGCATGCCATGCTGTGAGCACTCCCCTGCACCCCCCTCCAAAAAAAAGTGAAAAGACGATCCATAAATTGAAGGGAAATATTTGCAAATCATGTATCTGATAAGTGATAGGTATTCAGAGCAGACAAGAGAATCAAAAATATACGCCCACACAAAAGTATGTACACAAGTGTTCACAGCAACACTGCCTGTAACCACCAAAAAGACGAATGGACAAACAAGCTGTGGTAGATCCATCGAATGCAAGATAATTCAGCCCTACAATGGAGTGAAGCGCTGGCACACGTTACCACACAGATGAACCTTGTGAACAGGCAATCTGAAAGCAGCTAGATTCAAAAGGTCACATATTGTGTGATTCCATTTACAGAAGTCCAGAACAGGCAAATGTACAAAGAAAACATGAGTGAGTACTAGTGGTGGGGAGAATGGGGAGGCGAGGGAAGAAGAGGGACTGCCAACGTGTTTCTTTTTACAGGGGATGAATATGTTATGACATTTGTTCCAGGGATGTTGCATGACTCGGGGATTGTTAAAACTACTAAATTACTGATTACTAAACTACTAAGCTTTATACTTCAGATGGGTAAAATTTTATTGGTATGTGAATTATATCTCAATAAAGATGCTTTAAAAATAAAGAGAAGTTGGAGTGTTTCTGCTTACTTGAAAAGTAAGTCCTCTAGGGTAAACGTGGAGTTGTCTGTTTTTTGTCTTCTCCTTCTCTAGCCCACCCCCACACCCAAGTTCTAGCACAGAGCTCTTCACTCTGTGATCTGAACTTGGAAGAGACCCTCAAGAACAAAGTTCTCCAACCCCTGATATTCCAGTCTCTGAGTCCAGGCTGCCCACTGATGGGCTGCAGTATACTGGTTATACCGGTGTGTCCCCTCCGGGTTACTAGTGTGACAATATACTGATCCTGTCAGCCTTCTGTGTAGCCAGGTGGCAATGGTTATACAACGTGAATGTCACTGAACTGTTCCCTTAAAGACGGTTAGAAGTGGTAATTTTTATATTATGTATTTTTCACTATACTAAAAAAATACCCATGCATTTATAAAAATCAAATGTTAAATTTACATTTCACAGGTAACTTGTAATGTGTGTTCTCTGGTGGCTCAGTGGTAAAGAACCTGCCTGCCTATGCAGGAGATCTCTGGGTTGAGAAGATCGCCTGGAGAAGGACATGGCAACCCACTCCAGTATTCTTGCTTGGGAAATCCCATGGACAGAGGAGCCTGGCAGACTACAGTCCATGGGGTTGCAAAAGAGTCAGACACAACTCAGCAACTAAACAACAACTTATAATTTAGCTAAATTATTAAAATGCAATCAAAATGTATACCTGTAATTCCTGAAACAGAGACTTTAATGTCTATAGTATGTGCATAGTATTACATACTTCTCTTTATTTGACTATATTATCTTTTAGCTGGTTCAGTGTCAGTTATGAGACCCGGGCAGGGATTGGTGTCTGCCAACCTCTCACATCACTCTGCTGGCCCCTTACCACTTTGTTGAGCTCTGGGCTGTCTGGGCTATTGTCCTGGAAATACTCCACAGCCTTCTGAATCTTGGCCATGCTTCCCAGGTACTCCTCTAGCCTACCTGTGGGCCTGGAAAGGAGAAGAGCCACATTAGCCCGGGCAGATGGAAGATGAAGAGGAACGGTATTTGGAAATGGGAGAACAGAATTAACACAGGGGACTCCAGGCTTATACATATTCTATCCCCCTTCCAAAGCCTACTGGTCCAAGAGGCGTCAGGAATGTGACGCTCTGGCCCGAGCTCACCCTTCCCTGATGATCTTCTCAGTGTCGCTGGCCACGTGGTAGTAGCTGATGACGTGGTCCAGACAGGACAGGGTCTTCTCGACATTCTCCTGCAGCCGCTGCAGGTTCTCCGTCTGCTTGTGCACGGGGATGATGGAGTTCTCCAGCTTCATAAGGCGACTCTCAAAGGATGACAGGATAGACACCTGCGGGGGCAAGCCCCGTGCTCTCAGGCCTCAGGGTTGTCCCAGCACTGCTTCGGCCCCCCAGCCAGGTCTTCGGCATTTGCTGTGGTTTTCTAGACAGTAGGCTCCAAGAGAAGAGGGAGAGGGTATACCTCTTCCCCACTGTATCCCCAGGATCTACCACGTGCCTGGCAGATCGGAGGTGGCCCAAATAAACTGGCTGAAGTTTGATCTGAAGGCGAGGCAAGCATTATATTAACTCCTCAGAAAATCACCACAGGATGGCTTCCCTTCCACCCCTTAAAGCCAGATCTCAATTTATGTTCTCTCTGATGCTTTCCTAGACTGAACAGGAACTAGTTTCATACAGAGTAGCCTCAAATGCATTCCTGGTACCTTCAAACCTCCTCTCTCTAAGGCAATGGCACCCCACTCCAGTACTCTTGCCTGGAAAATCCCAGGGACAGAGGAGCCTGGTGGGCTGCCGTCTATGGGGTCACACAGAGTCGGACATGACTGAAGCGACTTAGCAGCAGCAGCACTTGATGACTGTGTTACTGAATACATATCCACGTTTCTATCTACTACTTAGTTTGGGTTTTCCAGGCTCTTTTAGGAATAAGAAAGGAAGTTCATGTTTATTGAGTACCTATTGTATAGCAGATACCGTGCAAGAGGCATTTCCACGCATTAGCTTCTATGACCTTCACAGCTACAAGGGAGATTAGCATCGTCTATTTTAGCAGAGGAGGTAACTGAGGCTCAGAGTTACCTGTCAGGAGCCACACACAAATAAGTGGAGGGGCAAGGGCTAGATCCCACATCTGTCTGATTTCTGGCTCATTTTACCCCTCCAGCTATCTGGAGTGACAGCTGAGTCTCCCGCCCTCAGTAACCTCAGAAGTGGTAACCCCACCTGTGATACCCACACTTAAATTGAGGGTGACCCATGGCCAGTACCCAGCCCACTTAAGTCAGTCTCACTAAATGTTTGCGGAAGGAGAGAAAGAAGAATGGAGAACTCAGGCAGAAAGCAGAAATGTCGGGGGCTGCAGCATCCTCAGCGAAGGGCAGGCAAGGGGAAGAGAGTGTAAGAGAAGTGTAACACTGTTGCTAGAGAAACCCAGACGTTACCACCCATCACCACCCAGGCCAGAAGCCTCAGGCGTTAGGTACCGAAACCCCTGGGTCGCAGGGTTCTCTCTCCAGCGTCTGGAGGCCCTCCCAGCTGAGGGGTTACTCACCATGTTCTTGGTGAGCTGGTCGCTCTTCTCCAGGCTGTCTCGGATGAAGGACAGCGTCTCCTCCTCCTGCAGAGAGAGGGGAGGACATCACCAGAAGCCAGAGACCACCGCATCCCGGCTCCACAGCCTCGCCCGGACCCGATTGCCTGGTACCCGGCCCCCTCCCACTCCTGCTACCTCCCTGAGTAGACGCCCGGCCGGGATCTCGGCCCCTTTCCTCACCTCCTCCCCCGCCTCCCCAGCCCCACCTGCTTCAGCTTGTCCTCGATCTCCCGCCGCCGGGCGGACGCCTCCTGCGGGGGGATCATGACTTCGACCCTCCCTGCGTGCGGCTCCCACAGCCCAGCGTCTCGCTTCAGAGGGCCCTCTCGGCTCCCGTCCCTGTCACACCCACTTCCGCCCGTGGCCCCCTCCCCGGGGCGCGCTTGCCGCCATATTTGGAGTGGCAGGCGGAAGTGCGCCTGCGTGGAACTAAGGGACAGGGGACCCCGGCAGGTGGCCATCTTGGGTGTGGCGGGGAGGTGCACCCGGGTTTCACCTTGATGCGTGTTGCCACCCTCAGGTTCTCTAGCGGTGTTTTGTCCCGCAGCTGGCACAACAGTTACAGCTCACTTGCCGTCTTCGTGGGAAGGCTGACTCTTCACAAAGATTAATAACGAATTCGTTTGTCCGGATCCAGGCACAGATGAGGCGTTCCCCCGCAAAGCACAGCACAGAGCTTGTCACACAGCAGGCGCCTAATGTGTGCTCATGTAATGACTGAGGGACCTATGTAGTCGTGTCCCCCTTCGGCCCTAAAAGTTCTCACGGAATGCGCCCTGTGTGCAAGCCCTGGCCCGGGCAAAGAATGCTCGCCCATGGCCCCAGCGGCATCCATAACTACAATCCCGACTTGTGAGGGGCTGGGCCAAATTCCTGGGGTAGGAGGGGTTCTAGGAGCACTCATCCCGGGGACTGGTATGGAACCGGAGAGAAGCTCCAAGCTCCACACTAAGGTGTCTGTTTTGGAGAGAGATACATGGTTTTATTTGCTGGGGGTGAGGGCCGGGCCGCGGGTAGAGTGTGGCTTCAGCGGTGTATTTTCCCAGGTCTGAAAACAGTGCAAGGGGAAGGCTGAAAAAGCCCAGACCTGTCCGCGGGGTTAGAACCCAGGTGGTGTTCTCAGTGATGGAGGCGCTGAGGCCTGTTTGCGGGTACTCAGACACAAGGGGAGCGTTTCTCAGGGCCTCTGAGGACATCAGAAAGGCCTGGAGGGCTGGTAGGCACCCTCCTGCAAGGGGCCAAAATGTCTCAGCTCCTTTGCCCGGAGTCTCCTCTAATTAGTTCGGGGCCAGCCAGGGGTGGGGAAGTGGCCCTGGATCAGGGCTCCTGCAGGGATGAATGTTCTGGATTCACCACAGACACAGCTCCTGTAAAACCTAGTGTTACTCCCTCCTCCATTGCAGAGGCTCACCCTGCCTCTGGTCCCACCCTGGGGTGGTAAGTGGCTGCACAGCTTTGTTGAGGCATCCAGGTACAGGAAGACAGACAATGAAGCATATACTGGTGGGTGAGAAGGTTTGGGGGGCACCAAGTTATGGGGTTACCAAGGCTCTCCCAGCGGCCAGTTCCACTAAAAGGAGGAAGAAGTGGGACTGAGCCCCTGGAGGGGGATTGGACAGCTTTCTTTCGGGGCGAGAGGACAATTTCAGATCTGGTTGATGGCCGTGAAAGTACTGATGAAGAAAATATCTGGGAGGCGCACCCCTGTTGCAAATGAGGGAGATAAAAAGGCAGAATCCTTGTGTAAGGACAGCTAGGATGACTCCATTGAGGCGGCCCTTGTGCAGTCCTGAGAGCCAAGTGAAAGGAAAAGTTTAAATTGTTAGCAGCCAGAGAAAAGAAAAAGTGGACTAGAGAGCTTTGGTGGAAAGGACTTTGGGCTCAGATGGACCAGCCCTAAGAGCCTCATTCAACACTTATCCCTTTGAGCAGCACCCAGCCCACAGCCGACACTCCAGAAAATATGAATAACA
>NW_011494943.1:7809126-7810701 GCF_000754665.1 Bison bison bison
CTCAAGAAGAAATCCTTTATGGCTGTGAACAAATACTTTGAGCTTTTTAATATTCTCATTACAATTTTGTAAACTATATACATGTGTGTTTTGTATTTTCTCAAATATCCTTCTCTAAGGGCAGGCTGCTTGCTCCTCGTGAGGAAAGCTATGACAAACCTAGACAATGTATTAAAAAGCAGACACATCACTTTGCAGACAAAGGTCCGTATAGTCAAACATGTGATTTTTTCCAGTAGTCATGTAAAAATATGAGAGTTGGACCATAAAGAAGGCTGAGCATGGAAGAATTGATGCTTCCAAACTGTGTTGCTGGAGAAGATTCTTGAGAGTCCCTCGGACAGCAAGGAGATCAAACCAGTTAATCCTAAAGGAAATCAATCTTGATTATTCATTGGCAGAACTGATGCTGAAGCTCCAATACTTTGGCTACCTGATGTGAACAGCTGACTCATTGGAAAAGATCTGATACTGGGAAAGATTGAAGGCGAAAGGAGAAGGGGACAGCGGAGGATGAGATGGTTAGATAGCAAGCATCACTGACTGAATGGACATGAATCTGAGCAAACTCTGGGTGATGGTGAAAGTCGGGGGAGCCTGGTCCACGCGGTCACGAGGAGTCGGACACAACTTAGCGACTGAACAACAAAGTGCAGTTTGGTAGCCAACCACCATGATCTGAGAGCCTTCTGTTAGCCCAGCTTTGTTACAGGCACCACCTTGCAGTAGCTTGTCTAATCTTCACAATAAACTTACAAGTCAGGCACAGCTGTTCATCTCCCTTCTGAAGAGGAGGAAGATCAGGCTCAGAGAGGTCACAGCTGCACTGAGTCAACACAGCTGGCCAGGAGACTGCTGTGCTCTGCCTCCTCAGGCCAGGTAGCTCGGGACTTCTGCATGCTGTTATGCAAAGCTGTCAATCTGACTTTCAAGAAAATCCATTGTGAAATTGTGAATCCATTATTATATTTATAGCAGCCATATCTAGTAAAGAGTAGATACTAAAAGAATGAAAAGATGAGTTGTTTATTTTTTTTCAGGTGAGCTTTAACATTATTTTCACAACTGTTAAGTTGAATGTCCTCCGTGTAAACTGGTTTGAATCACGGTGGTGGGGCAAGTGTTCCGCCCTACCCCAGGGCCGAGGCCAGGCTGGGCCAAGTGGGACACGAGGGGGCGCCCGATGCCCACTGGTGCCTTTCCACCGTGCCCCCTGGAACCTCCGAGAATGTCCAGCGGGTGCCAGAAAAGGAGGAGAAAGACCGAAGACAGGTGGATGGATGGATAGAAACAGAAAAGGAGGTGGCGGGGGGCGGCAAATGGGGCGCTGAAAAGGAGAGGGACGCGGGCAGCAAATAAATGAGGAAAACTCGAGAGGGCACGGAGGAGAGAACGTGCAGGAAGACGGGCACAAACCGAGGGCTGGGGGGCGTTCGGGGCCTTTCTGCGGGTGCCCCCTCCCCCTATTCCCCAAACCGGCGGGCAGCGGTGACGTCAGGCGCTGGCACCCACTGCACTTCGGCCCCGAAACTCTTGGCAACCGAGGACGCCAGCGGCCGGGCGGTTGGCAAAGAG
>NW_011494943.1:7810801-7824363 GCF_000754665.1 Bison bison bison
CACCTCCGCGCCCCCGCGCCCTGCAGCCTCGGGCGCGCCCGCGCGCTCCCGCAGCCTCGTGCCCCAGAGGCGAGGCTCTCTGGGGGCCGTGTTCCCTGAACGTGACTCAGCGCTTTCTCTGCGCCTCCGAGCGTCCCCATCCCGGGAGGCCTTGTGCTTGGGGGAGTGGAGACCCCAGCCGGATGGATCGACCCATGGCCTCCTTCTGCCTGCGGGCTGGGGCCTGGAATCACCCACACACAGGCCATCCTGCCAGGCAGGTGGATCATTGTGGGGAGGGAGCAGGTTAAATCGTTTGTTCATTAAGCCCAGGGTTCCTGTAGGCAAGGAGAGAGAGAGGGGTGCCTTCCTTAAGGGGCTCACAGCCTAGACAGGGTGCCCTTCTGCTGGCTTTTTAAAATTTATTTATTGTCTCCAGTTTTATTGAGAAGTGATTGACATACATCAATGCATAAGGTGTACAGCATGGTGGTTGAATTATATATACAGCGAATCCTTGAACAGCAAGCATGGGTTTGAACTATGGGAGTCCACCTGGATTTTTTTCAGTGAATATACACTAGGATAGAAGGCGATGGCACCCCACTCCAGTACTCTTTTGCCTGGAAAATCCCATGGACGGAGGATCCTGGTGGGCTGCAGTCCATGGGGTCACTAAGAGTCCGGCACAACTGAGCGACTTCACTCTCACTTTTCACTT
Source organism: Bison bison bison (assembly GCF_000754665.1). Classification (NCBI taxonomy): domain Eukaryota; kingdom Metazoa; phylum Chordata; class Mammalia; order Artiodactyla; family Bovidae; genus Bison; species Bison bison. The sequence continues at coordinate 7,811,502 of NW_011494943.1, forward strand.
TCATGCATTGGAGAAAGAAATGGCAACCCACTCCAGTGTTCTTGCCTGGAGAATCCCAGGGACCGGGAGCCTGGTGGGCTGTGGTCTATGGGGTCGCACAGAGTCCGACATGACTGAAGCGACTTAGCAGCAGCAGCAGCAGCAGTACACGATAGAACAGTGGATTGAAAGGGCCAGCTGTAAAGTTATATGGGAATTTTCCACTGCCCTAGGGTCAGTGCCTCTAACCCCTGCTGTTCAAAGGTCAACTGTATTGTGAAATGATTACCACAATAGGTTTAGTTGTCATCCATCATCTCAAATAGAATCCAAAGTAAAGAAAAAAAAAAATAGTTCTTGTGATGAGAACTTAGGATCTACTGGGTTAACAACTTTTCTGTCTATCACAAAGCATTGTTAACTGGAGTCCTCATGTTGTAAATTACATCTCTAGTTCTTGTTTATCTGATAACTGGAAGTTTGTACCATTTTAACCACCTTTCTCCAATTCCTCCTCGGCCCACCCCTGCTTCTGGTAATTACAAATATGATCTCTTTTTCTATGAGTTTGGTGGTTTTTCTAAATTCCATATGTAAATGAGCTCATTCATGACTTTTTCTTCTCTTTTCTTTTTTTGAACACACTGCTCAGGATGTGGGATCCTAATTCCCCAACCAGGGAACAAACCCATGTCCCCACTGCAGTGTGGAGTCCTAACCACTAGTCCACCAGGAAGTTCCCCCAGGGCACTCTTGGGACCCACTTGCTTTGTGGGTTTGGTCTTCTGCCGTGTGTGTGCCCACCGCTTCCATGGAAGGGTCCTCCCATCCCTCAGGTATTCATTGAATGAATGAATGAGCACAGAGACCAGTGATCAGCGTATGCAGTTCTCCATGTATACCACCTACGGGGCAACACACACAATCACACCTTTAACAGCGGCTTTTTTAATAAGGCCAAGGAGGAGGGGTGAGCTGGGAGGCAAGGCCCGGGGTCCCTGAGGACAAGGAGGGCTGACCCAGCCGTCTTTCCCCTGGCTCTCCACAGTCTGCCCAGCTCAGAGCGCTGGCTTCTGGCTCCAAGTCACTGAGAAATGGGGCATGCGCTCCCACCCCCTCCATCCGTTCCGCCATGCTCTGTTGAGCACACACCATGGGCCACTCCCAGCTCCTGGCAGGTGCCATGGAGAACCAGGCACTGCTTCTGCCTTCCTGGAGCTCCCCATCCAGCAGGAGAGGCCCGCAATGCCAACATGGTGAAATCAAGGGCACTGGAGGATGGTAATGAGTGGAGAGGTGGCAAAAGTCCAGATGGGTCCCCCAGCCAGTAGTGCCCAGGAGAAGCCAACCCCATCTGCACTGACATCCTCAGAGCCCTGTCCTCTCTGTGCCTCAGTTTCCTCTTCTGCAGGTGACACTGGAAGGCTCTCAACATTTCCTGCAGACTAAACATCTGTGCCTCTATGACTGAGAACCATTCCAGGTGCCCCCTCCCTCCTGCAAAGGGGGCAAACAGACCAGCATTGGCAGTGCCCCCGCCCCAAGCCTAGGCTTGCAGATTCTGGGGTCTGCCAGGGGCCCAGCCAGCTGATGTGGGTTCCTGGAGCTCAGCTCACGACCTTCCCCAACAAATGTAAACTCCAGGCAGCAGTCAGGAGCCCCTAGGTGGGCAGTCTGTGCTGGCAGCAGGGGAAGGGCATGAGCATCAGGCAGGAAGAGGACAGAACCCCCAGCCCCTGTCCTCTGAGCTTGAGTCATGCAACAGACTGCTGGGATGAAGCAGGAAGAGAGGTTGTGATGGAGGTCTTCTCCCAAACTGGGTTCTGGATTCACCAAATGAAATGGCTCAGGGTCACGAGTAGGCCTTAGGGGGTGGGCTTTCCAGAACTCTGGCTGGCTGGAGGCAGAGCGAGTGTCCAGAGACACTGCCCCAACCTTCCCAGCCTTTCCTTGATGATGCGGCCCTGCTGTCCTCGGTTGGGGTGACCGTATAGGAACCTCAATGTGTGTAACCAACTGCCTTCTCAAGCAGAGGTGCGGAAACGGTTGGGGTGAGTCTTACCAGCATGGTAGAGTTCTTCCAGCTCGGGGCCCACAGTTGGGGACTCTGAAAAGAGTTACCCAGGTGCAGGGGGAGAGTGGGAGGGTGTTTGCTCAGGGCAGAGGGCAGGGGTGGAAATAGCAATTCTGGGTAATACATCAGTGTGACTGATCACAGAGGAGGGGTAGGTGGGAAGTGAGTGGCGAGCAGGGGAAGATCTTGATGGTGTTTAGAGCCTTCTGTAGGTGAGGGAAGTCATTGCAGGGTTCTCAACCGATGAGTGACATGGCCAGAAGAGCACTTGACAAGAGTCCCGCTGGCCCCCTCTCCTCCCCAGCACTGAGCCAGCCAGCTGGGTGTCCCCTGCATGCCTTTGCCCACCTCCTCTCCTGCCTGTCTCTGTCCTGTCCTCTCTGCATCTTGCTGAATACCTGTGCTGACTCTTCTAGAATCAACTCAACATAGTCCAGTGAAAGATATGTCTTCTCTTCCCAAGCCCCATTCACATGAAAAAGATTTTTCTTTTAAATATTTATATTTTGTTTTGGCTGCACTGGATCTTTGTTGCTATGCGTGGGTCTTCTCTAGTTTCGGCAAGCAGGGGCTACCCTCTCATGGTAGCGTGTGGGTTTCTCGTTGCGGTGGCTTCTCTTGTTGCGGAGCACAGGCTCTAGGCGTGTGGGTCTCGATATTTGTGGTGCACGGGCCTAGTTGCCCTGCGGCATGTGGAGTCCTCCCAGGTCAGGGATTGAACCCATGTCCCCTGCGTTGGCAGGCTGGACTCTTAATTTAAGGACAACAGGGAAGTCCTGAAAAGGATTTAAAAAAACAAAAAACACCCTAGGACTCACCTAGTGGTCCAGTGGCTAAGCCTCTAGGCTTCCACTGCAGGGAGCTTGGCGTCGATCCCTGGTTGGGGAACTAAGATCCTTCATGCTGCATGGTTCAGACCAAAAACCAAAAATGCTTTCTACAAGGATGTTCATAGCCGCTTTAGTCACAATAGCCCCAAACTGGAAGCAGCCCAAACATCTATCAAGTAGAGAATGGATAAACAAATGGCTATAGTTGTCTGGTAGAATACTACTCAGCCGTGAAAAGGGACAAACTGCCGCTGCATGTGACAAGGTAGTTAAATTTCAAAATTGACATGTTGAGGGAAAGAAGCCAAACACAGAGTACAAAGTGTTTGATACCATCTGTAGGAAATTCTAGCGTAGGAAAACCTGACTTGTGGTGGTGGAAATCGAATGAGTGGTTGTTGCTTGGGGAGTGGGGGCAGGGGCAGGAGGGCTTGCCTGGGCCGTGCTCACACACTGGGGTGCCTTTCCAAAGCTGAGTCTCCTAGAACCATCCTTCGATACCCAGAAGCCTCTCAGCCATGCCTCAACTGTGAGCCTCACACTCTCTGTACCCCCAGCCTGACTCCCCCTTCCCTTCCCTTTCACGCTGCATTCCCCACTCAGGCAGCAGTGGCATCACCGCCCACCAGTCTCGAGGACACCGAGGGGCCTCTCACAGCGGCCTCCCAGCCCTGAGAAGACCACTCTGCCCGATCCTGGGAGTGAACCTGGAGAGTTACCCTGGCAAGACCACCCCGCTGCCCAACTCAGTGGGTCAGGAAATCTCCCTAAGACCAGGTCTTGCCCATAGTCATGTCCATGCAGACTCTGGTCCACAGGTGTAAGGAAACATTGACCAGGCAACCAGGTGATGCCTGACCAGGGTTTCTAGCACCTGGGACCGGGCGTCCTCCCTGCAGGTGGGAAATCCCCGCCCCGCCCCGAGTCCTGCCAGCTGGAGGCAGGAGACGTTGTGGGCCCGATACGTTCGTGGCAGAGTCTCAAGGAGGCCAAGGGGGGCTTCCCCATGTACCTGTTCCTCTCTGTTTATTTACTTAGTTATTTTGGCGGTGCTGGGTCTTAGTTGCCGGGATCTTTATTGCATGGGGCATGTGAACTTTTAGTCGCCGGGATGGATGTGGGATCTAGTTCCCTGACCAGGGATAGAACCCCGACCCCCTGCATTGGGAGCATGGAGTCTTACCCTCTGGACCACCAGGAAGTCCTTCCTGTTCCCTTTTTTTTTCTGTCTCCGGGTTCCTGAGTGCCCTACCGTGTCACTCCAGATTGCTCCTTCCTCCTTACACCCATTGCACTGTCCACTAGCTCGAGCCGGAGTCAAAGGCCCCCACAGTCCTCTCGTGCACCCCAGCACAGCCCCCTTCCCCCGCCCCCAACTCCCCACCCCACTCCCCACCATCACCATCTTCCCTCTTGAAGCAAGAGGCACTGCAGAGTGACTGCTCCGCTGGGCTGGGGCAGGGCTCACCCTTCCTTCCTCCTCCTGTTCCCACCAGAGGGGTCCATCCTTTGCTCTCCCAGCATCCCGTCCACCCAGCACCTGCAATCCACCCTCTCCCCCCGGGCTAGCCCCTTCTCTCCTGCAGGCACACGCAGGTCAGCTCATCTTAAAACAGCTTCCCTGTGTTCACCGCAGCTGACCCTCTCCTCCCTTCTGCCCTGTTCTGAGCTCTGAAGTTTGCTGCCTGCTCTCAGATTCTGGACTCTACCCCCATGGTGCTAATGAGATGCCCTGTGGGAGGCCAGGAGCCCTCCTGGGCAAACATTGGCTTCCTTCCGAGCCCACTCTGACCTGTTGACTCTCACTGCGGCTCCGTGGGGCGGCCGCCTCCAGGAACGGGAGTGTCTGTGTAGGTGTGTTTAGGGGGCCTGGAGCGGGCGGGGTGAGGTAAGAGGCTCCCTCCTGCCCCAAGGGTGGCCCTTCTCCAGGCTCGGTCCTCACCCTCTGCTCTCCTCTTTGATCCCTCTTCTGGAAGAGTCCATGAACCTGGGCTACAGCTTTTACCTTCGTGAGGTCCGGGGGAACTGTGCCTAAGTCTTGGCTCTATCTCCTTCCGGTTTGGAGCACCATACTGGTTAACGGACAGACTCCACTCTCTCCACTGAAGGACTTGGGGTGACCTCCCCAGGACAGGGCTAATGCCAGGGTCACCTCTTCCCTCTCCCAAATGGCTCTAGTTCATTTCCTAATTCACATGGTTACCCACGCCGTGTGAATTCCACAGGTGTCTGTCACTTTCCACCCCTTCAAACCATCCTTCATTTTCCCCGGGGGCGGGGGGAGTCGTTTTCATTGTGTAGCCACATCTTGGATTGTCATTCATACCTGTCTCTTCCCAAGTCCCTTTGGAGGTCACCATGGGTCATCTCGGAGAAGGCGATGGCACCCCACTCCAGTACTCTTGCCTGGAAAATCCCATGGATGGAGGAGCCTGGTAGGCTGCAGTCCATGGGGTCGCTAAGAGTCAAGACACGACTGAGCAACTTCCCTTTCACTTTTCACCTTCATGCATTGGAGAAGGAAATGGCAACCCACTCCAGTGTTCTTGCCTGGAGAATCCCAGGGACAGGGAAGCCTGGTGGGCTGCCGTCTATGGGGTCGCACAGAGTCGGACACGACTGAAGCGACTTAGCAGCAGCAGCAGCAGTGGGTCATCTATGTGGAGGGGTCTGGGAAGTGACTTGTCCTTCCGAGAAGAGCTTTCTGAGCTCAAGGATAACAGAGCCTATGAGCTGATCATTTGGGTGGGGGGCCAGGGTGGGGGTCGCCATCTCTTGTGGGCCAGTTGGTGATTTTCTTCCTCTTTGCTTAGGAGACCTTCAATGTCCCCCTCCCAACAGAACCCACAGGTGGAGTAGGGAGCCTAGGGAGGCCCGGGGAATGTGGCTGGGGGTTGAGTCCCGGCCTTCTGTGAGATCCTCCCGCCCCATGCCTCTCTCCAAAACTGGCCTTGAACTGGCGGACCCAAGCGCGCCCGGCCCTGTGGCACAGCGTTAGTGCAGGCCCAGCCTCCCAGGCAGTCTCTGCCAGGCCAGGCTTAATCGTTAGCCACACAGCAGGCACAGGGAACTCTCAGGCACCTCACAGAGCTCCCAACCTCAGCTTAGACTCTGGGTAGCTGGGCTCCATGGCCGTCAAGCTCAGTGGCCCATCCTGGTGCACCTCGGGGTGGGACCCGCAGGGACAGATGAGCTGGTCACCCCTCTGACCTGGTGACCTTGTAGCCAGGTGCAGACAGGTCAAAGGCCATCTACTGATCCTGTGGATTTGGGTGGGGTAATAAAGATGGGAGAGACGGGGCTCGAATGTCAGTTCCACCGCACCAGCCCTGCCGCTTGGGCCTCTGTGTCCTTATTCCCAGGGTCTCGGCCCCCAGGGAGCTGGGGACTGGAGGAGCAGATGAGAATGAGAAAGGCCCAGCCTCTCCCACCTCTCTCCATCCCTTCCCTCTGGTCCCTCGTCCGGTATCCCCTCCCCTCCCTCCTCACCTGGCTTGCACTGCCACACATCCCACTCGGCTTCAGCGGGCATCAGGGCCCCCCTCCTTCTTTTATTACGCCACCCAGACCCACAGGATCAGCAAAGGGCAGCATGGGGCTTTCCTCAAAGGCCCCCCAGGACAGAATGCTCTGCACCCCTGGGAGCATCAGGAAGCACCCTGGGCCCAGTGACCGTGACCGTGGCCCCGGTAGTGTTTACTGTCTGCGGTCACATCTTGTCGAAGCGACTTGGCTGTTTTTCTACCTTTTGTCCATCTGCTCAGCCAGCTCCTTCGTTCGTTCATTCTTTCCTTCGTGCATTCATTCCTTCAGTACTTCGGAAGCTGGTGCCTGTCCTTGATGCTGCAGATATAGGAATGCTTCAGGTTATCAGCCCGCAGGGGTCTACAGGCCCATGGACTCCTGAGAATGAAAACTCTCAGAGGCGGGGTCTGTATGCCACCCTGCCACATCCCTCGACCCCTGTCCGCGGTTCACTTTAGGCCAGTTGAAGGGAATGGGGTGCCTCTAGGGTTGGGGGCAGGGCTTGGTGCGCAGAGTCGGGGCAGGGGATGAGCCAGTGACAGAGCTGGTGGGTGGCTGGGTGAGGGGTGGAGAAAGATTGGCATCCTCTCAGCCTCAACTTAATTCCCTGGGCAAACAGCAGCACTGGGAGCGCTGCCGGCAATCCACCGTGGCTTCAAAGGGCCTTGGGGCCGTGGGCGGTGTGGGCCACGGGCAAGGCGCCAGGCTTCTCCACTTCCTGGAGCGCTTGCATTCCTGGGAGCTCAGCGAGCTGCTTCCTTCCAGGGGAAAGAGGGTCTGGGTCTTGGACCCTGCTGTCCTGCCCTCAGAGCGGCATCTGGGGGCCGGAGTAGGGGAGAGCCAGATCTGCAGCCCAGCCTCCTGGCTTGGTGAACGTGTACCCTGCCGCTCCCTGCCCTGCTATACTGTCCGGTTGGCTTCTGGGGGACAGTACCCTCCAGCTGGTCCCTGCCCTCCCGTGACACAGGGAAAATTCAGGCCCCAGCAAGCCAGTCACGATGCCTCCAACCTGACCCTACCTGGGAGCCTCGGAGTGGGCTGGACACAGGGGCCTCTGGAGGAAGGTGCCCCCCCGGGGCTTCAGGCACCTCCTTGGCTCCCACTGGCCCGTGCAGGCCCAGCCTGGGTGGCCTCCCAAAGGCCCCTCCCCGGTGCCACTGCCTCCCCTCCCTTGTCACCTGTGTTTTCCTCTTCACCTTCCAAGAATGTGTCAGCAGGACCCGGGGCCACTCTGCCACCCATTGTGAAAGCAGGCTTCTCTCCACATCCCCACCTCTGACAGGCCCAGGCCTGCCCCGCGGGGCCAACCCCCTGTCCCCTGCCGGGAGTCCAAATACACCTGTTTACCTTTGGGCCTCAGCCAGGGATGGGGACGGAAGCTCGCCTGACTCCTGACCAGTGGCCGCCACCGGCCCTCCCAGGCCTTCCTTCCACCCTCCACTCACTCTTCCTTCTGCAGGTCTGGGTGCCCAGAACACCTGGGTGGGGGAGGTGTGATGGCAGGAGACTGTGTCCTGCCCTGGGCCAGCTCTGCAGGAGGCCTGACCCATTTGCTCCAGGACAGCATGGGATCCCATCCTGGGGGCCTTCCAGACATCCCGAGAGTGATGGGAGCCAGGAGTGGCCGGTCCTGTGGAACGGGATGTGCTCTGGACAGAGGAGGAGGACCCCCAAAGCCTGAGCTCCTGCCCTTTCCCCCTTCATCACTTTCCTGGCTGGGGGATCCTTGGGGAAGGGAGGATGGGGAAAAGGTGGCAAGTTAGGAGACAGAAGGGTGGCCTCTTGCTTTGAGAAGGGACTGTTCCTAACACCTGAGAATGAAGTGGCTCAGGGCCTTCTTACCTCAAAAGTGGAGATCAGGGCTTCTCTGGAGGCTCAGTGGTATAGAATCTGCCTGCCAAGGCAGGAGACATGAGTTCGATGCCTAATTCAGGAGGAATCCACCTGCCAAAGAGCAGTTAAACCCATGTGCCATGACAATTGAGCCTGTGCTCTAGAGCCCCGGAGACTGCCTAGAGACGGTGATCCACAAGAGAAGCTACCGTAAGGAGAAGCCCGTGTACCACAGCTAGAGAGTAGCCCCTTCTCGTCACAACCAGAGAAAGCCCACACAACAGTGAAGACCCAGCACAACCAAAAAAGAGGTAGACATCAAAGGAAATGAGAAACCTGCTCAGAGAGCTTGGGTCACGGGCTCAAAGCCACACAGCTCAAAAGAGAAAGGACAACTCAGTGCGACGTGGGGTCCTGGATTTAGATGCTGGAATGGAGAGGAGCATTACCAGGCCAGCAAGATGTGATTACCAAGTCGATGTCAATTTCCTGATTGTGACGATGGTACTAGGGTTATCATGGAAGCATGTGCTTGTTCTAAGGAAATACACACTAAAGTATTTAGTAATAATGGAGCATCCTGTCTACAACTTAGTCAAAGGTGCAAAATATATTTTGATTGGGATTACATTGAACCTACAAATAAATCTGAAGTAAACGAACGTCATTTTTATTTTTTTAATTTAACAAATATTTTTATTTATTTGACTGCACCAGGTCTATCTGCGGCAAGTGGGGTCTACTTCCCTGACCAGGGATCGAACCTAGGTCCCCCTGCTTTGGGAGCACAGAGTCGTAGCCACTGGACCACCAGGGAAGTCCCGGAACATCTTTTTTAAAAAGCCACCCAGCTAAGGGTCAGGGCAGGAATGAATAGGAGGGACAGGATCGGATACTCATGCTTCCCACCCTTCACTCTTTCCTCCCCCTATCAGTGCGATGAAGCCCTGTGTTTGGCTGACTTCACAGCCCCCATCTCAGCTTTGGCTGCTCCTAGAAAGTGTCTTCGGAGAAGGCAATGGCACCCCACTCCAGTACTCTTGCCTGGAAAATCCCATGGACGGAGAAGCCTGGTAGGCTGCAGTCCATGGGGTCGCTAAGAGTCAAGACACGACTGAGCAACTTCCCTTTCACTTTTCACCTTCATGCATTGGAGAAGGAAATGGCAACCCACTCCAGTGTTCTTGCCTGGAGAATCCGTCTATGGGGTCACACAGAGTTGGACACGACTGAAGCGACTTAGCAGCAGCAGCAGCAGCAGAAAGTGTCTTTGGACCCTTAGAAGTACCGATGCCTGCCACCCCACCCTGCACCCCCCCACCCCGCCTCGCCAGAGACGTTTGTCCCAGGCACGGGGATTTTCAACTCCTGGTGGTTCTTCCTGGTGGTTTTTCCTGGCAGCCAGAGGCTCCTTCAGCCTTTCCTCACCTGCACCCTGACCTTGCCCCACTCCCCCAGGATGGGCCCAGGCAGAGGATGAAGAGGAAGGACAGTGACAGGCCCCCTCTGTCAATCCAGGCTGTAGCCCCTTTGGCGGGGGCTGGAGGCTGATCCTGGGGACCAGTGGAGAGCCTGGAGCCCCCCTGTTCCCCTAGTGCTGGGGAACGTGAGGAGGAAGGCTGGTGGCTGGTGGGGAGAGGGAGGGAGCCACTGCTGTGGGGGAGGGGGGCGTGTCTCAAGAGGGAAGACGGGGCAGCCTCCTCAGCGAGCTGTGGGAAGAGAGTGGGCTGGCTCCCGAGCTCAGTAAGGCCCCAGCCCGCTGGCCTCGCAGTGTGCGCACCCTTCTGAAATATTTGGAATAATTAGCAAGTGAAAGCAGCAAGTTAACCGGGGAATGCCAGGTTGGCCAGGAGCCAGCCTCGAGTGCAGGGAAAGAAAGGGGCTTGGGGGAAAAAGGGGTCCGTGGAGGCTGGGCAGGATTGTGTGGGACAGTGCCTCTGTTTGTGCCTGCCTGTGTGTGTGTGTGCGCGTGTGTGTGCTCACGCGTGCTGGGGGAAGGAGCTGTGCTGGCAGGGCTAGGTGGGGGCCGAGGGTGGGGAGTGATGGGTTCCAGGCAAAGCTGGGGCGAGAGGGTTGAAAGGTGCCTGCTGAGTGTCACCCATTTCCTGTGCCTCAGTTTCCCCATCAGAACTCTGGTAGGTTGGTTCCCCACAGGCTGGAACCTGACGGTGGGAGAGTAGGGTCTAGGCACCCTGTCTTTCATCTTCCCTGGTGGCCTTCCTCACCCTCAGTCTGCATTGGAGGGAAGGTGCCAGGTGGGGTGATTGCACCCGAGGGTGGGAAGTAGGGGCCCTGGGGCTGGGGCCCTCTGACCTCACACCCTGTCCCTCCAGAAAGGGACCGAGGAAGGGAGGAGCTGGAGACAGGCCCAGGAGAGGACTGAAGGCAAGCCTGGGCAGGCCCCCGTGGTGGGGGAGTTGGGGGTGGTGGGGGAGTTGGGGGACGTGAACCGAGCCCTGGGCAAGCCCGGCCTTTGTGAGTCCCCAGGGCCAGGGAGGGAGCTGCGCCTCCTTTGCTGCTGCCCGCTGGGGACTACAGGTACTGTCTCCACACTGCACAGGTACAGGCACTGGGGCCTGGCTGCAGGGGACCCCTCCCCAGGGCTGCCTCTCAGTCCTTGTCTCTGGGGACACAGAGGTCATGGGGAGGGCATCAGCTGGCACTCTGCAGGCCTTTGGTGCCCCCACCCCGTCTTCCTCCCAGCCCTTCCCCCTTGGCAGTGAAGCCCCCCAAAAAACTGGCCCCCACTTTCCCCCAAACAAATTTGCAAGCAGGTCCATTTTAAATTTTTTAAAAGCTTTATTTTTAAAAATGTTTTACTGTAAATAACTTTTCATGAAAAAGTTAAGTTGCCTCACGGGGCAGGAGGGTGGATGTGGGACACAGCCCAAGGGGCTCAGGGTGGAGCAAGGCACTCCCCTGCACAAGCACAGGCAGGGGGCTCGGGGTGATCCCCCGTTTCCTGGTCCCAGTGGTTCTAGCAAGCACCGCGTCCCTCCCGGTTAAGCCTCAGCTATAGCTACACTCACTAAATTAGTCTTTCTGTCCCCCCTTCCCTCTGCAGCTTGGCTGCTCCTGTCCCCAACCCTGCATAAAACCAACTCCCCGCTGCTCTCAGCCTCAAGTTGGGCTCAAAGATTAGGGATTTATACCTCTAGAGATGGGGCCAGAAGGCCCCAGAGGCCTTAGAAAATCTCCTGGCTCCACCCGGCACCCCGACCTCAGTTCAGTCTCCTCTCTCTGGCCCCCTTCCCCAGCTCCGCCCCACGTACTGCCGGCCTGGCCCCAGGGAAGCTCGGCCGGGAGAGGCCCCTATGGGGTTAATTTGCAGTCACCTAATTAGCACTTGTACCTGGGAACTTTCTCCGGATGGAGACCTGGGGAGGAGAGCCGGAGAGGGAGAAGTCTAGAGGCTGAGACGCTCTGGGGCGGACCCTGTACTGTGGCTTCCAGCCTGAGCAGGGACCCTCCAAGCTGCAGCTCTCAAAGTGAAGGGGCCCGAGTGTGTCCCTGGGGCCGGGAAGAAGTGGATCAATGAAACACTGTGTATGGGGGCTGGGGAGGGGAGGCAGCAATCCTGGTCCTAGGTCCCAGTTCTCAGCCACCTGGGCTGGAATCTGAGGACGGCCCGGGCTGCGGGCCCTGTGTCCTTGTGGGGTCAGCCTTGGGAGACCTGGCCCAGCCCCTGCCTGGGCAGTAGGGTTTCCATAGGCCTGCACTGGGGGGCAGTCTGGGCCCAGACGTGGGCGCTGTCCGGAGGGGGCGGGGCGGGGCCTGGTTTCTTACAAGAAGGCACCCACGCTGGCCCAGTCGTGCAGGTCGGTGGCCAGGGTGGCATCTCCGGCCTCAAAGAGGGGCTCCGGGGGGAGGCAGCTACTGCTGCTCTCATCCCAAGGGTGCTGCAGGAAGGACGTGGCCAGGAAGGTCTCGTCGAAGTCCAGGCTGTCGGCAGCCTGCTCCACTGAAGCCCCCCAGGTGGCTGGGCAGTCGATGTGGTGGCCGTGGACGGTGAGGTCCACGTCCCCGTGCGAGGCGGGGCTCATTGGTGGGCTCAGCTCCAGGGCCTCCAGCGAACCCAGCTCCCCACCCAGAGTGCCAGCGTCGAAGATGGCCTCCCAGTCAAAGTTGCCCTTGAGGGGTTCCAGCTCGCCCTGCTCCTCCTGGGTGAGCAGCAGGGTGCTGGGGGGCCGAGGGACCTTGGCCACCCGCTTGGGCAGCGGCTGTTTGCGCTTATGCCCGAGCCTGCCCTCACCTGCACCCCAGCCCGCCTCCCCGGTGGCCTCTTCGAACTCCCGCAGCAGCTGTTGGGCCTCAGTGTTCACGGTCAGCGGCCCGGCCCACGGGGTGGCGCTGGGCTCTTGCACGGCCTGGCGGGCGAAGGCTGGGTGGATGTGGACCGGGGGCAGCCGCCGCTTCTTGAAGGCCCCCGCCCAGCAGCCGCTCTGCGTACTGAGGGTCGATGCGCCAGAAGCCCCCCTTGCCAGGCTCGTCCTTCTCCCGAGGCACCTTGATGAAGCACTTGTTCAGGGACAAGTTGTGGCGGATGGAATTCTGGACACAGGGAGAGAGGAGAGGAGAGTGGGTGAGTGGGCAGGGTTGGAGATGGGGGGCACCCAGTGCC
>NW_011494943.1:7824463-7826656 GCF_000754665.1 Bison bison bison
CTCTCCGATGGGGGCCACTGGGAGGGATGGAGGGCAGCAGAGGCGCTGCTCAGACCAGGAGGCTCTGGGATACCAGCCACGGGGCACCAGGAGTGCTGTCGGGGGTTTTTGTTCCCTGTTGCCAGGATATCTGCCTGCTCAGTCATCCGAGCCCTGAGCTGCAGGATGGCTCTCAGTGCCACCCTGTCCTGCCCTCCCTCCCCTCCCCTGCTGCTTGCAGCCTCTGGCCAAAGGCCTCGGCTCCCCCAGGGCCTGGACGGCCATCTCCTCTCTGCCTGGGCCTGGCTGGCCTTCTCTGTGAAGTGAGTGAGTGGGTGTGAGTGTGTGTATGTGTGTGTGTGTGTGTGGGGTGTGGAATCTGATGATTTTCCTTGTTTGTAGAGCCGGCCGCTGGCCTGGGCCCTCACTCCCCCGCCACCCCAACACTCCCCTCCTCCCATTCCAGGCTCTGAGGCCGAGGTTGATTATTACCCGGCCAAGAGGGCCAAGGGCATAGCGCTCATTCCTGGGGCCTCTCAGGCTTGGGGTAGGGTGGCAGGGGGTCTCTGCTTTCTCACCAAGGTTACAAATGGTACTGCCCCCCGGGTCAGAGCCCAAGCAAATGTGGAACATCTTGGAACTGCGATCCTGTGGCCTGTGACACAGGGAGTGATCCGCGCATCCTGGGTCTCTGTCTCCAAGAGGCAGATGATCAAAGATGCTGATGGTCAAATATGCTCAGGGCAAGGTGTGCCCAGCCTCCCATCACTACCCTGCTTTGTTCATGCCTGCGTGCACAGTCCCAACCACGTTGGGGAACAGGGGTCTGGGGCTTGGACGGTGGGGCCGGCAGGTGGGTAGTGCCCCCTAGCAAGACTGGGATGTTTACATGGCGGCCTGGGCCCCTTGGCTGCTCTGTGCCAGGTTCTGGAGACTTGGAACATGAAGCCAGTGTGGGAGGCACAGCCCCTGTGGAAAGCACCTGGCTCAGGTAATTGTCCCCCCAGGGAGGTTCATGAGAAGGGTGGGGAGGGGAGTGGTGGCAGGAAACCAGGGAGGGTTTGGGGTGGGGGCTGGGACAACAGCTTTAGGAAGGACCCACAGCCCTTCCATGGGGACACAGCTGGCCTTCACACCCCAGAGCACAGCCCCTCTCGCCTCCCTGTCCTCCTCCAGCCAACTGAAACCAGGCAGGATGTAGAGCCTGTTTCCGATTCCAGTCCGGCCCTGACAAACTGGCCTGGAGCAGGGTCGTGTCTAGGAATTCTAGGACTTGGGACAAAAATGTGTCCCTCAGTCCATCAACCTCCCTCTAGGGGGCCAGCGTCCAAACATAGTTTAGCCCTGGTCTTTGGACTGGGCCTGCTGGATGGGTGACAAGTTCTTTCCACTTCAACCTCAAATTCAACACCCCTAAAGCCCTCTGAACATCCGCCCTCCTTCCTCTCTGAAGTCAGAGTGGGGGCAGTTCCAAGCACTGGGCTCCCTAGAGGTCCTTCCTCGACGGCCTTCCTCCCTCGGGCCCTGGCTTGATGGCGGCGCCTGCGGATCTGGATCCGCAATGCCAGTCCAGCCCGCGAGAGCGTGGGCCAGGCTGGAGGGCCTCCCCTACCTGCCAAGTGGGATCAGCGTGGCGGAAGTAGCAGAAGTTGTCCGTGATCCACTTGTAGATGGCCGACAGGGTGATCTTGGTGGCCTTGCTGGCCTGCATGGCCATGCAGATGAGCGTGGCGTATGAGTAGGGCGGCTTCACGTGGGGGTTGGTGGCATAGTCCACGTCGTCGGGAGGCGGGGCCTGCACCCCGGGGGCGCGCTCCGCGACGTGCACGACGACGTGGGCTTGCCGGGCGTGTGCGGCTGCCCCAGGCAGGCGGGGTCGGCCGCCAGGGGAGACCCCGGCGCGGCCGAGCCTGGCACCTGGTGGTAGCCGTGGGGGTCGGTGCCCCCCGAGGGCAGGGCTGGAGCCTTGGCGTTGAGAATAGAGAATTCCTGCAGCCACTGCAGGCTGGTCAGGCTGTCATCCAGAGCGTCGGGCTCCTCCAGGCCGCCCTCCGGCCCGGGCTCCTCCGCCGCTCCTGCCCCCGAGAGGCGTAGCCAGCTCTCCGCCATATCTGCGGGGACTCTCCGAGGGGGCGGTCAACATCCACGAGCCGAGCCGAGGGTGGCCGGCCGAGCTCTCTGGCCCGCTGACGCCCGCGGCTCGAGTTACACAGT
>NW_011494943.1:7826756-7847338 GCF_000754665.1 Bison bison bison
AGTCTCCCGGAAGAGCGCTTCCATCCCGCGACCCGGGGGTCGCTTCCTCCGAATTGAATGAGGTGCCTGCGGGGACCATAGCGGGAACTGAGCCCTCTTCCCCTATCCCCGACGAGAGAGTGTGCGCAAGGAGTTGGTGGGGGGGCTCCTCTAAAATTGTCCCCGCAGCTGGGGAGGATCTTGTACTGCCTTAGTCTGGGAAACAGAAGCTGTGCCCGGTGGTCCAGCCTCCGCAGGGTCTGCCTGGCTCTTCCTCTTTGATGTTTTAGAGGAGACTTAATTAGCCAAACGAGGGAAGAGTGTAAGGGACATCCGAAGCCATTCTCTTCTCCCCAAGAGTGGGAAATCAACCCCTCTCCCCTCCCTCCATAACAAATGGAAACGGGGCGAGGAAGCCCAGGAGGGCAGTATCTTTGAAAAGGGCTGTTAGGATGAGGGAGCAAGGGGAAGGAAGGAAGGAAACAGGATAGAGAGTTGTAGGGACGCGGGAAGTGAGTGTCCCCCAAACTTCTCTAATGTCGTCCCCCGGGCCCGCCACTTACAGACGCCCTCCCTTTCCGCGGCCGGCAGACCACCCCGTCCCTTACCTGGCTCAGAGCGCAGCACGGGCCAAAGGAATGTTCTGGAAGAAGTTCCTCCCACTCCCTGCGGCTCTCTGACACCCCACCCCCAGCTCGATGGCCCAGCCAGCAGTCCTTGTCGCCCCCACGCCCGACGGCGCCTCTCTGAACGCCAGAGGCCGGGGGACCGGCATTAAGTAGCAGCTCCGAAGGCTTCTCCTGCTGCTATGGCGACGCTCCGCCCCTATAAACAGCTTCCGCTTCTGCCATTGGTCAGTGTGTCTCCAAGGGGACCGCGGGTTCTTAACACTCTCTCTGGCGGTAACTCTCTTCGAACTCCCTCCTCCTGCCGCCTTCTCCCGCGCCACGCAGCCCCCTACCCGCCACCCGGTCCCGGCTCCAAACATTCCCGCGCAAGGGCCCCGCGCAGGGTTCTGAGAGGCGCGCGGTTCGGCGCTCCAGCCGGCGCCCCGGGAGCCCCGGGTGAGCCGTCCGCTGCGGGAACCTCACTCCCGCCCTACCCCCCTACCCTCCCACCTTCCCGTCTAGGCTGCTCTGAGGTGTAGACGGCTCCTGGGACGCAGCCTGGGCGCGCGGAGGCCAAGGCTGGGAGCGGCTTAGACTCGGGGACCGCGTGCTTGGGGTTTTCCTTTCCTCTCTGGGTTGTGAGTGGCACTTAGGCACGTTTCTGCGGCCTATCCCAGTCTCCCGACCCTGATTGTCGAGTGGTGCCCGCAGGCAGGTCTGACTCTCCGATGCCACCTGCCGCTTAGGTCCGCAGACGCCCCCATGGCAGGTAGGGTAATCATTCTTCCTGGTAAGCGCTCCCTCCCAACCCCATCCTCAGCAAGGTTCCCAGAAGTGGACATCCCAGGAGCTTCTTCCAAGTGTCCCTCCCTCCCTTCCAGATAGTCGAGGAAGCTGAGTCACTGAGTGGTACCCAGAAAAGCCATGCCCTTGCCAAATTCTCCTACCAGGATCATTTGCTCCGTTAATTTCACTAGCCTTTAAGTGATGAGGACCAACAGCGGACTGTAGTCCGCTCTCCTCCCTTCTCCCAGCCTCCCTCCAGTCACCAGCTTTCCTGCTCTTCAATTATTGAGCAGCTGCAGTTGGAAGTTCTCCGGTTTAAGGGCGGGGGGAGGGGGTGAGGGTTGGGGGGAGGGCTCCTTATCACGCCTTTGCACAGGAGCTGTGACCAGGCCAGCAGTCAACTCCCATCCAGAAACATGTCTTTCCCTATCCCTTGTCCTAGTTCACTCCTTCATATCCAGCTTGTCTTGAGGAAAAATAATAAAGAGTGCTGGAGAAAGTGAGACAGAAACTTTCACAAATAAGCCAGCTGCGCAGTTAACGGCTCTCCTTCCCCTGTCAACAGTTTTATTCATTTTTAAGAATCATGCAGCAATCCATAAATGTTGCATCCTTGACATCCCCACTGTAGTGTGCCCACAAGTGTACTCCGGGGGGGTGAGGGGTACACAGATGGCACGACAGGACACGCAGACTCCCACATACTAGGTGTGCAGATCCTAAAGCAAAGTGAGAAACCAGCATGCCGAGATCAGGTGGACAGGACACAAACTCTGCCCAGGTGAGATGGCTTACAGTGTGTGGATCTGTGCCCAGGCGATGCCCCAGCGTGGGCATGACCCCTGGGGGGATGGGACTGGGTAGGAGAAGGAAAAAGGACTCCATGAGGAGGCCAGGGTCATGGCACCACTCAGAAGTGAGCTCACAGGTGAGCTCAGACCTGAGCATGGCAGGAAGGAACCGCAAACTCAGGGGAGTCTGTGGCTTCGTGGGAGAAGCCAGGCCCTGTCACAGGTTCTCTGGGTCACCTGCTTACAACATGATGGTCTCCAGATGATGGCTGGGGTATTTGCCCTGTTCCCTGACCAGGCTGAAGACCAGCCTGTCTGGATGAGCTATTTCTAGGAATCTTTTTATCCCCACCTTTGGTCGGACCATGTGGCATGCAGGGTCTTAGTTCCCAGACCAAGGATCGAACCTGCACCCCCTGCAGTGGAAGTGCAGAGTCTTAACCACTAGAGCACCAGGGAAAGTTTTACTTGCCAAAGAGCTAAATGAGAGCAGAGTGGTGGGGGGCTTGGGGAGAGAGCAGGAACTGTCTGAGAACAGGCATGAAGAGCCATTTCTCACCCAGGTCAGTCTTGGTTATGGAGCCAAGGCCTTGAGGAATCTCTCTGAGCTTCTTCCTTGGAGAAGGCAGACCCTCCAGAAGGGGTGAAGACAATGGCTTCCTCTTAGGGTTCCTGGCCGCTGTGGCTACTGTTTACCTGCCTCTCTTTCATCTCAAGTAACAGCACATTGTGAATACTACCTGCCGGGAGAGCAGGTGGGTCTGAATGCCACCACCCCAGGCTCAGGGAAGTCCCATTCCCTAATGTTTCTGGGGCTCAAACTTCAGGGAAATCAGTAAGTGGGGTTATTGCTCATATCTTAAATAAGATAGGGGCCATACGAATGTTTTGAGGAAAGAAAGGACATGAAGTGGGGCCTGAAACAGCAGAGTCTGCTGCAGGATTTCAGAGAAGGTGAACGTGAGAAACTCAAGACAGAGGCAGAGATTCAGGCTTGGCTTGTGTAGTGTCTGTTGGGACTACAGGCCTCCCCATCCCCCAGAGCAGGATGTGACCCACAGCCACCAGTGTGCGGGTCACCACCCACCTGGCAGCGCCAGGAAACTACACAGAAGCTTTGAAAGGTCCTCTGGGCACTGAGCTCGCCTCAAGGCCTTGGGGAGGACCTGAAAAGTTCTTCAAGGGCCACAATACCAACTATTAATTCAGGTCATCGTGGTGGACGCATCCTAGGGCTCTGTCAATCACACCTCTGCCTCACAAACTGTTGGATCCAGCTTTGCTTCCCAGTCTCAGGCTCCACTGAACAACGACCTCTTCCAAAACCCGGCAGACAGCACATCTATCTGAGAGCGGGAGGAATCCACTGCCGACACCAGTGGTGAGACAGGAACAGCCAACAGCTTACGGTCTGGTCTTGCTGTTTCAGCGTGTCAGTTGTATGTCCTACACAGGACTGGGGTGGGGTGGACACATGATTTGAACAATACCTCTAAATCTCTAATGAGCCTATGGAAGGTAGTACCTCCCCCATCAGGCTCAGCAGACCTGGGGGGGAGGCAGGGGAGGACAATGGGTGGGGGGAAGCCCCCTGGACTACCCCTGGCCCCAGCTCAGCCCTTTCCCCAACCTCCTTTGGGGCTCCTGGGCACCAGTTGAGAATTACCGCTCCACCCCTCTCGCAATCTGTTTCTTCAACTATTTAAGAAAAGGGGGTGGAGATGGCTACAGTGGGGATAAGAAGGCCACTTGACAGGGCGGTAGTGATGAAATGTGATACCACACGACAGCTCCCAACACGTGCCTGGCACAGAGAAGGGGTCAAACTGTTTTTGCGGTGTCACCTTAGGATGGAGTCCCAGGCTTTCTTGAGTGCACCTGATCATAAATAACCCTCCGGAAGGGAGCCATGTAACTAAGGGATTCTCAGATTCAAGCACGATTTAGCCTCCTTCCTAAGCAGACAGACACATGAGGCACTGCCTCTGCTACCAGAAAGAAGAAAGAACTGTTTTCCCAACCAACCTTCCAGTGGTTGCCACTGTTTCCTGTCCTGGAGAAAGGAGCTCCTAACGCTTTCTGAGGGGGAACTCCACTTCTAGTGCAATATGGCTTTCCCTTTTCGCAGGAGTCATCCCCCAACCCCCTACCCCAAACTGGAGGTTTCAGATTGGTCATGATGTCCCAGAGACCAGAAAACGCCAGGTGTTTGTAAGGAAGTCACGCAAACTCCGAGTCCTCCTGGTCTACCCGCCTAAGGAGACAAAGATGCACGAGAGACAAGTGGTCCACGGGCCTCAGCTCCACCTGAAGGTCAAGATTTGGTGGAAACGTTTGCAAAAAGTCTCTGCAGAGGTCTCAGGAGCTGCAGTTCATCCCGTGGCTTTAGCCCTCAAGGAGCAAGGAGGCTTCTGGTCCCTTCTGAGAGGGGAAGGATCATGACTGCGGAAGAAGGCTGGGAGAAGGAGCAGGAGCCCTCAAGCATCCAGCTTCCACGTGGGTCTAAAGAGTCTCCACGTGTCTTGCTGAGGATGCCCAGCAGGTCAGCGGTGCAGCGAGGCCAGGAAGGGATGCGAGGACAGGAGGGGGGCCCTGGCACACAGGCCGCGGTTCTCAGACGGCCAGAGGCCCCCACACGCAGGGCCTGTCCTCGGGGTCCTCCAGGCTTCCAGAGGACAAGCGCCGGCGCTGCGTGTTCCGACGACTCACCACGTTGTCATCAGCCTGCCAGGCACCTGAGAAGAGAAAAACAAGGTTACTCGAGCTGGACCTCCAAATCAGTCCAGATGGTGTCCCCAGCAGGGCAGCCTGGGAGTTCAGCACGAAAACTGGCAGGCTGCCCATGACTTGGAGCTCCCATGGTGTGCCAACCACAGCACATGAGGAATCAGGAGCAGTGGTGCCCACTGGGCCAGGGACAGTCACGGACACTGGGGCCCGCAATGGCGGGACACATGGATGGTCCCTGTTTTGTGGGACCTTGCCCTAGGACCCACATTTGTATCTTTATTTGGTCTTAAAGTTTGCTTCAGTGTTACCGCAGACAAGGAAAAGAAACTGGGTCTAGCTGAGATGTTCGTGAGGCAGGAGGAAGTGGACGGGAGGGAGAAGAATGTGTTAATTTGGGCCCAGAGTTGACGTTTGCTGTGGGGACCAGGGTGGAGCAGGAAGTGCTTGGCTGCCCAGAGGGTGCCAGGGACTGAATGGCATGGGGGAGGACAGTGCAATAGCCATTCCTCTCTTTCTGCAAACAGCCCGCTGAGGTCTGCTATCAGCTGGTGCCATCAAGCCCAGGAGGTATCAGCCCCAGAGCCATGGGGTCTCGCGAGTACCATCCTCTAAACTCATCATCCTGTCTCCAGTCCACGGCTCCTGCTTGAGAAGCTGCCCACGCTGGGAACGTCCACACCCCTGGACTGGGGCTTCTCTCTCCTTTGTGCTGTGTATCCAGTCACAACCTCTGGCTTGTTCACCCTCTGCTGCTATTTAGTCGCGAAATCATGTCCCAGTCGTTGCGACCCCAGACACTGTAGCCGCCAGGCTCCTCTGTCCATGGAATTTTCAGACAAGAATATCGGGGCAGGTTGCCATTTCCCTCTCCAAGGGATCTTTCCAACCCAGGGATCATCAAACCCAGGTCTCCCACTTGGCAGGAAGGATTCTTTACCGCTGAGCCACCAAGCAAGTGCTGTTCACTCTCTAGTCATGTCTAAATCTGTAAAACTGGGTACACCCCCAACTTGTAACATACTGACTGTGTGACCCTGGGCAGGTCATTGTACTTGGAGTTCCAGTTTTCCCGTCTATCAGATGGAAGTGAGTACTTAGCCCCCAGAGTTGCTGGGAGAGGTAAGCGAGGTGACACGGCAGAGTGCTGAGCAGGGTGCCTGACTCTTAGAATGTGCTCGACAACCAGGCCCGCCCCCAGCCTTGTTCAGGTTCATCTCCCCCCAGCAGTCCTCCAGCCCACAAACTGGCTCCATCTATTCATTCCCTCCAGTGCAGCAAGAAACTCCTTTCAGTGGAGAGGAGGAAGCCCTAACCCCCTGGGGTTGGGGAAAGTCGTCCAACCTCTGGTCTGAGAACCTTTGAGCCATCTCTCCCAGCCTGTCCCACACGGCCCCCCAGCCAAAGAGGGTCCAGCATGTGCCAACTTGCTCCCCCAGGGCCTGTACCACTGCCCCCCTCCTCATGCCGTGAAAATCGCTGAATCCTTGAATTCCTCCATTGCACTGTGACCTTCTCCTGGGCGGAGCCAAGAGGCACACCCGGCCCAGCAGGGGGCTCATTCCGAGGACAGAGCCCGTGACCCTGGACTGGGGGCCTGAGGCTCAGTATATTCTCCTGTCGAAGGAGGCCACTCATGAGGGTCTGGGGTCAGCCTTCGTTTAGGCCAGCCCAAGACACGAAACCCTTTAATGGCAGAAACACTAGGATTAAGTGGGTAGAAACTGAGTATTTCGCATAAATGTCCAGTTGCAATCATCCATCCTAAACCTCTTATACTACCCTGCAGAGATGGACCCCAGGCCAGAGGAGTCCGTGAGACAGAGAACTGTTAGGTATCTCTCGCAGCCAGACAGAATGTGGGAGTCCCTATTCCCTGGGGGCACCACAGTCTGGTACCCCTCTAAGGATGGCCCTCTAAGTGTGATGGCATGACAAGTAAGCCAGATCGCCCTTCTAAGTTAAGAACCCCCAGAGAGAGTGAGTTGTTTGTTCAAGTATATAATTTGGTAGAACTCATACCTATTCCTCAATGTTTAGGGGGCAGGACTCCGGAACGGTGGCTGTTTGGTGGGAAAGACCAAAAGCAAATGGTAAACGAGAGAGAAGACACAGAGACACACACGCATGTACAAAGTCAAACGCCTCCACTACGCGGCTACCACCACCGGCTGCCAGGTCTGAATGCCTGAGTCCTTGCTACCAACGCCACCGGTCCAGTTCCTGAGCCAGGGCGCACACGTGGCTCCTTCTGAAACCACCTCAAGACTCAGACCTGAAGCCTCTGTGCTCCTGGGCTTCGTGACAGTACCCTTTCTTCTCAAAAGGGCCCCTGCTGGACCCATGGCCAAACCCTGCTGCTGCTCGGCTCCTCCTGTTCAGAGGGAGAGCCTGGGTGCAGCAGGTAAGCCATTCTGTCCAGCCCTCAGCCAGAAAAGGGAGCCTGGAGATTCAGGATCTTTCAGCAGGGGTAGAAAAAGGTGCTTCTCGCGGAATTCCATCCTGGGGACTCAGAAATGGGAGAGTGGAGAGACCTCTAGAGGCAGATTTGAGAAGCACATCCAGGGTGCTTTTGCACACCCCTTCCTGTCTCTGAAAGTGTTAGTCACTCAGTCATGCCCAACTCTTTTCGATCCCATGGACTGTAGCCCACCAGGCTCCTCTGTCCATGGCATTCTCCGGGCAAGGATACTGAAGTGGGTTGACATTCCCTTCTCCGGGGGATCTTCCCAACCCAGGGATCGAACTCCAGTCTCCTGCATTGTAGGCAGATTCCTTACTGTCTGAGCCATCTTCCTGTCTCTGCCCAGCCACTAATTAAATGCGAGGGCTGTAACAGCTCCGACCATCCTGTAGAGTCTCTCCAGGAAAAGAGGATGTTCATTTCAATTTTTCCTTAGTATCTGGGAAGTGTAACCCTTGCTAGTATTGTCTTAGTCTTGGGTTATTTCAGGTCTCCATAAGTACTTGTTTTCTTTTTTTCTGGTCATGCTGCATGGTTTGGGGGGTCTTCGTTCCCTAGTCAGGGATCGAACCTGGGCCATGGCAGTAAAAGTGCCAAGTCCTAACTACTGGACCGCCAGGGGATTCCCTCCATAAGTATTTTACATTTCCTTGGTGATGCCCACTCCTGTACAATGCAGTCATTTAAAAACATTTGTATTTCCACTAAGCCAAATTATCCTTGCTTTCCCCCATCACTCCCCAGAGCCTTTGCACAGAACTGTCACCAGTCCCCTGACTACTATCCTGCCACCTGTGTGATACGCCATCATGTTCCTTGCAATCACATCTGCCTAGCACGCATTCTTATCTGCTCACCACCTACCTCTCTCAACTCAGATTTCCTCTCTTTGGGAATCTTTCAGAACAACCTCAGAATATACCAATATTCTCACACTCTGCTTTAGTTTTAGGGTCCAAGAAGATCCAGAAGCTTCTTAGAGAAAGAGGGGCTGGATTGACACAGGTACTCTCTGAGCATCACTCCCACATGGGTGATGAGAGCGGGGAGGATAGGGACGTGAGTGGTCCTCGCCACCAGCTGGGGATCCTGGCAGAGCACGTGTGTGGCTGGGGGCAGTGGGCCATGGGATGTTCCCCGGGCTCTGCTGCTCGTGGGCCCTCCGTGAAGGGACTGACATCCTTGTAGAGAGGGAGACAGAGTGCCTGAGAAGCTGTCCTGGCGGCTAAGCCAGCCTGCAGTACCTCAGCCATAGGATGGAACTCCGAACTTCCAGCTGAGTGTGACGAAGCCTGTCTATTCCATGGGACCTACCAAAGTGGGTACTTCTGTCATTAACCCAACACATCCTTCCAGAGAGTTCCCCAGCACTTTGGTACCAGTGTGATGCTAACAGTGGAACTGTAGAAACACTTACTGAGAGAGCAGATGTACTTGCCCTCTCCCACGAGAGCCTTTGAGACCTCCGGGTGAGGCTGCGTAGGGACCCCCTCGAGCACATGCCTGGGACCAGAGCAGCCATCCCAGGCATGTGCTTTCACATCTGGCCTGAACGGTGAACTCGGTTTAATCTGAGAATGGCTGGCTCCTGAGATCACCATAAGGAATTCCAGGTCTCATCCCCATCCTGCAAGCCCAGAGTGGAATAAAGATCCACCAGCAGGCTGGCCACAGGGAGGTAGGGAGAGGAAGAAGCAGACAGAATGGGATCAGTTTCCACCAGCACGGTCGGCTGAAACAATCCCCACCCTCTGCGAAAAAATGAGGGTGGGAAGGGGGGTCCCCGGGGGGAAGCAAGAACCTAGATTTCTCTTAAAGCCCAGTGGGCACAGCTGCTACAGACACAGGGCAGAGTGAGGGGATGTCATCTTCCCCAGAGTGAAAGTGTTAAATCACTCAGTCATGTTTGACTGTTTGTGATCCCATGGACTCTCCAGGCTCTGTCCATGGGATTCTCCAGGCAATAATACTGGAGTGGGTAAGCCATGCCCTTCTCCAGGGGATCTTCCCAACCCAGGGATCACACCTGGGTCTCCTGCATTGTGGGCAGATTCTTTACCATCTGAGCCACCAGGGAACCCCTGGTCATCTTCCCCAGCTACTGACCAAAACAAATTCTTCCTGTAACCCTTGCCCCGGACGCATCCACACTTTTGTGGAACAGGGATTCATCTATTCTCACAATTTTTTTTTTCTTGAAAAAATCCCAGCATGTGGAATATAGGCCCTTGCCAGTTAAGAATGGAAGCCCCAGTGAGAGCCCCTTGGGTGTGCGCACGCCCAGCAAGCTCGGGGCACGAGTGAACATGAACTTTCACAGAGTCTGGATAACATAAATGAGTTTCAAAATAAACAAACCGGACAGACAGACTTACAAATTTGGCAAAAAGACATGAGAAACACATGGACAGACAGAAGCCAGGTAAGGAGCGGGAAGGCAGGAATGAAGTGGACCCTGGGCCCCAGCTGCTCCCGGCACAGACTTGGCAGGGTCAGCGCTAAGTGGGGAGGCGTCTCTGGGAATTATGGCTTCCCCTGCCGCAAGCCTGCGCAGGGCCAGAGGGGTGAGGACCTGGGTCTTCTGCAGGCTGATGGAGAGTGGCAACCACAGGAGGCTGTCCCTCCAGCCCCTAGCCACGTCACCGAGCTAGTAAAGCACTGGACCCACGACAAAGACGTGGCTGTCCTGAAGCGAAGGAAGTCTTCGTTTCAGGGCACTTTAAAAGATTACAGAACCACGCAATGTGAAGGCAATCTCTGCCGTGAACCCAGGAGAGGCAAT
The DNA here is from genome assembly GCF_000754665.1 of Bison bison bison. Lineage (NCBI taxonomy): Eukaryota > Metazoa > Chordata > Mammalia > Artiodactyla > Bovidae > Bison > Bison bison. The sequence goes on from NW_011494943.1 coordinate 7,836,894, forward strand.
TTCAACCTAGTTCACTGGGCAAGATGTGGCTTTAGAGGCCTGCTGGTGGAGCCCTTGGTAAGCAAGGACCAGAGGGACCTCAGTGCCTGGAGTGTGACTGACAGGTGGGCTTCTCTGTGAGAATGTATCACAGATTCAGTTTAGCGTCGTGGGAACACGTCAGGGGCACCCTGATGGCCCTGGGAGAGGGCCAATTGAGTTAAGTCTCCGGGGAGAGGAGGCACCTTCCACCCCTGATCTCTCCTCTGGGATCCACGTCCAGTGAGCATAAGGCAACTGGTGGTCACCCAGGCTCTGGGTCACAGAGCCACTCGCTCATCTATGAAACCAGAGCCACTCGCTCATCTATGAAACGCTGACTCTCAAATTCCTCTCTGATCCTAACGATCCACACTCCTCTGGGGAGTTGTAAGTTCCCTTTTCAAGGGCTCAGGGCTCTCTGAGACTTTCTCACAGAGGTGATGTCTGCCTCCCACGCTGCTGATAGAAGCAAGACGTGGCCCCCTGCCACGGGATCTGTAAGATTGTGATGCATGCGCCCCGTCAGGACAAATCGGAAGAAATGGAAGGAATTTTTGCCCCTTTTCTTCGTGCCTTAACAGTCTCGCTCAGAGCAGGGGTCTCTCTTTGCTCAAGGACTCTCCTTTCAGCAACTGGCTTCCAGCATCTTAGCAAAGCCCGTGCCTGCTTGCAGGAACTCCAGGGCAGGAGGTGGGTGTCCCAGGGTGAGAGCAGGGGTGCGAGCCGGGGAGGGAGCATCTCCCACCAAGTTCATGTTCAGCAGACTGCCACTCACCGGGTAAGCAGACCTCAGAGCACAGCTTATTGTCCAGTGCTTTCACGCTGGCGATGTCAAAGTCATTGTTATTGTCACACTCCATACCTAGAAATGCGCATGTCCTCTGGCCTGTAACGGAGTTAAGGCAGTTAGAGAGGGGCTGGCTGTGTTTTTTCTCTGCTTTGCTGTCCTTAAAATAAAAATCTTAAAGATGGAGACAAAAAAAAAACAAACCATATCATATGTTAAAAAAAAAGACAGTAATTAAGTGGGTAAAGAGTGGACAAAAAAGGAATTAAATTGTTTGTGTTCTCCTGTCCTGCTGTTTCTTTAACAGGCTCCTTTCCAGCCTTTGTTCCTGGGAAGTCAGACCCTGGGGAGGGCTGCAGGATGTGGGCCCAAGCCCAGAGCAGGACTAAGTCAGGCTGGGAAGAGCTGGGGGGAGCCACCGGGGAAGCGATTCTGCCTCTGGCCCGTGACTGTGGGTTTGTATAGGGTGTGTTTATGACCACAAGGCTCTGCGAAATGACTAATACATAAAACAGCAATTAAAGCTCTTCGGTTCCACAATTTTGCCCGTCAAATCAAAGAACTGCTTAGTTCACAAAATTACAATTTATTTTCTGATGAGGCTTAATTTGTTGTTCTGAGTATGTTTTAAGGCAGCAGTCCCCAACCTTTTCACCACCAGGGACTGGTTTCCCAGAAGACAGTTTTTCCACATACCAGAGGGTGGTGGGGGATGGTTTCAGGATGATTCCAGCTCATTACATTTATCGTGCACTTTATTTCTATTATGATTACATCAGCTGCACCTCAGATCATCAGGCATTAGACGCTGGAAGTTGGGGACCCCTGTTCTAAGGGACTGACTGGAAACCTACAGTCATGTAAGACAGGGACAGTTTTAGATGTTATTTTTTTTCAAGACTCTCCCCTCTTTTTTTTTCTTGGTGGAAGGGACAGGAAGAAACATACAGCTACCGTGCTGGGCTCTGGAATGTCAGGCAGAAACCACTTGCTGCCCTGCACTTTCCAGAAGCTAATATTAACTGCCAGGGCGACAATCACAATGGGGAACTCAACCCTCAAGACATCAACTGCAGCGCCCAAACCCCACTCGGCTGGCTGGCGCGCGGAGGCGCAGTCTGGTTCACCACACTGCTCCTCCCCGGCTCCCCGGCCAGGTGGGAGCGGTCCGGTGTGCCTGCGCCTCCCCGACGGCACCCCACCCCCGGCAACGGCCAGCACCAAAGCAGAAGCGACTAGCGTGACACCTGCGTCCAGGCTGGGATCCAGGTCTGCTTTGGAGGTCGCCCTTCTGAGGAGGTGCCTCAGAGCAGTGGAGGGAAGAGACACTGCTCCCTGGGGTGCCAGGTCCTCCCCTCCCAGGTGGGAGTCCCAGCCCCCTCGGATCCTGCTTCCCTGCTCTGCCTGCAGGTCCCCTCTAGGCTTACTAGAAACAAAATTCTTCCCCCTGAAGATATGATTGACCTTATTTACTAAACAGAAAGAGTCGCAGATGTAGAAAGCAAACTTATGGTTGGGAGGGGGAGGAGGAGGAGGGCTAAATTGCGAGTTTGGGATTGACATATACACACTGCTATATGTAAAACAGCTAATAAGGGCCTGCTGTATAGGGCAGGGCACTCTACTCAATACTGGGTAATGATCTATGTGGGAAAAGAATCAAAAAAAGAGTGGTTGTACCTATATGTATGTATGTATATAATAAAATATTATACATAATACTTACAATATTATATATTGTATATATATATATAATGGATTCATTTTGCCATATAGCAGAAACCAACACATTGTAAACTACTCCAACTGAGAAAAAAAAAAACACCAGGTATAATTGAGGCCTAATGACAGTAAAGAGAGTCTGCCCAATAGCCTACGAACACTGGCCTGCCCTGAGCTGCCGAAGTCTCTGCTGCAGCCTTCACTGTGCCCGCTGCTGCCAAGGCCCCGCTGCTACTGTAACAACAGCCCTTTCCTTCACTAAAGCAAAACCAGACCTACTGCCTGCAGTCCTTCCCACCAAGCGATGGAAACTGCCCTCTGCTGCTGCTACAGCTCAGCTCCAGGGCTGCCCGACCAGCTCCATGAGACTCGGCTGAGAAGCTGAAGCAGGAAGGAAGGTGAAGGGAGCTGCCCAAGAAGCTTCAGAATCTACTCCACATAGACAGAGAACCACCCGAATGATATCTTCTGCAGCCTTGGCTCGGGGGCCTGGAAAAAGCTGGGAAGGCCCCTGAGGTCCTCGGATACTCTGCTGGATTTCTGCTGTTTCATCAAGCAAATTTTTGCTGTTCCACCCAGTCACACCAGTGCCCCTTTCTGTACCGTTTAGCGAATACCCAGGAAAGAAATGTGGTAACAGGGAGCCAAAGACCAGGCCTTTTACCATCTTCCTGTGTGGGCGATGCGTCCTCTTCCTCTAGAACATCGTTCCCCTAGGACGGAAGGAAGGCGCTATGAGTCCAGAAAGCAGTGACACGAGTGTACCGAGTGGCTGAAAACAGCGCTAACCACCCTCCTGGTCTCTGTGCGTTTCCCATCCATGTGAGACGGCTCGGAGGCCCAGCAGAGGCAGATTTTGCCTGGCAAGACAGGATCAGCCTGTAGGGACCAGGTCTGAGGCACATTACAGACAGATCCTAGGACTCAAGAATAGCCTAGGTAATAGTTTAGCTCACACTGTCTCTCTAAGGTGGATGTCGAAGTTGTGAATTGAAAAAGCAAATTGTGAGATCAAAGCACTTTCAGAAATTCCTTAGGATCTCAAACCTTGTCCAGATATGTCTTTGAGAACTTGTGGCTCAAAAAAAAGTTCTGGTGGCCTCACTGTGAGCCAGGTGCTCCTATACGGCCCCACAGCTGGGTCTGAGCACTTCTCATGCTGTATTACAATCCTGACTCCTCCACCGGATGGAGCTCCTGGATGGGTGGAGTGGGTAACAGGCAGGCAAAAGCCACGTCACGTGGTCGGTGTCCCCCAAGTGCCAGGAAGCACCCGTGAGCCGGCTGTCCCAGGTGAATACTAAGTGAATGGAGGACAAACACCCTCTCGAGGGTCTGACCTGGAAGACTTCCCTCTAGAACTCTCTCCACGTCTGTTACACTGAGACTAGTGCCCTTGCTAATTGGGCAGTCCTTCGGCTCTGCACCTGCCTCTTAACAGGCTTCTTCCAGAACAGCTCCCATCCCATTCGCACCCTCTGCCGGCACCAAAGGCCCCTAGACTTCCCCGCACCACCACCGTCCTCCGCCTGGCTGTTACCTCTGCGTCCTGCTCCTCGGCTGCTAGGCCCATGAAGTTGCAGTCTGGAGATGCCGCGGGCGTCACCTGCAGAAGAGCGGCAAAAATCAAGTTGCAGACACCACCTTGTAAGCTGCCAGGCAAGCTTACCTCCCCAGCTCGCCTGGCAGCAAGCCCAAACCAATCCTCAGGACAGAAGTGGTGCCAAACCAAAGATCAGATATGAGGGTGTCTTCGACTTAAGGACGCGGTACCCTGTTTTCTGGGCTCCCTTCCCGAGCACTGGGGAGGCTTTCTGATCTCCCTGGCAGACCCTGGACTGAGCTGCTTGGGATGAGCCTGCAGAACCAGAGCTCTGCAGATGGCAAGGGCCATCCCGCACCCTCCGCTTACCTCTTCTTCATCTGAGGGGGTCCTGCTGGCGGCCCGGGGGGAGGGGAGGGCCTCCCCCTCCTCTTCCGTGCCAGGGGCGATGTAGGAGCCGGACATGGAGGAGACGGTGTCGGTGCTGATCTGGGAGTGCTGGCTCTGGGAGGACACCATGGACATGACCGACTGGGCCAGGCTGCTGCTGGCAGGGTCTTTGGAGACAGGAGTTGGGGAGGGGGGGAGGAGATGGAGGTCAGACATAGCTGCCATGAGCCGACTGGGAGCAGGGTTCTCTCCCCGCACCCGGGGGCCATGAGGACCATGGCAGCCTGGCCTTGCCCTCACCAAACAGGGTTTAGATTTAAGGTTTGCCAAGGTTTGGCTCCTTTACGCTTTAAGTTTAAATTTTTTCTTTTTGGCCACGCAGTGGGCCACGGAGGATCCTAGGTCCCTGACCAGGGATCAAACCTGAGCCCCCGGCATTGGAAGCTCGGAGTCTGAATCACTGGACCCCAGGGAAGTCCTTATCCTTTACATTTTAGAGCTCTGAACTCAACCTCAGGAGTGAGGGATTTGCTTTTCCCTGTTACGATGTTAAAAGAAACCTTACCACAGCAGGACTGGGAGCAAGATACCTGCCTCCCCCCTAGCTGGGTGGCAAGACCACCCTCTCATTTCAAGACACTGAGTCCCGCTTCCCTCTCAAGTTGGGCCCTACTTGGTGTGGCCGCTGAGGTATCACTTGGCTGCTTCCCCAGTCCATCCCGGAGGAAATACTAGAAGTGCCGTGGACTCCCGCCCTCCTCAGGTACCTTCTGGGGAGGAAATCGTGGAGGAGAGCGGGGTTCCCGTGCAGGACGACTGATCAATAGCTCCTGACGATGACAGGGTCAGGTTCTCACTTTCTGGGGTGACACCACATTCCTGGGGAGAGGCAGAGTTGGAGGGAAGGGGTCAGGGCAGGGGACCCGGGCGAGGATGGTGGGGGGTGACATGCGAGGCAGAGCCGGTTTCTCCTCTGTCATCACTCTCTGCAGCCCTGATCTGGGCTGGCTGGCTGTCTCCCCGGGGAGGTGGGAGCGCCTCCTGCCCGAGGCCCAGCACCTGCTGGAGCCACACAAAGACAGCAGCTCAGATGACCCAGGTCAGCTAGCAGCTGTGACACGGGAACACCCCAGGCTTCCCCAGGATTACAAACAGCTTTCCTTCTAAAGGGGAAGAACACAAAACCAGTCGAGGCCCTGGAGCCCCCCTGGGCTTCTCCTCTGGGATGGGGGGGTTGGTTCCAGCTCGATGGATCTAACATAAACACCATCTCCCTCCCCAGCCCGCACCGGCCCCCCACCCCCACCCCGCCATCCGTCACCTGGGCTGGTAACCTCAGTCCACCCCGGGCAGATGCAAAGGTCTGTTGGTACTCTCTCCTCCAGGTAATCTTTTCTTAAACTGTAGTTCAGGCATCCCCCCTGCCTAGCTCTGTCTGTTTCCTGCCTGATCCTGTTTGCACACCTCTGCCGGGGGGAACTGGTGGGGCCAAGTTCCCGCTGTACCACTGGCCTTCTCAGGGCCCCCATTTCTGCTCCGTGCTCCACGAGTACCGTCCCTGCGACCAGGAATGTTTCTCTCGCCTTTCTCTTCAATGTCTGAGAAATTCTGCCCCTGCAGTGGGGGTGCGGAGTCCTAACCACCTGACAGCCCGGGAATTCTCCACGGACCGCTTTTTTGTGCGTGTGGCCCATTTTAAAAGTCTTTATTGAATTTGTTACGATATTGTTTCTGTTTTATGTTTTGGGTTTTGGGCCACAAGGCAGGTGGAATCTTAGCTCCCTGACCAGAGATCGAACCTGCACCCCCTGCATTGGAAGGCAAAGTCATAACCACTGGACTGCCAGGGAGGTCCCACCATGGACCACTTTTTAAAGTGAGCATCCCCGCTCCTAGTCTCAACCCTCCCTTACCTGATCAGTGGTACCACCTGCCACATACACTTTGACTGTCTTTGACTGTCCTGCGTGTCTACCCCACCCCGACTGCCAAGCCTATAATAAGCACCACGAGGGCAGGACTTTAGTGTCTCTCCACTGCTGCTCTTCTTAGCACAGAGGATCACAACTGGTCAGATACACAGGCCCCATACTTTGTTGAAAGAATGAGTCTACTGACACCTTTGCTGCATCTCAGAGGGTGTTCAGAAGGTGTCTGATGAGTGAATGAGAGCAGATGGACCGGAAGAGGCCAGCAGGCAGGAAGGAAAGGACCCAGAGTCCAAAACCCAACAAGGATGGCCCATACATTACCTCTCTGAGATGCTGGCCTGACGGTCTCTGAGACAGCTGTGTTTCAGATTCACTGCAGGAACGCTCATCGTCCTCTTCAGGCAGCACGGAAGAATTCTGGGAGATGGACCTGCGTGAGGCCGGAGGGAGAAACAGCTGCAGCCAATGCCCACTTAAAGAATGGAACTTGCCTGCACCCCCATCAACTAGAAGTCAGAGGGCCGTGGGGGGAACTGCAGGGAACTCACCTCGTAGGAAGGAGTAGAGACGTGGGAAAAGGCACTGAGGGGTCTGAGACCTCTTCTGGGTGTCAGAAAAATCTGAGTTTTCCCTTTTGCTCCTTCAAATAGTTGTGTCTGAACTTGGGGGAAACCACTGACATTTTTAGGGTTTCAGTATTTTCATCTGTAAAATACCCTCCTTTCTTCTTTCAGGGAAACTTATATTATGACTTGTGCCTGTGCACGCACGCTCAGTCATGGCTGACTCTGCCACGCCATGGACTGTAAGCCCGCCCGGCTCCTCTGTCCCTGGAATTTTCTAGGCAAGAATACTGGAGTGGGTTGCTATTTCCTCCTCCAGGGAATCTTCCCCACTCAGGGATTGAACCCATGTCTCCTGCACTGCAGGCATATTCTTTACCACCATGCCAGCTGGGAAGCTCCATGACTTGTGCCAAGGTGGATGTAAATACTTAAGAAATACAGATCACAAGGCTCCTTCAGTCCTCAGACTAAGTGACGCTCCCCAGGGAGGCTCCCATAGATGACCCTAACGATGTCATCTTCCCTATACTTTATACCCTCCTCCCGAAACAGAACTTGTAAGTTTTATCCGTCTGGATCCGCCTAAGGACCCATGTACCATCTTATTTTCCTCTCCTAAGGGATGGGATAACTCCCCCTCAGGCGTTGTTAGCCCAGGTCTCCAGTGAAATGAGCAGCTCTGGCAACAGCCCAGAGGGTCTAGGCCGCCCCTGGGGCCCAGGTTTGGAGTGGAGCACAGAGGAGCGGAAGGAGGGACCGAAAGCATCAGGTCAAGGACTCCAGGGCCAACGCTGTCGCTCGCCGCCTACTCACTTGGAGAGACTCTTTTTGAGCTTGAGTCCCTGGCTGCCGCAGTCGGAGAGGCGGTCGAGGGGGGAGAAGGTGCGGACGGGAGGCAGGTGGCCGTCGCTGCCGTAGGAAGGCAGCATTCCTGAGAGGTGTCGGTCTCCGAGCACGTGGAGTGGGGGGACCGCTGGGGATGGGGTGAGGGGCCCATTGAGGGCCTCCAGAAGAGACACCACCTCATAGCCTGGCGGAATGTTCTCTGAGGACTAGGGGAATCAGAGACAGGTTGACAAATTGATTAGATACTTTTCATTTTATGGGAGGAGTGTGTTTCTTCCTCTGTGGTGGAAAAATGCTTTCTTTTATATCTAGTCTGGGGGTTCTGCCAAGAAAAGCGTCTCTATTAGAGGCAGAAGAAAGAGAAAATATCAGAGAACCACATGTGCCGAGACTCTACTCATACATGAGCTGCTTCTTAATAATGTTTATTTTTTGATTATAATAGAAATATGTGTTCTTTACAGGAAATTTGGAAAACATCTAAAAATGGAAAGAAAAAAAATAACTGAGTCACCCAACTGATAGCTTTCATCAGCCTTCTAGTGTATTTTCTTCTAATTTTTTTTCCTCTGTACTGTTTACACAGTTGTGATCAATCTGTAAATAATAATTTTATACCAAGCTTATTTCACAGAACATAATATTTTCATTCACTTGTGTCCATTTTCATAGATACCATACCTTTCCTAATTCTTCCACTGGTGGTGGCTTGTTAATTGCATCCATTTCCCGCTGTAAGCAGCATGTTGATGCACATCTGTTCATTTATTATGCACACATCTCTTTTTTTCAGATCATTTTCTGGGTATTAAATTCTAAGACCTTAGATTACCAAGTCCAAAGGTTCTTTTTTTTTTTCCCGTCAATTATTAATTTTATTAAATCTTCACTCTATCACACACCTTTTTTATTTTTATAAAGCCATTTTAACATTTAATTTTATTTGTATTATTATTTTTTGGCTGTGACGTGCAGCAGGCAGGATCTTAGTTCCACAACCAGATCAAACCAGCGGCCGCTGCACTGGAAGCACGGAGTCCTAACAACTGGACCACCAGGAAATCCCCAAGTACAAATGTTTTTTAAGGCTCTTGATATATATAGCTGTTTGTTTTTCTACAGTGAACTTTCTAGGTATACTCCTATAAGCAGGACAGAATACCTGTTTTAATTGCTTCTTGGACAGCATGAGGTTATCTTTAAAAAAGGAAGTTTCTTAATTTGAAAGGTGAAAAATGGTCTCTCATTTTAACCAGCATGTTGTTGATTTTTAATGTGGTTGACTTAAAATTTTAATGTGTTTGATCATTAACCAGCTATGTTTCCTGTTTTGAGAAATTTTTTTATACTATCTTTGCCCATTTATCTATTGTTTCATTCAGGTGAGTTATTCTAGAGATCCTAGCCTTTCCTCTGACTACATTTTGTTGTGCCTACATTTTTTTCTTTATAGGATTTATTGATTGTGTTTTAATTTGGGCCATCTTTTACATATCTAAAGTTTAAAGTTTCTTATGTGATAAAATCTACATGTTCTTTTTTCGGGTTGTTTTCAGGCTTAGAGAACCCATCTAGAGAACCCTCATCCATAGTCAACTGAAGACTCATCTGTAAAGTATTCTGGGTTTTTAAGGCTTGGTTTGCTTTGCCTTTAGGGTAGTTAACTAGTTCCTCCACCTGGAATTCATGATCTGATTAGGCATGAAGTGCTAAACGAACTGATTTTTCTTCCCTAAATAGCTACCTAATCATTCCAGTACCACTTACTGAATAATTAATAATTAATCTCTTCCACTCACATATTAACCTAAAGACAAGACCTTCTAGTCTGTAACTACAAAGCTCGGAAGCTTTGCACCATCACTTACACTACGAGACCAAGGTGAATTATTTCATCTACTTGGCTCCTACTATCTGAAGCCATAAAACGGAGTAAAGAAAGAGTCACCTCTGAGGATTCAGATAAAAATAGTAAGTTGAATCTAAACTTCAAACAATCACCCTCTTGTTTCTGCCTGGGGGCCTTCCAGAACTGACCCCACCTCCGGAGTGAAACAGCAAGCCGCTGGCTCTAGGGATGGTAAATATTAACTGGACACTGAGCTCCCAAGGTGGCAAGGAGAGGTTTTAATGATCAGAACATCATTTTCCACTGCACTATAGGCTGGTTCTAACACAATGCGATCTCGGCCAGCTTACTCAATACTTCAGAGTGCCAAGATTCACTTACTTGCTGCCAAGCCACATGAAGGAGGACAGAAGGTGGGGAAAAACAAAAAAAAGGCCCAACTTACAGAATGCTCTTCTGAGTCGGACGTCTGGGATGAGAGGATAGGGTTGAAGCTGGCTGGGGACAGGGGGCCCAGTTTTTTCCTCATGGCTCGGATTTGGAGCAGTGCCCGGAAGGCTGTGAAGAGGGAAACAGGTCGTCAGGACATGGGGGAGTCAGGAGGGACTAGAGCCTCCATGGAAGCCAGCCCGGCTGGGGGGCGGGGTGACCTGGGGGGCCCAGCGGGGCCTCGGGGGGCTTACGCAGTCGGCAGATAGGGCAGTTGTTGGCTTGGTAGCGAAGGGTGTCGGCGCAGGTGTTACATAGGCAGAGGTGGCGACAGGGCAGGATCAGCGTGTCCCGCAGGTCA
>NW_011494943.1:7847438-7872816 GCF_000754665.1 Bison bison bison
GCACGTCGGAGAGACACCCCACGCACTCGGCACTGTTATCGCTAACCTCGTCCTCAGCCACCTGGCCGGGGGGCGGGCAGACAGCCAGTGTCACAAAGACTCTCATGACCCATGGTTTATTTCATTATTCATCTGTTTGTTTCATGCGCATCAGTTTTAAAGTCTTCACTGAATCTGTTACAATAGTGCCTCTGTTTTTTTATTTTTATATTCTGGTTTTTTCACTGCAAGGCATGTGGGATCTTAACCTCCTGACCAGGGATTGAACCTGCAACCCCTGTGCTGGTAGGCAAAGTCTCAACCGCTGGACCCCCAGGGAAATCCCCCATGGTTTAGAAGGCAGCTCGCCTGCAGAGCTGAGACAAGTCCTGTGAACAGAATCTTGCACCTGCATTGAACTTCATGGTTTACCAAGTGCATGTGCACGCCCAGTTTCACTTTCGGCAACTGTGTGTGCCAAGCTCCTCCTCTGGAGCTGAGATCTGGTCCTCTCCATCAGTCAGAGCTAAAGGAGCCCAGAAGGCCACACAGGGGAGGAGGCAGCGACAAACTGAGGGTCCAGGGAACTAGGTGAGCAGAGCCCCGTAGAAGAACCCATCCAAACCAGCCCATTTTTTCATTTCCAAATTTAAATATAATTATAATCATCTGAAATGAGGAAGAAGAAATACCCTTCTAGGACCAGACAAATTTCAGAGTTTGGTGTGCTAAATTCCTAGATCCTGGCTGGATCAGGATCCTCACCCTGCCTCCTGGGAAGAGGACATTCAGAACTGTGGATGGGGGACTTCCCTGGTGGTCCAGTAGTTAAGACTGTGCTTCCATTGCAGCGGGTCAGGGTTTGATCCCTGGTAGGGGAACTAAGAGCCCATATCCTGCAGGGAAAGGCCAAAAAAAAAAAAAAAGAACCATGGATGGAACTTGCCTTAGACTCTTGCGTGTTGTACTTGTTTTCAATCCCATAGATCTCCTGAAGGAGGTAGCTGACCCCATCCACCTAAAGAACAAATGGAAAAGTGCAAGGGCAGGCTGGTTCTAATGAAAGATAAAAGCGGGAACTTACACACCTCCACCATGAACCTCCTTCGGTAACCAAGGACTACAGATTCACAATGGAAACACTCAAAGGCCTGGACAAGCACAGGATGCCCTTATTTACTTACATGTTCTCTTTGGGAGGGGAAAGAAAATCTGATGCTTAATTCACCCACTCTTTTGTCCAACAGGGAACACGAACATTCATAAATACAACAGAAATCCTTGTACTGTAGGTCACTATGACAGAGCCCAGAGACTAGGCAAAGGGTGGAGGACCACAGGTCAAAATAGACGCATTAGCTAGCTGTGGAATGAAAGCTGAGCTTAGACCGTATACAAAGGAAGGAATGGAAATGAGAAAGAAGAAATGGGCAAGGAAAAGGGGGGAAGGGAAAATGCAGACGCTGAGAGAGAGCAGGCTCTGGAAGGAGGTCTGATTGCACCCCTCCTCCTCTACTGAGCCACCCCCATCACCTACAGGTGGGCAAAATTACCCGTTAGTCCTTCGAACAGCTGACTCATTGGAAAAGACCATGATGCTGGGAAAGACTGAGGGTAGGAGGAAAAGGACACGACAGAGGATGAGATGCTTGGATGGCATCACTGACTCAATGGACATAAGTTTGAGCAAACTCTGGGAGGCGGTGAAAGATAGGGAAGCCTGGCGTGCTGTAGTCCACGGGGTCGCAAAAAGTTGGATACGAACTTGGCAACTGAAAAACAAGTCCTGCCTCTTAAAACCCCAACTTCAGGGCTTTCCTCGTGGTCCAGTAGTTAGGACTCAGCGCTCTCACTTCTGGGACCCAGGTTCAATCCCTGGTCAGGGAACTAAGATCTTGAACGCTGTGCAGCTTGGCCAAAAATTAAAACCCCAACTTCAAGGCCCAGTTCGACTCAGACAGCCTGAGCCACGTCTGCCAAAGCTGGCCCCTCCCTCGTTTCCTCATGCTTTCCTCATGCCAGTTCATTCCTCGCTCCCCCTACCCCCAGTGATCCCCTCCCCAAAGGCCCAGTCCATTATCAATTGCACATTCTAGTCTCCAGTTAGACTAAGCCTATTGCTGATGCCAGTCGAGCAACAGCAGAAGGGATGAACCAACTCCCTTGCAGTACCCAAGCCTTTCCACCCCACGCAGGCGTCCTGGAGAACTAGGCCTCCCCGTGAGGCAACTCACGCGGCCCGGCCTTTCCAGGCAGCACCCCGGGGCTCAGGCTCTGTCATCTCCTCTGCCTCTCTTAAAACTTGCTTTAAGGTAGTGATGATTCCGGAAAGGACATTATCAACAAATTCATACTAAGGTATTACTGATGACTACTGACCTCACCAAGGGCGGAGAGAGCTTAGTACCCCAAAGAATGAAGAACTAGAATTTCATGAACCTACAGCCTGTTTTACACAGAGAAGTAAGTCAGAAAGAGAAAACAAATATATTAACTCATGTATATGGAATCTAGAAGAATGACATGGATGAACCTATTTGTAGGAAAGGAATGGAGACGCAGATATAGAGAATGGACTTGCGGACCCAGGAGGGGAAGGGAAGAGTGGTATGAATGCAGAAAGTAACATCAACATATATACACTATCGTGTGTCAAACAGAGAGCTGGTGACAAGCTGCTCTGTAACACAGGGAGCCCAGCCTGGCGATGTAGGGTGGGGGCAGGGGAGGGAGGCGCAAGACGGAGGGGATACATGTATGATTATGGCTGATCTGCGTTGTTGTATGGCAGAAACCAACACAACATTGTAAAGCGATTTTCCTCCACTTAAAAACATTTTTTAAAAAATGAAATTAAAAAAAAAAGAATTTCAGATATTTGTCGGCCATCGTGGGGGAGGGAGGCTTTCTTCGCATCTCAATCGAGGCGTACCCCGCCCCACACTCTACTGCCCCGCACCCTCCACATGATGAGCCACCCTCGCTGGGTGATGCCGCTGACTCCACTCTCCCCTCCTGCCCTCCACGGCTCTCCCCCAGCCTCAGGGGTCAGGGCTTCCAGCAGACACCTGCATAACTTGCCCGTCACCCTGAAAGGGGGCAGATGGCCAGCAGACTTTGAATTTGAGAAAAGAAATGTTGGGACACGTTAAGCCAAGAGCTCTAACTGGCCCTGAGTCAGACCCTGATAGTTTTATTCTTTTAGCTGGAAATGTTAGTTTCTCAGCCTGGCCTTTTCAATGAAAAGAGTTCTCCCTAAACCTAATGTCAGGAGACAAATCTCGTCCTTTCAGGCCACCCAAGTCGTTTCTAACACAGAAAAGCATCCCTTTCTGCTTTTCTTCTTTGATTAAAAAAAAAAAAAAAGGCAGGGAGGTGGGAAAAAGAGCGCTTAGCAGAAGAGTGGGGAGAGAGAGAGAGAAACAGAGAGCAAAGTCGGGAAACACCAACAGTCCCCGGCCCTCGAATACTTACCACTTGTTTCTGTTTGAGGGGCTTGACACAGAAAGTGCCATCTGAGTGCTGGAGGGAAAACACAAAAACACGACAGTTATGACAAGGAAGAAGGGAAACCAGCTGTTCTCCTGTTACTTCTCTCAATTAGGCACGTTCTTGGATCCCCCCAGCCCCATCCCCCCGGAGAGTGGAACGACAGACTCCTCATTCTAGAAGGGTCCTCAAGCATGTAGTCTAGCCCTTCCGATTTAAGAAGACAAAACGAGGCCTAAGGAGTCGAGGGGCATCAGCAAGCTGGTGGCTGAGCTGGAACTCGGCCCTCTGTGGCCCTGGGTGTGCAAGGGGGTGCTCCCCCCGGCTTCCCACAGCCTCCCAGTCAGACCCGCTCTGCCAAGCCCAGGCAGCCAGAGAAGGGGCCTCCACGTGTTCTCGGAGGAGAGACAGAGCAGTGTGTACCAAAGCAAGGCCCATAACGTCACCCACTGACCTTTTCAAAAGTGCCCAGCAGGACGTGGCAATGGCCAAAATACTCTGAAAGAAAGAAAGGCACACGGATGGGGAAGAAGACTGCTAATGATACAGCTTGACCCCACCCACCTTCCCCGAGCCCCTGTGACCCTCTGGCTTCACAGCAAGGGGCAGGTTAAGTCACCCAGTAGGACTGTCAGTGCCCGAGGAGGCTGGGAGCAGGAGGGATGTACTGGGATGTGGAAACTGATGCCCACGGAGGAGCCTTGTGGATCTGAGGCCGCAGTTGCTGCCAGCCTGCCTGCCACAAACAGGCCCACGTGCAGCCCAGAAGACGGGAAGCACCGTACCATCGCCTTCATCCACCACGGCGTGGACCACCAACGGGTAAACCTCTCTGTCTAGGTCGAAGCCAAGCTGAAGGGAAAGAAAAGAAGAAGCGAGGGAGGAGGGGGCCCTACATCCAAAGGGCACAGTTATCCACCAGACAGGGAGGCCTTAACTTTGTCGTAGCTCCTCACCGGTCAACCTGGTGACTACCTGGTAGTTTAGCCTCTACATCGTGTCCCACTCTTGCAACAGCATGGACTTTAGCCCACCAGGCTCCTCTGTCCCTGGGATTTTCCAGGCAAGCATCCTGGAGTGGGTTGCCATTTCCAACTACCCAAGTCCATTGAGTTGAAGGCTACCAGTCTCTAAGAAACCTCATAGATGTAAAGGTTGCTAACCTATAGGTCTTTCCTTTGGGCACGGCTTCCTCAAAATATCCTAGGTTAATGGGGCTGCTCTGGGATAGAAAAATTAGATGTGTCCTTCCCAGGGCACGAAGGCATTAGAAGGCTGAAGGGGAGCATGCCTTTGAGCACCGGGGCCGGTCCTGTGCTGCTGGCCGGGGTCCTGAGGAGCTCCCGCGCCCTGCGGGTCTGTGCGTGGAACCTGCCCTGTGCTTTCTCCCGGGGCCGCCGGCTGCTCACCTCCTCTTCCGCCCACTCGGAGGGGTCCACGGTGTGCGAGGGCAGGCAGAACTGCTGGCATACCCCGCGCTTGTAGTGCACCGTCTCCGACTGCAGGCTGTTGTCTTTGGGGATGTAGCTGTTGGTCAAAGTGGGAAGCAAAGCACAAGTTACTGTCTGGCCCAGAGGATCTGATGGTTTCCTCTGTTCTGTGTCTGCTGTCAATTATCAACAGGCTCTCAGTATAGAGTGGAACAGAAAAAAGAAAAAAGATCTCCTTATAATTTCTTTTCTTTGCCCTTGCTTGGTGATGCTATTGAAGTTACCTATTTAGGGACTTCCCTATGAGGGCTTCCCAGGTGGCGCTAGTGGTAAAGAATCTGCCTGCCAATGCAGGTGATGCAAGAGACTTGGGTTTGATCCCAGGGTTTGATCTCCAGGTCAGGAAGATCCCCTGGAGGAGGAAATGGCAACCCACTCCAGCATTCTTGCCTGGAGAATCCCGTGGATAGAGGAGCCTGGCGGGCTACAGTCCATGAGGCCGCAAAGAGTCGAACATGAACAAGTGACTGAGCGTTGGTGGTTCAGTGATTAAGAATCCACCTTCCAATGCAGGGGAAGTAGGTTTGATCCCTGGTCAGGGAACAAAGATCCCACCTGCTTTGGGAAAACGAATCCTCCTGCTGCAATGAAAAGATCCTGTATGTTGCAGTGAAGATCCTGCCACAGCTAAGACCTAACACAGCCAAAAATAAATAAGTAAATAAGTAATTTTTAAAAGGTATCTATTCAACCCACATATCCACAGAAATGTAGCTTAAAAGATTTTTTAAATATTTATTTATTTGGCTGTGCTATGTCTTAATTGGGGTATGTGAGATCTAGATTCCCTGCCCAGGGATTGAACCCCAGGCCCCCTGCATTGAGAATGTGGAGTCTTAGCCACTAGACCAGGAAGTCGACCCAGCCTAATTGATTTCTAACAGCATCGTGATGACCTGAAGGAATATGCTGGTACTTGTCACTGTACCAAGACAGCATAGTTTGAAGAGAAAAAGTGAACAAGACTGCGTGAGTAAGAAAATCCGAATTCAGGAATAGTTCTCAACCTGAGTGTAGAGAAAGAATGTTTTCCTCCGCAGGGGAGCGCATCAGGCATGGACCCTGGCCTGTGTGGGAAGGACGTGGCTCCCCTGGCCCCTTGTTCTTACCTGGCGATGCCATTCTGGAACTCTTCGGTGGCCTGATAATAGATGGTGATGGCCACCCGAGCGTCCGTGTCGAAGGTGAACTCCACGTTGTAGTGGACTTTGGCTCTGCCCGCCTCTTCCCCGGGGGTCTTCACTTCCTCGGCACATCTAGAAAACCACAAAGACTCGGCATTCGGGGGTAGCCTGTTAACATGTTTATGGTGATCTTTTTTCTTTTCCTTTTCTTTTGGTGGGATCCTAGCTCCCTGATCAGAGATTGAACCCAGGGCCCCTGCAGTGGAAGCAAGGAGTCCTAACCACTGAACCGCCAGGGAATTCCCTTCTTTTTCTATTTTATACAAATTTATTTGTTTGTTTATTTTAATGGCTGTGCTGAATCTAGTTGCAGCATGCAGACTCTGAGTTTTGGCATATGGGATCTAGTTCCCTGAGCAGGGATGGAACTCGGGCCCCCTCCGTTGGATACCTGAGTCTTACCCACTGGAGCACCAAGGAAGTCCCTTCTCTTCTTTTTTTAACTGAATCTACTGTGGGCTACCCTCCGTCATCACACACTTAGGCCTCTACCCTCATTTTGAATGACGGCAGAGCACCCTGTTGGTCCTATGGGGGGGATTTAGGCAATTTCTGATACTTCATGGCGCCACCGTTAAGCGCCTTGTGCGTTTGCCAGACTTTTTAAAAAAATAGCTTTTACTTTAATCAAAGTTACTCATGCCATTGTTTAAATAGTTTCCACAAGGCTTGTGACAAAAACGCAGCGGGTCTCTTTCTGCCCGTTTTCCGCTTCTTCACAGAAAACCGCCTTTCCCTCCGCAGCTGACTGTTTTTGGCATTTACCTGCATGTTTTGAAATAACAGGCTCAGGTTACTTTTTCAGCTTTAGGCGTTATCTATTGACTTTCTCCTATGGGAACAAGGCTTTCTTTTTTAAAGTTCTTTAAAAATTATTATTTATTCACGTCGGTGCTGCGTGCGGGTTCTTCCAGTCGCGGTGACTTCTCTTGCTGCAGAGCCCAGGCTCTAGAGCGTGGACTCGGTACTTGTGGCGCACGGGCTTAGTCGCCCTGTGGCAGGCGGGATCTTTCTGGACCAGGGACTGAACCAGTGTCTCCTGTGTTGGCAGGCAGATTCTTAACACTGAGCCACCAGGGAAGTCCCAAGACATTCTTTCCCTTCCTTCCCTCTGCTCCACACAGGGGTGCTCCCTAACAAAGTGCATCATGATTTTGTTAGCTCAGTACATCTTCCTCTATACTAATGTGAGTCTATCAACATTACTCACAGTTTAGCCACAGAGTAATCTCTAATCATTTTCCTTTTCCTGCATAAGCTTTTATTAGAGTTTGTGCTCTTTTTTTTTTTCTCCCCCAGCTGCTTAGTTCTCTATGCATTAACCACTAATTTGAACCCAAACTCTTGGTAGACAGACTTGCTATCTGGAGGGCAGCATCCGTTTAAAAATCATACGATCTCCGGGACTTCGCTGGTGGTACGGCAGTAAGACTCTGAGCTTCTGCTGCAGGGGGTGTCAGTTCAATTCCTAGTTGGGGAACTAAGATCCCACAAGCCACATAGTGCAGCCAAACACACACACACACTATCTCAGAGATAGCACAAAGAAGGCAGATGCTGACGATAACTAATGCTGACAATGGTGATTAAACAGCAAACCCAGGGTGCCAGAGGAAAGGCACACGAGATTAAGAATAAACCAAAAAGTAAATATAAGCAGGAAAATAAGGACTTCCTGTGCCAAGTTCAAATATCCCATTTTCACACAGGTTTGTCCAGGTATCTGCATAATTCACTTTCTCCCCCAACAACTCTTTGTTTTGGACAGTTCATCAGGTTGGGATAACCACGATGGCTTTCAGAAAAGAGAAGCCTCCTTACCAACACTGACTGTCTCAGAAAGTTCTGAACGATCCAGGCGCATCTCATGCAAGCAGCCCACAGCCTGGAGGCCGGGCTCTGAGTCTGGCAGAAACAGTTCTGTGGGTCCCCTGGGGAGTCGGCTGCCCCTGCCTGAAGAGGGGCCCCTGGAACCTGGCCCCAGCTGGGAACCTGAACTTACTTGACGAGTCTCAGTGTGTCCTTTCGGATGTTGATCAGGCTCCTCAGAGTCTTCACTGGTTCTTGGGGAGGAGGGGCTGCATAAGGAAACTGTGTCAGAGACAAAGGGAGAAGACAGTGTGTTTAGATAGACCGATCACCATAGTAAGTGAACCTGCTCAAGGTCACAGCTGCTGGGAGGGCAGGGTGGGAGCGTTCTGGCGTCCAGAATGCTACATTTATCTGCCTTTCCCATTAGATGAAGCTTATGTGAGTCAGCATTCAAAATGTGGACAACTAATAAAAGCTCCCGGTGCAGCTCCAAATACCATGCGACACACGGTGGCCGAGTTAATCACAAAAGGCTTTTCCGCCTGACCTTACACCACGCGGAGCCGGACCTGCAAGGTCCTTCGGCGAAGCCGCATGGTGTCTGAAGAATTTTGCAACTGCAAACACAAGAGAACCCCAACGTGTGTACACTGAAGGCCCGCAAACAGTGAAAAACAAATTTCCTCCACAGCTGATCATATAAAGCAGAGGGTTTTTAGAAAACAAACAAACAAACAAACAAAACCATGAGCCAAGAGCTCTTCTAGGGTCATCAAAGGTTTTCAATTGTCCATCGTTTACCTTACACTTTCACTCTCTCCCCCGTTTAGACATCTGGGTTTGGAGTTGTGAGGTAATGACAATGAGGAAATAAGAAAAGGGGGACACGGTAAAACATTTAATTGGGAATTGCTTGGAGAAGATCAATCAGGGTGATCTACAATGCTCCTGGTATTCTTATAATGCCACTTGGGCAGTAAACATTTTTTACATACAGTTTCCCGAAAACCTACTAGTGTTTGAAGCTTTGCAAAAACGTGGTCCTCCTAGCTCTGAAGAGTCTGGTCCCTTCTGCTGCTTTCAGAAAACTGAACATCCACATGAAACTCTATGCTTTCATGGGTTTTTGCTGACTATAACTGTTTTACTTGGGAAATATAATTGAATCTATGGTATTATACATCTG
This sequence comes from Bison bison bison, assembly GCF_000754665.1. Classification (NCBI taxonomy): domain Eukaryota; kingdom Metazoa; phylum Chordata; class Mammalia; order Artiodactyla; family Bovidae; genus Bison; species Bison bison. The sequence continues at coordinate 7,856,579 of NW_011494943.1, forward strand.
ATTTTGTGTATTCAGTGTGACCGCTGATACTTCATGTGTATGAATGTGACCCTTAAGAGAATACATTGAGGGACTTCCCTGGTGGTCTGGGCCTCCCTGGTGGCTCAGATGGTAAAGAATCTGCCTACAATCCAGGACACCCGGGTTCGATCCCTGGGTCGGGAAGATCCCCTGGAGAAGGGAATGGCTACCCACTCCAGTATTCTTGCCTGAAGAATCCCATGGACAGAGGAGCCTGGCGGGCCCCAGTCCATGGGGTTGCAAAGAGTTGGACATGACTGAGCAACTAACACTTTCTGGTGGTCTACTGGCTAAGACTCCATGCTCCCACTGCAGTTCGATCCCTGGTCACAGAACTATATCCCACATACCGCAACTAAAGATCCAGCATGCCAAAATGAAGACGGGGCCTACTTTAATCAATTCCACATTATTCAATGTTTCCAGTTGGGGTTTTACTTTTTTTTCCCTTAAATGTCACGGTGAATGCCTTGTCCCTACATTTCTGCGTGCCTGCTTGATTATTTCCTTAGGACAAATTCCTAGAAGTGGAATTACTGGATCAAAGAGTAAGCATATTTTTAAGACTCTTAAAACTACGTTGCCAAATTGTTCTCCAGAAAGCTAATTTCAACATTGCTCTCCTGCATGCAGTGTATCAGGAGGCTTTTATATAGGAAAGCTGAAATCCTGGTTCAGACCCCATCTGTGGCCCATTTCTCCACCCCACCCCCGACCATTTTGCTGGGCTGTCACACTAAAGGAATTTAAAACAATTCTTAAATAAGCTTAAGCAAAAAGTAATTAGGCAGGAAATCCCGACACAAATGCTTGTCTATTCTAAAGCCAAAATAAATGACTTTGGGATTAAAATTTTTTTCTGGAGTAGCGAAGTTAATCATATTTATTTGCACGGGTATTTGAGAGTTATCCATAACTTCTACCTGAATTAAAAAAAAAAAAAAAGAGTTCCCCCTTCACTCTTTGCCCCTTCTCCACATTCTCCCCGCAAAGAAGAAAAACAAAAGGAAAGGGTCGGGGGAAAGCTAGTGTTCCTCATCTCCCACTTAGAATATAACATTTGATGATAACTGGCAATGGAATGTAAATTATTCAGCGGTCAAGGAAATACATCCCGGGATCAACTGTTTATATAGACAAAACTATCCTTTGTAGTGGGCTTCCCTGGTAGCTCAGTGGTAAAGAACCTGCTTGCCGATGCAGGAGACTCAGGTTCAATCCCTGAGTCGGGAAGATTCCCTAGAGAAGGGAATGGCTATCCACTCCAACATTCTTGCCTGAAGAATCCCATGGACAGAGGAGCCTGGCAGGCAACAGCCCATGGGGTCGCAAGGAGATGGACATGACTGAGTGACTAAGCATACAGCCTTTATAGTATAATTAAATCCATGCTTACATTTTAGCTCTTTACCTCTCTCCCCCACCACAAAAGAAAACCATTGAAAATCTCTTTAGGAGAAACTAACCTGGTTTGTAGGCTCCTACCTACCAAAGCTTCTGCCTTAGCAGCCTTTCATTAACCCAATCAGAGTCTTATCTGCAACCCTCAGTGCTGGGTGTAAAGAGAGACTTCAAGTGGAAAAGACAACGTCCTGCTCTTTCAGGAAGCAGCATTATAAGGAAGATGATATTGCTACACACAAAAAACGGAACATTAAGCAGAGAAAAGCCAAACCAGAGGGCAACTATAAGGAAGTGACTGTTTCTGGCTGAGGTAATCTGGAAGGCTTCACGGAGGAGGTGGTATAGCACTCAGCCACAGGAACTCTTTCAATGAGTTCCCAGGGATTGCTGAAGATGACTTTGTGTGAGCACAAACCTCATTGGCCTTTTATCCTGGCGTTCAGTTTCCTTGTACATTTTTTTTACACCAGCCAGGCGCCACCTGGTGACCAAATGTGGAATTGCCAGTTTACAGAGATCTGATATGGATATGATGTTCATCCCTGAATATTCACTGGAAGGACTGATGCTGAAGCTGAGGCTCCAATACTGTGGCCACCTGATGCCAAGAGCTAACTCTTTGGAAAAGACCCTGATGCTGGGAAAGACAGGGAAGGAGGAGAACGGGGTGACAGGGAATAAGATGGTTGGATGGCATCACCGACTCAATAGACATGAATTTGAGCAACCTCAGGGAGACAGTGAAGGACACGGAAGCCTGGTGTGTGCTGCAGTCCATGGGGTCACAGAGAGTCAGACACGACTAAGCAACTGAACAACAACAACACATATGTATATATTTATACACACATATGTGTATGTGTGTACCAGCCATGTATCCTAAATTTTCTAGCCATCCTAATTTCAAATATTTTGTTAAACTACCCCCTACTTTTGCACATTTTTCTTGTAAAAAATATGGTCCCAGTGCATATGAGATTACAGAACATCTTTACTTCAGTTGTAAATTATTGGGTGATTCCCAGTGGTCTGTAAAAGGGACTATAATCCAGTCATAAAAATGAATAATTAATTTCAATAAAAAGGGTTTTCAAAGGTACACAATTTGCTGACATTTGCCATTAACTTCGGGCCTGACCACACGCCCACAGAGCAGCCTGGATATGGCCTGCAGGAGCTCCCTCAATGGCTCCTGGGTCCTTTAGACTTGCCCCCATCACTTTTAAAAAACTGCCTATTAATTTATTTTTGGCTGCGCTGGGTCTTCGTTGCAGCCCCTAGGAGTTTTGGTGCATGGGCTTAGTTGCCCTTGGCATGTGGGATCTTAGTTCCCAGACCAGGGATCGAACCTGAATCCCCTCCATTGGCAAGCGGGTTCTTAACCACAGGACCACCGGGGGGTACCCGCCCCAATCACTTGTTGAAGCACTTGCTTACTTTCTGGCACAGAAAGATGCTCCAGGTTCACCTTCTGCTTTTCTGTCCCCTTCCTCGAACCCATCATGTCTCCAAGGAGCCCTGGTTCCTTTCTAGAGAAGTCTATCTCAGACCATCATGCATTCACTAATCTTTTATTGATGGAACACCTGCTGTATCTCCAGTTTTCACTCTTACAAACAATCATGCAATACACATTCCCTGAAAGGAAACTTAATAGGAAAAAAGGGAGAGGGACATAAAAGAAAAACAAATGAATACAACCTAACGCAGTTTTTTATTTACGAAGCAAAAAGCCCCGAATGCCAAAAATCTGCTTCTGAAGAGAAAGGAAATTATTTTTAGACAAACTGATGAAAATAGAAAAGTACTGATTTTATACATAGCAGACATGTAACGCTTGTGTCAGAGAAACAAATAATAGTTAATATGGAAATCAACATCTGGGGTCATATGAATAGCTCATTTAGAGCACTCTTTTACATAAGTGCTTGCTTTTATAGATTGTAGGGCTTTTCTATTTAAATTTCAGTTCCTTTTTATTTGATGTTTGGTTATTTTCTCAGCCTTCTCTACTTCCCCTCTTCTCAGTTACACAGTGTGTCTAAAACTTTACCAGTGGATATTTTTAGACTGGTGATATTTCAGAACATTTTCTTAAGATCCGCGTTGGGGAGAACAGTTTACTCTGGTTGAAAGCTGTGAAATGAATACAAATTTCCCTATTTAACTAGCTGTAGCCCTGGGACAGGCTGTATTGTGCCTGCTGTCCACCAAAACGTCAATGAGCTATATTTACAGCAGTAAAACCCCTTTACATTTATTTTCCATCCAATCCTCGTGAGGAATCAATCACTTGTGTAGAAACTGGTAACCACAAAGCTGACAAGATGTGAAAAGACATCCTTTCCACTCAAATTGAAGATGTGAGGGAGACACCGAGAGGGGGTCACAAGATGACCTTGACTCAAAGATGCTCTGTGTTCAGGTCTGGTTACCAAAGGAATCCCTCCAAGAGGGCAGTCTATTTATAATCTGTTAACTCTTCAGCCAGGCCCCCTGGCAAGGGGCACACAGGACCAATGTCCTGGCTACATGATATCGCCTCTCAGGTTGACCTTTCCAAAATACTTAGGCCCTTCTATGGGTATGCCCAATAACCCAGTTCTCTCTTGACAGGTGATGACAGAGCATCAAAGATCCACTGCAGAGAAAAGCACCCATCACAAAATCGCCCAGGTCTCCATTAACAACCATCACGGACCCATTTTCTCCCTCTATGATGATTTGGGTCTTGACTCACATTGCTCAGGAGTACTCAGACCAGGCAATGCGTTCTGTGCACTCTGACATCAAGTGCATCAAATATGTGGTTTTGATCACAAGTGAAACCTACTTGACTTCCGGTTCCTGACTTTTAGATACAGAGGGTTCTGCCTAACACCAGCTAATTTTAAGGAGCATTAAAAGGGGAAAAAAAGGGCTTTTAGTAAAGCAGACACCATCATCTTTTCCCTCCAGTTAAGTTGGTAAATAATGACTAATCATCAGAGAAATGACTCCCTTCAGACCATCATTCTATTCTAGATGCCTGACTTTCAGATTTCATCTGGTCAGGAGACTGGTAACCTAGCCTACAAATAAGAATTCACTTTTAAGTAAGAGATTTCAAGATGCCTAATCCTGTATGTAAAAAATGTGCCCAGAAGGATAAGCACCAGCATCAGCCAAAATAGGCATTTTAAAATACACAACATATTTTTTTCCCAAAGAAGCATATGAATTTTTTTTTTTACATGAATGTTCTAATGCCACCAAGCGTTAGTTTTCCAGTCTTTTTTTTTTTTTCCCTAACACAGAGGCATTTTCAACAGGCCAATTATTAAGAAGGCCAAGTGGACTAAAGTCTTCCCCAGTCTATATTTCAAAACTAAAAACTGGGACTTCCCTAGGGGTCCAGTGGCTAAGACTCCGCATTCCCAATGCAGGGGGCCTGGGTTCAATCCCTAGTCAGGGAACTACATCCCACATGCTGCAATGAAGATAGAAGATCCCGCATGCTGCAACTAAGACCTGGTCAGATCAGATCAGATCAGATCAGTCGCTCAGTCGTGTCCAACTCCTTGCAACCCCATGAATCGCAGCACACCAGGCCTCCCTGTCCCTCACCAACTCCCGGAGTTCACTCAGACTCACGTCCATCGAGTCAGTGATGCCATCCAGCCATCTCATCCTCTGTCGTCCCCTTCTCCTCCTGCCCCCAATCCCTCCCAGCATCAGTCTTTTCCAATGAGTCAACTCTTCGCATGAGGTGGCCAAAGTACTGGAGTTTCAGCTTTAGCATCATTCCTTCCAAAGAAATCCCAGGGCTGATCTCCTTCAGAATGGCCTGGTTGGATCTCCTTGCAGTTCAAGGGACTCTCAAGAGTCTTCTCCAACACCACAGTTCAAAAGCATCAATTCTTCGGCGCTCAGCCTTCTTCACAGTCCAACTCTCACATCCATACATGACCACAGGAAAAACCATAGCCTTGACTAGACGAACCTCTGTTGGCAAAGTAATGTCTCTGCTTTTCAATATGCTATCTAGGTTGGTCATAACTTTCCTTCCAAAGAGTAAGCGTCTTTTAATTTCATGGCTGCAGTCACCATCTGTAGTGATTTTGGAGCCCAGAAAAATAAAGTCTGACACTGTTTCCACTGTTTCCCCATCTGTTTCCCATGAAGTGGTGGGACCGGATGCCATGATCTTCGTTTTCTGAATGTTGAGCTTTAAGCCAACTTACAGACAAGTAAATAAATATTTAAAAACCTAAACTAAAAACTAAGTTGATGTTCAAGTTGAAAAACTCCAAGCTGCCCACCTGTGCCCCTCCTGAAGTATACTGACTGTAAATGACCTATGTAAGATTTAAGATCAATTACAAAAGTTTCAAGTCTCCATCTCTCAATTTGCTAGAAGGGAAATATGCTCTGAGGTCTGCTATTGTGTACGGCCATACCACCCTGAATGCACTTGATCACATCTGAAGTCTGCTGTGTTAGAAATCTCAGCTTTTCAGGGACTTCCCTGGTGGTCCAGCAGTTAAGACTTGGCCTTCCAATGCAGGAGGTGGGGGTTTGATCCCTTGTCAGGAAGCTAAGATCCCACATGCCTCGTGGCCAAAAAACCAAAACATGAAACAGAAGCAATATTGCAACCAATTCAAAAGACTTTAAAAAGAATGGTCCACATTTTTAAAAATCTTGGAAAAAAAAAAAAAGGAATCTCAGCTTCAGAAAAAGAATAATAGTATGAAATATAAAAACAGTTAAGTTTATACAGATTTCTAAGCCAATTCCCTGGTAGCTCAGTCAGTAAAGATTCTGCTTGCAATGCAGGAGTCCAGGTTCGATCCCTGGGTTGGGAAGATCCTCTGGAGAAGGAAATGGCAACCCACTCCAATGTTCTTGCCTGGAGAATCCCATGGACAGAGGAGCCTGGTGGGCTGCAGTCCATGGGGTTGCAAGAGTCAGACTTAGTGACTAAATCACTACCAAGCCAATCAAATACAGAATTCTAAGCCCAGGTGAGGTCTGTTATCTTGGCTAAACTACATATTTGCAGATACAGCCTCAGGCTTAGGAAGAAGGCCATTAGTGACTCAAAATCTCTAATGAGATTTTATTTTGTTTAGTCAATCATGAGATATGGAAATCCCATATAATTAGAACAAAATAGCATAAAATAAAAACCTATAGCATATGTCTGATAGTTTTCATTTCTAAATTGTTAATATTAAGATCTGTAATTTGTAGCTAATTTAACAAGGCACCATCTGCTTCATTTTGTCTTGCTAAGCCTCCAAAAGTTTTGAGACCTCTGATTATTCTTCAGTCACTCCTTAATAACAGTGATTAGCCAACGCTATATAAACCAACTGAACCACTTTCTCTGGTTTATATATTAAATATATTATATTGAGGCCTGCTGCTGCTGCTGCTGCTAAGTCACTTTAGTCGTGTCCGACTCTGTGCGACCCCATAGACGGCAGCCCACCAGGCTCCCCTGTCCCTGGGATTCTCCAAGCAAGAATACTGGAGTGGGTTGCCATTTCCTTCTCCAATGCATGAAAGTGAAAAGTGAAAGGGAAGTCTCTCAGTCGTGTCCGATTCTTAGTGACCCCATGGACTGCAGCCTACCAGGCTCCTCCGTCCATGGGATTTTCCAGGCAAGAGTACTGGAGTGGGGTGCCATTGCCTTCTCTGATATTGAGGCCTAAGGTCACTTAAAGTCTGTCCATAATGAAATCTAGAGCTAGAAGTATAAATCTTATATCCTAGATGGTGAATCTCAGGATAAACTACAAATATTTATAATATATCAAGTCTAGAGTCCAGCCTCAAGGCTGATTCACGTCACAGGCTTTTCTCTCATCCTGTGTTCCATCCTTAACCTTTCTTTGACCTCCTACCTGAGATCTCTGTGTCCATCCATCTGTTACCTGTCACCTCTCATTCATCCTTGTAAATCTCCACTCCTTGAACCGCATCCTTCAGCCCTTCCAATTTTCTCAGCAACCACTTCTCTGTCTCTTATGCTTTTTACTGATTTCCTGCATGCTATTAAGACCCTGGGCTTCTGATCATCTTTCTGGGCTTGTCAGAGGTGATTCCAGTTCATCAAGTAAAAGAAGGTGTCCTAGCATTAACCATAAGCTTTCTGAGACTAAAAATAGCCAAGTTCCATGTTTAAACATAGTGCAAGGCAAAAATGGTGCAACAGCTAATAATTTTCCAAGAAGTAATACACAGCCATAAATCTTAGCATGGTTAGTCTGGCTCCTAGGCTTATAATTCTCAGCCTAGTCAATTAATACAAAGATTCTTTAAGCACTAGTTAATAATCTGCCAAGAAAGCAGAGCCCGAGGATTAAGTGGGAAGTCAAAAGTTCAGCAAGAGGATTTAGTAACTAGCTTCTAAACAAATAAATTACGGAAAAGGAAAGACTTACAGTGTGTAAGCCTGACACCCACCTTGACTAAGCGATCAAGGTTGCCGTCACTGGGAGTAGCGTGAACTATTGTGTGCCTCTGACCTGATGTAATAAGAAGGGCACTTAGCTCTGTGGTGGTCTTCCTCCAAAACCGTAATTCTAATCTAATCACAAGAAAACCCAAACTGATGGGAGATCTACAAAATATCTAAGTAGTGCATCTCAAAATTGTCACGGTCATGAAAAACAAGGAAAAACAGAAACATTGGACGAGATAAAGGAGACATAACAACCAAAGGTAATCTGGAACTAAAAAAAAGACAGTAATGGAAACACTGGTGTAGTCCTAATAAAATCTGTAGCTTTGAAAAATAGTAATGTTCCTATGCTAATTTTTAGTTTGGATAAATGCTTCATGGTTGTATAAGACGTTAACATCAGAGAAAGCTGGGTGAAGGGTATACCAGAATTTCCCACTACCTTTGCAGTTCTTCTGTTAAGGATAAAATTATTATTGTTATTATTTGGGCTGTGCAGAGGGGCATGTGGGATCTTAGTCCCCCGACCAGGGGTTGAACCTATATCTTCTACAGTGGAAGTGCAAAGTCTTAACCACTGGACTGCCAGAGAAGTCCTTTTCCTTTTGGTATAAAATTATTTAAAAAAAAAAAAAAGGAAGGGAGGAAGTTAAGCAAGAGAAAGGACGAGAAGGAATGGAAAGCAGAGGATCTCAAAATGGAAGGTGGACCTGTCTTGGCTCTTGTACTAGCAGCTGCGCAACTTTACACAAACCGCTGTACCCTAAGTCTCCACTTCTGCATCAGTAAAACATGCCTGATAATAGCTGCCTTATAATTTGAGAGAGTAAAGGTTATATTAATCAAGGTCCAGTCAGGAAAACAAACCACACCAGGTATTTTAACAGAGAATTTAATAGAAGGAACTGGTTAAACAGGCACTGGAGAACCCAAACACAAAAAAGGGGACACTGAGCTGACACAGTCACCTCGGGGAGTCCCCAGTGCTGAGGGGACCAGAGGGAGAGGTTGGGGCTATCAGAACTTAGAGGCTCCCAGAAGCTGGCACCTCTGGGTACCACCCTTCCTCCTCCTCCAGGCCTGCAGACTCTCTTGGCAGAGCCTGGAAGTGGAGAGACCTGGGAGAAGACTTCCCCAACATTATCCCTGCTCACCTTAGAGGGTGATTTGGGGCTGGGAGAAAACAGCTGGACTGTTAACAGTGAAATAACTGTGTAGACTGTAAATGGCACGCACCTATTACTATCATCATTTCTATTAAGTGCCTGGGCTAACTTTTTTTTTGGCTGTACCTCACGGCTGTGGGATCTCAGTTCCTCACCAGGGGAGGAACCCCCTGCTCCCTGCGGTAGAAGCTCAGAGTCTTAACCACTGGACTGACAGGGAAGTCATCTCCCTCTCGTTCTTTAAGAAACCATTTAACAGTCTGGGTTAGCAGAGGACATGCACCTTTGGTATTAAAAGCATTTACATTTTTAATAAATGGAAACTATGGGACTACATTCTATTCTATAATTATAGCAACCTTTACTGCAAAGCCTGCTTTGTCAGAGCTGTCTTCTAAAGATAAAGCACATGTCTGATTCATTTCTGTAATAATCAGAGCTACTATTTTAGTTGAGTGAAATAAGTGTGCCATTCAGGGATGCTATCTACATATAACCACATTATTTGACCCAGAAGTCTTTGACTTTTATAGACTTTTGTAAGAAAAAAAAAAAAAAAACTTTTCTTACAATATAAGGTCATTTTGGATCTCTTTAAAAGCTGAAAAAAATTAACCAAATTTTTCTTTGAAATGTAACACGGATACCTGTAGTTTCCCGTAAGCTGGGGTGGACCCTGACAACAGGAAGCAAGAGGTGAGAGTGTGTACTTGGTTTCAGTATGTTTCAAAGAAATTTCGAGGAAATTCCTACAACACAGAAGCTTTAGTTTCACTGTTGAAAACCGCAGCAGTTCTGTGCCCTGGTTTGTTAAGAGACACAGCCTTAAACAACAAACCCAAAGCTCCCGCGTTTAGCAGCACTTTTCAAGTCAGCAAAACTTATGTCACAAAGTAAAGTTTCTTAGAACTTCTGGAAGCTCAGTCTACACTTCATTTATCACTTCCCCTTTTGTGTGTATGCGTCTGAGCTTCCTGCAAGATGATAAACTCGAGGGCAAAGTCTATGCTAGAGACATTGTTGTATCACCCAGAGTGACCAGACCAGCACACGTAAATGATTAAAATGGGTATCTGTAGAATGAAGACACGAATAAAGTCTTCAGAGAAGCAGTGTGCCCATGGTGAGCACCTGGAGTTTGAATATTTGCCCTAAATAGCAGGTTGACACAATTAATACTCACAAAATACCTAAAAAACAGACTGCCGTGTTTTTTATTTTATTTACTCTTAATTGAAGTATAGTTGATTTGCAATGTTGTGCCAGTCTCTGCTGTATGGCAAAGTGATTCAGTTACCTATATACACATTCTTTTTTTTTTTAATTGGAGGCTAATTACTTTACAATATTGTGGTGGTTTTTGCCATACATTCATATGAATCAACCATGGGTGTACATGTGTTCCCCATCCTGAACCCCGCTCCCACCACATTCTTTTATTTTCTTTTTGGCAGCACTGCTTGGCTTGAAGGATCTCAGTTCCTGGAGCAGGGACTGAACCCAGGGCAGAGCAGTAAAAGCACCAAGCCCTAACCACCAGGCGATGAGGGAATTCCTTGCCACGTGCTTTTTGTGTTTTGGTTTTGCCGGCACCACGTGGCATGTGGCATCTTAGTGTCCCAGCCAAGGATCAAACCCACGTCCCCTGCATTGAAAGTATGGAATCTTAACCATTAGATTGCCCGGGAAGTTCCTGCCACGTGCTTTTTAATACAGGCTTTATGGAACAATATTTTTTAAGTTCAACCAGGAGCTAGGATCCTCTGGTCCAGCCAGTGAGCTGTGCGCAAGCATGAAACGAAATAATACAAGTGAAACGATTTGATAAGACACTAGGAGGGAAGATCCAAGTTCTTGCTTCTATTCTTGGGTGAGTAATTTAACATCTGTGGCATCAGTTTCCTTATCTATAAAATGGGATTTACAGCCCTTGTCAATCAGGTAGGGTAAGTAGTAAGAAGATAATGAAAGTCACTCAGTGGTGCCTGACTATCTGCGACCCCATGTTATGGACCCCATAACAGTCCATGGAATTCTCCAGGCCAGAATACTAGATTAAGAGCAAATAGAAAATGTTCTAAAAATCACACCGTGCTATGAAAATATAGAGTCCCTTAGACTGCAAGGAGATCCAACCAGTCCACCCTAAAGGAGATCAGTCCTGGGTGTTCATTGGAAGGACTGATGCTGAGGCTGAAACTCCAATACTATGGCCACCTCATGCGAAGAGCTGAGTTATTGGAAAAGACCCTGATGCTGGGAGGGATTGCGGGCAGGAGGAGAAGGGGACGACCGAGGATGAGATAGCTGGATAGCATCACCGACTTGATGCACATGAGTTTGAGTGAACTCCGGGAGTTGGTGATGGATAGGGAGGCCTGGCATGCTGCGATTCATGGGATTGCAAAGAGTCGGACAGGACTGAGCAACTGAACTGAACTGAACTGAAGTGATCATTAGTGATGATTATTTGTGACAATATTATTTTCTTTAAAAAAAAATTCTACCTGTTAATGCCATTTTGAATTCTTGGAAAAAAGAATGCACAAATTATCAGCAATTAGATAAGTATCTCTTATCCATGAATCCCAAAACACTTGGAGTAAATACAGTTAAGGACACATCTCACTTTTACCTGGGAGAATGACTGCATATCTTCCACATAGGCTATTGGAACTGAACCTCCTGGGAACAGCACCCACCCTCCCCTCGTAGGCATAAAAATTCTTACCACAGTGACTAGAAGGCTCTCTGAGACCCTCAGTTTATGATTAGAAGGACATGGGAGACACGGTCTAAGGTAAAATGAGAGCTGAGCAAACTTGCCTCTTGTCTGCTGTGACCCTGGTGGTCCAGCGCACAAGCGTGACCTCTGCACTCGATTCAAAGCAACCATGAACCAGTGGAGAACACAAAGCTCAGGTCTGAGACAATCTGCTTGCATTCTGCAGGGAGACCCAGGCACCCGCTGGTGGGGAGCTGGGCCCGACCCCTCTGGCTGAGGGCTGCTGATGGAGCAGCGGAGCCGACCTGTCCCTGCTCCCACCAGCGCGTGCACGCGGTGTCTGGGGGACTCCTTGTTACACATCCACACACAGGGGCTCCCGGACCACGTGGAGGCCAGGCTGCAGAGAGCGCTGGCACGTCTGTGAACTCCTCCTCCTTTTTAAGACATTCCTGCTTTTTCTTAAAGTCAGGTTTCTCAGAGAATACATCAGAGGATCTGACAGTCCCGGGGACCCGGGGACATGGGGTACGGCTGAGGCGAGGGAGCTCTGTGAAAACCGACAGCTAAATCAAAGGGCTTCGAAAGGAAGCTTGCTGAGACCAGTCAGCCCCTTCCCCGAGGATCTCCCAGAAACTGGCCACCAGGCTCGCTCCCCTCTCCACCCCTGCTGCCCTCAGGCTGGACGTGAGTGGATTCTTCACTGCAGAAACTGGATACGCTCACCTGATTTGCAGCGCCATGAGAAACGGACGGACAGCCTGTTCCACAGTCGGTGTTGGGTCAATTTAAACAAAAAAAAAAAAGGAAAAGAAGGTAGGCCCTGGGACTTCCCTGGTGGTCCAGTGGCTGACTCTGAGCTCCCAAGCTCCCAGTGCAGGGGGCCCGGGTTTGATCCCTGGCACCCCACTCCAGTACTCTTGCCTGGAAAATCCCATGGATGGAGGAGCCTGGTAGGCTACAGTCCATGGAGTTGCTAAGAGTCGGACACGACTGAGCGACTTCACTTTCACGTTTCACTTTCATGCATTGGAGAAGGAAATGGCAACCCATTCCAGTGTTCTTGCCTGGAGAATCCCAGGAACGGGGGAGCCTGGTGGGCTGCCGTCTAATGGGTCGCACAGAGTCGGACACGACTGAAGCGACTTAGCAGCAGCAGCAGCAGGTAACTGTGCTGCAACTAAGATCCTGCTTGCCACAACTAAGACCAGAGTAGCCAAATAAATAAGTACCAAAAAAACCCCAAAAAAGAACCTTGGCCCCTACTTCACAGCACACCCCCAGGTCAATTCCAGGTGGATGACAGGCCTAAATGTGAAAGGTCAAAGTTGTTAGAGGAAAACCAAAACATCTTCATGATTTTGGTATTTGAAACATTTCTTAAATAGGATACAAAAACGTTCTACCGTATGAGAAAAAAATGGATAAACTGGACTACATTAACCTTTAGAACTTCTGTTCAACTAAAAATACCATGAAAAGAATGAAAAAGGCATTGAACTTCAAAGCTGCTAAGAGACTAGGTCTTAAACGTTTTCTCACCACAGAAAAGAAATAAAAACGGCATGCCCTCAGGTGGGTATTAGCAACCACATTTGGTGGTAATCATATTGCAATATAAAAATGTGCCAAGTCAACAGGTTGTTCACCTCACACTAACACAATAGTTACCTGTCAGTTATGTCTCAATAAAGTGTATTTGTTTATTTTATTTTTGGCTGCATGGCTTGTGGGATCTTGGTTCCCTGACCAGGGATTGAATCTGGGCCACAGCAGTGAAAGCACCGAATCCTAACCACCAGGCTACCAGGAAACTCTCATAAATAATTTTTTAAAAGAGAGAGTATTAAAAGCAAGCAGAGACTAGGAGAAGATATTTGCAATGTATTTATCTGAGCAAAGACTCATGCCGCCCTGTTATTTCCTTACTAAGGAAGAAAAAGCAGCTGCGCTAAGAGAAAAGGTTTGAACTGACACTTTTCCAAGGATGGATCCAAATGGCCACTAAACACATGTAAAGGGGCTCAGCCTCACTGGGACTTCCCTGGTGGTTCAGCGGTTAAGACTTCACCTCCCAATGATGGGGCTATGGGTTGAATCCCTGGTCAGGGGACTAAGGTCCTACATGCTTCATGGCCAAAAACATAAAAATAAAGCAGAAGCAATATTGTAACAAATTCAAGAAAAGACTTTAAAAATGGTTCACTTCAAAAAAAAAAAAAAAAACTAAGGAAAAAAAAAAGTACTCAACCTCTTGCGTCATCCAGAAAATGGAAATTAATTGTGCATAACGGAAATTAACTGTGCATTCCCACCAGAATAGTTAAGATGAAAAAGATGGAAAATAACGAGGTGCCAGGGACCCCAAACACTCCTGGTAGGAGTAAAATTGGCAGAGTTGCTTTGGAAAACTGTCTGGCAGAGTCTTCTACAGCATGCTGGGTGCCCCAGCAATGCCAACCATGAGCATATACCTAACAAATATGCATGCATATGTAGAACAAAGGCTTCCCTGGTGCCTCAGATGGTAAAGAATCTGCCTGCAATGCTGGAGACCTGAGTTCAATCCCTGGGTCGGGCAGATCGCCTGCAGAAGGGAATGGCCACCTACTCTAGTATTCTTGCCTGGAGAATCCCAGGGACAGAGGAGCCTGGCGGGCTACAGTCCATGGGGCTGCAAAAGAGTCGTGTGACTAAGCAACTAACACTTTCACTTTCATGCTGAACAAAATTCATACAATAGAAGGTTCACAGCAGCATGGCAGGGGGTACAAAAGGCCAGCCCCCTGTCCTCGAGATGGGGGGATTCTGTGGTGCAAGCTGCACTCCAGAGCTTTTCCGAGGGACCAGGCTGGAGCAAGTCTCTGCCAAGACCACACTGTTGCTGATTTTGCTCCCCTGCACCATCTGGCTTCCGTTTTACCTCTTCTCCAAAGAGCATTCCTTCAATAAACAGTTTTCATAAAGATCTCCAATGCAGGTTTGCTTCCACAGAGTCTGCCTTAGAACAGGTGGCATCAGAAGTTGCCTACGGAAGTGGACTCGGCAGGTGGGATTCTGGGGGTGGTGGGTCGTTCACCTGCCAGATGGTGACGTGGACCCATCAGTGGGGTGAAGGTCCCTGGGGTCCTATGACCTGTGGCGGGGGGGGGGGGCGCACACTGACCAGTTTCATGTCTCTGGTACAGGAGATGCAGAAGAAACAGCCACAAGAAGGACCGTGGGACTGGGTGGTGATATTAAAAATCATCTGTCCAATGAAAACGGAAAAAGACAATCTCAGATATGACGACGTGAAGCCAATGTGACAGATGGCCTAAAAGCACTCACCCCCCGCAGGCACAGCACCTTATATTAAGGAGTGGCAGAACCAAGAAGGACTTCCCTGGCTGTCCAGTGACTGAGAGTCTGCCTGCCAATGCAGGGGACACGGGTTTGATCCCTAGTCCAGGAAGTTGCCCTGGAGCACTAAGCCGGTGCTCCACAACTACTGAGCCTGCGCGCCCTAAAGCCTAAGCTCCACAAGAGAAGCCACTGCAATGAGAAGGCCAAGCACTGCAACTAGAGAGTAGCCCCCGCTCCCTGCAACTAGAGAAAGCCTGCAAGGCAACGCAGACCCAAAAAAAAAAACTAAGAAGGGTGAACTCAGTCCAGGCAAGTCTGTTACATCAAAGTCAAGGCCCTGATGGAAAGACGTGAACTCTAAGGCTTGAGATGGGGATGTGTGTCGTGCTCGGTCACTCAATTGTGTTTGACTCTTTGCGACCCCATGGACTGTAGCCTGCCAGGCTCCTCTGTCCATGGAATTTTCCAGGCAAGAATACTGGGGTGGGTTACCATTTCCTTCTCCTTGCATCCCCTGCATTGGCAGGCAGGTTGTTTTACCACTGAGTCACCTGGGAAGCCTCACGATGGGGGTGTCTGTGTCTATTTACTTGAGAACCTCAAACCCTGGATTACCTGGGCCCGCAAAGCGGCTGACTCCCTCTCCTTGGAAAACAGAGGAATCCCCTTTGCTTGAAGACTGCAGTGGCAGTCTCAAATAAGACAAGCCTCTTACAAGACAGTGCCTGCCCTACTCAGGACTGCCCCCACCTCCCTCCTGGCCACTAGACCATAATGAGGGTGAAATCTCAGCATCACCCAATGGGGTTTCTGGGATCATCATTCCAAACACCCCAGGGGATCGGGCTAACGCGCACAGAGGCAGGAGCTGAAAGGATGCGTGGGTCCTGCGGTATCAGTCAGGGGTGCGGAATATAAAGCAGGATGGGGAAGAGCCGCTGAGGATATCCTCCCATGAACACCCTGGCAAATGTCAGGGTCTCATGTGCTGGGGTGGGGGCCCTCTTAGGAGCCTGGAAGAGCAACAGTGAAGTGAAAGTGAAGGTCACTCAGTCGTGTCCGACTCTTTGCGACCCCATGGACTACAGCCTGCCAGGCTCCTCTGTCCATGGAATCCTCCAGGCCA
>NW_011494943.1:7872916-7897990 GCF_000754665.1 Bison bison bison
GGACACAAAATACTGGAGTGGGTAGCCGTTCCCTTCTCCAGAGGATCTTCCCAACCCAGGGATTGAACCCAGGTCTCCTGCACTGCAGGCAGATTCTTTTCCCTCTGAGCCACCAGAGAACCCCGGAAGAGCAACGGACCACACTAAATGATTCCAGAACTGGCACAGCAGTCTTTGGAAAAACAGACCTTGAGGTCACTGGGACCTCAGAGTGAACCCAACGGTGTGGCTCAGGGCCCCCGCCACTCTCCTGCCCTGTCACACCAGTGGAACCCTTTCCCATCCCACGACCCATCACCTACAGAAACTCAGCTCCATAAAACAGAGGTCTCAGGGTGGAAAACCAGCACAGAAGTCACATTAAAAATCCCTTCTTAGTGCCAAGTACTGTAGCAAACGCTTGGACTCAACCAACTAGCTTTCAAAGCTGTCTTTTTATTTTCCAAAGGTGGAGCTAACATTACACATACTGTTAAGTCTCTTTATTTTAGGCTTTTACTTACCTAAAACATAATCTATCCTACACTGCATATAAAAGTAACCGGCATGGGACCTAGAGGAGCTGGCATACTAGAAAGGGTCTGCCACATACAGCAGGAAAAGCCATGAGCCGGCTGTGTCCTTTGAGAGGGCCGGGGACACACAGTCTGAGTACCAAAGCCTAGAGACTACACTGATTCTGCCTCACAGATCCGGCCCTCTTCTTCTTCTTTTTTAGATTTATTTTAGTTTGGGCCACGCTGGCTCTTCCCTGCTGCTCGGGCTTTTTCTCTAGTTGCGGTGAGTGGGGGCTACTCTCTAGTCGTGATGCACGGGCTTCTCACTGTGATAGCTGCTCTTGCAGTGGAGCGCGGGCTCTAGGGTGAAGGGCTTTAGTAACTGCCACACGAGGGCTCAGTGGTTGCGGCTCTCCAGCTCCAGAGCACAAGCTCAGTAGTTGGGGCACAGGGGCTGACTTGTTCCATGGCATGTGGGATCTTCCCAGACCAGGGATCAAATCTGTATCTCCCGCACTGGCAGGCAGATTCGTTACACTGAGCCACCAGGGAAGCCCCCCCCCGCTTTTTTTTTTATTTACTTATTTATTTATTTGGCTGCACCAGGTCTTAGTTGCAGCATGCGAACTCTGAGTTGTGGCATGTGGGATCTAGTTCCCTGATCAGGGATCCAACTCAGGCTCCTCTGCACTAGGAGTGCGGAGTCTTAGCCACTGGCCCACCAGGAAAGTCCCTAAAGACTGTTCCTGTTCCTTGTTCATCTCCAGCAACGTTTCTTCTCTAGGGAATTTTCTTTTTTCCTTTTTCTCGTAATTTCAGGTTACCTTGCCACTCCTTTCTACACCTCTAATTCCATAAGACTATACCTTGAACCCGACATACCAGACAGATAGAATCACAGTCTCTGTCTTGAATCTTTCAGCAAGGCACTAGATCTAATATAAGCAAAGTCCTAGTTCACTAACCTCAGCCAGTGCAGCACCTTTATGTGAAGAAAGGAGTAAACCTGGTGAGTGGTTTTCGCATTAAAAAGAGAAGACATCTAGACAGTAGTTTCCAACTAACTTCCCCAAGATACTTATTAACTACCATGGGAAAGATGGTAATGCTTCTGAGGAGAAATCCACAGTGAATTATATCTCGATAAAGCTGTGACCAGGGTCCGGCACAGGGCGGACTGCGAAGGTGCTGGCAATGCTTCATTTCTTGATCTGGGTGGTGAATCCAAGGGTGTTTGTTTATAGTTTCTTTAACAGTAGATATGTGGTTTATATACTTCCATACAAATATTTCACAACTCCCAATACAAAAGTTAAAATAAAAAAAAAAATAGAAAGTAAATTAAAAGCAGATGTTTTTTGTTTCCAGAAAAGAAAGCTTAAAAAAAAAAAAAGGAGCAGGTGGCAGGAACAGTCATTATCAGCTGACCTGACATCTTTGGGACGCTCCTCCTCATCACTGGGACCTCACAGTGAACCTGACGGGGTGGCTCAGGGCCCCCGCCACTCTCCTGCCCTGTCACACCAGTGAATGCTTTCCCATCCCACGACCCGTCACCTACAGAAACTCAGCTCCATAAAACAGAGGTCTCAGGGTGGAAAACCAGCACAGAAGTCACATTAAAAATCCTTTCTTAGTGCCAAGTATTATAGCAAACGCTTGGACTCAACCGATTAGCTTTCAAAGCTGTCTTTTTTGTTATAATTTATTTTCCAAAGGTGGAGCTAACATTACACGCACTCTTATTTTTTATGCTTTTATTTACCTAAAACATAATCTATCCTACACTGTATGTAAAAGTAACCAGCATGGGACTTCCCTGGGGGTCCAGTGGTTAAGAATTCACCTTTCAAAGCAGGGGGCACAGGTTTGATCCCTGAGTAGGGAACTAAAACCCCACATGCAGTGGAGCAACTAAGCCACAGGCCACAGCTACTGAGCCTGAGTGCCACAACTAGAGAGCTTGTGCACAGCAATGCAAGATCCTGTACGATGTAATGAAGATCCCGTGTGTCTCAACTAAGACCCAATACCATCAAATAACTAAATACATTTTAAAATAAAAGTACCAGGTTTTTAATGTTATCTCTGGAATCAAGAGACAGTTGAAGCTAACTCTTGAATAAAATCTACAGTTTGGTTATAGTCCTTCAGTATTTGGAAATACGATAGGATGGCATCTGCACACTGCAAAACAGTCTTTGTTTACACATTCAATATTTATTCACTAAGTGGTAGGATTGCAGCCATGAAACTAAAAGATGCTTACTCCTTGGAAGGAAAGTTATGACCCACCTAGATAGCATAGTCAAAAGCAGAGACATTACTTTGCCAACAAAGGTTCGTCTAGTCAAGGCTATGGTTTTTCCTGTGGTCATGTATGGATGTGAGAGTTGGACTGTGAAGAAAGCTGAGCACCGAAGAATTGATGCTTTTGAACTGTGGTGTTGGAGAAGACTCTTGAGAGTCCCTTGGACTGCAAGAAGATCTAACCAGTCCATCCTAAAGGAGATCAGTCCTGGGTGTTCTTTGGAAGGAATGATGCTAAAGCTGAAACTCCAGTACTTTGGCCACCTCACGCGAAGAGCTGACTCATTGGAAAAGACCCTGATGCTGGAAGGGATTGGGGGCAGGAGGAAAAGGGGACAACAGAGGATGAGATGGCTGGATGGCATCAAGGACTCGATGGATGTGAGTCTGAGTGAACTCCGGGAGTTGGTGATGGACAGGGAGGCCTGGCATGCTGCAATTCATGGGGTCGCAAAGAGTCGGACACGAATGAGTGACTGAACTGAACTGAACTAAAGCGGTAGGAAGCAACTTTTCCTAAAAGAATGCATTTGAAATGATTTCTTCATCTTTATTAAGAATTACAAGCTAACATAAATAGAATAGGTCACTCAGATGGTAAAGGATCTGCCTGCAATGCAGGAGACCTGGGTTCAATCCCTAGGTTGGAAAAATCCCCTGGAGAAAGGAAAGGCTACCCACTCCAGTATTCTTGCCTGGGAAATCCTGTGGACAGAGACTGGCAGGCTATACAGTCCATGGCTTCACAGAGAGCCCAACACGACTGAGCGACTAGCACACATCTTAACCCAAAGCCAAGGGGTAACGACAAAAAAGGAGTTACATTTCAAAACTGAAGACATACAATAATTTTATTTACTAATTTCTAAAAGTGAATGGTCCTCTTCCCTAGGCCAGTACTGGCATGTGTGCTTTAAAGATGGGATGTAACACTCATGTTCTTAGCAGTATTATTCACAACAGCCAAGAGGAGGAAGCAACCCAAGTGTCTATCGACAGATGAAAGGATAAACAAAATGTGGTCCATCTATATACTGGAATATTGCTCAGCCTTAAAAAGGAAGGAGATTCTGGGACTGCCAGAATTCTGGTAGCCCAGTGGCCAAGACTCCAAGCTCCCAAAAAATGGGGCCTGGGTTCGATCCCTAGTCAGGGAACTAGATCTCATATGCTGCAACTAAGAGTTTGCAAGACAAGACTCCCACGTGCCTCAACTAAAATTTCCTTAATGCCACAACTACCATCTGGTACAGCCATTGATACTTTTTTTTTTAAAAAAAGAAGGAAATTCTGATATAGGCTACAACCTGGATGAACCTTGAAAACATTATGCTCAATGAAATAAGTCACAAAAAGACAAATACTGTAAGACTCCATGATACAGACTTCTCTAGAAGTCAAATTCTTAGAAAAGGAAAAGGGCGGGTTCGTATTTAATGGGGACAGAGTTTCAGTTTTGCAAGATGAAAAGAGTTCTGGAGCTTGGGTGTAAAACAGTATGAATGTACTGACATTGGCATACTTAAAGTCGCTAAGATGATACCTTTTATGTTATGCGTATTTTGTCACAGTTTTAAAAAATGAAAGTAAGATTGAGAAGATAACATATTGAACTGGGCAGGGTAGTCACCTCTGGGGAGAGTCCAGGAGTAGGGAGACAGGTATTATAAAAGTGTTGTTTTTAAAAAAACCCTTACATAAAGGTCTGTAAAGGCCTATTCGCATTTTAAAAGTATAAATATTCATAGTTTCGCTTTTTCATAGTCTGGATTTTCTCGGACTCTCAGGTTGTTAAAAACAGGACCCAGTCACACTGAATCTGACATTTCTAAAGGTGAATCATTGCACCTTGACACCCAGAGGCTGAAGCTCCCAGCTCTACTCCTCCCCATGCTGATTCTGATGTCTTTGTCTTTCTCTACAAGCCCGCAACCACTTCTTAGCACATCGCAACCTGGTGCTCGGTGGTAAAGAATGGACCTGCAGAGCAGGAGACCTGGGAGATGCAGGTTCAGGCCCTGGGTCAGGAAGATTCCCTGGAGGAGAAAATGGTAACCCTGTCCAGTACTCTTGCCTGGGAATCCCATAGACAGAGGAGCCTAGTGGACTACAGTCCGTGGGGTCACAAAAAGTCAGACAGGACTGATTGATTCAGCATGCAACCCCACTCAGCAGACCACACCCTTCCTGCAGTTCACTAAAAAAAAGTATTATTCTATTAACTTCCTTCATTTTCCTACTTTTATATACTCTCCTAGGCCTATTTCCTTCCTGTGCTTAGCGATAATCCTTTTTCTATTTTTAGAGAAAATATAAATGCTTTCAATTAAAAAATAAAAACATGTCCACTGGGGAAAATTCAAACAACACAGAAGGATATGAAGAAAGTACCTCCTGTCACTGATGTAGCCCCAAGAGTTACCCCTGTCACAGGTTCAAATGCTGTGTGCTCATGTATTTTTATGCACCTGTAAATATCAACATAAACGTATGCACAAATATTTTATACACTGTTACTAATACTTTTATCAGAAGTCAAACCAGACTCTACATTATATACAGCAACTTGCTTTTCTTGATAAATGACGTGGTCATGGATACATTTTCATCTCAGTAAATACAGCTCTACCTTATCTTTGGCTGAGTACTAGTTCATAGTATAGACACGCTATAATTTACCTGATGATTCCTGCCTAATGTGTGGAAAACTCACACGTATCTGGTGTCAAAGGGAATCAGGGCTGCAGGAGAATACTGAGAGCAGAGGAGACACACGGAAGTATGTTCTTCCTTTACATGGACATTTGGAGACGAGAAATAGCTGGGCCATAGATGAAAACTAAATATGTACTGCAAACTGAATGTCCAAAAAAATAAAAAACAGCTGTAGTAAAAGGAAGGAAAAGGGAAAGAAGATAGACAAACGGCAAAAAATCCAATTTAATTCAAACACACACCCACACACTCCTTCCATGGACTTTACATTGTGCCATGAACTCATGGCATCACTGACTCAGTGGACATGAGTTTGAGCAAACTCCAGGAGATAGTGAAGAACAGGGAGGCTTGACACACTCAGTTCATGGGGTCGCAGACAGTCAGACAGGACGTAGCGACTGAACAACAATGGACTCAACTATGCCCCCGCCCCCGTTCCTACGTTGAAGCCCAACTTCCAAAGTGACTGTATTTGGAGATGGGGCTTTTGAAAGGTAATTAGGTTAGACAGGGTTTCCTTCAGAGAAGGTGATGGCAACCCCACTCCAGTACTCTTGCCTGGAGAATCCCATGGGCAGAGGAGCCTGGTGGGTTGCAGTCCATGGGGTCGCTAAGAGTTGGACACGGCTGAGCAACTTGCCTTTCACTTTTCACTTTCATGCATTGGAGAAGGAAATGGCAACCCACTCCAGTGTTCTTTCCTGGGAAATTCCATGGACAGAGGAGCCTGGGGGGCTACAGCCCATAGGGTCGCACAGAGTCGGACACAACTTAGTGACTAAACAACAACATACGGTTAGATAAAGTCATAAGGGTGGGCCCCTCAAGATGGGGACAGAAAAAGAGCTATCATTCTCTCTCTCTTTCCTTTTTGGCTGCACTGAGAGGCTTGCAGAACCTCAATTCCCCAACCAGGGACTGAAACCCGACGCTTGGCAGTGAAAGC
Organism: Bison bison bison; assembly: GCF_000754665.1. Classification (NCBI taxonomy): domain Eukaryota; kingdom Metazoa; phylum Chordata; class Mammalia; order Artiodactyla; family Bovidae; genus Bison; species Bison bison. The sequence goes on from NW_011494943.1 coordinate 7,879,388, forward strand.
CCAGAATCCTAACCAGGGAACTCCCAGGCTCTTTCTGCCGTGTGAAGACCCAGTAAAAGGCAGTCATGGCAAGTAAAGAAGAGAGAGGGCCTTTACTGGCAGCCTGGTCTGCTGGCACCTTGATCCTGGACTTCTCAGCCTCCAGAACCATGAAAAATGAGTATCTGTCGTTTAAGCCACCCAGTCTATGGTATTTTGTTATGGCAGCCTGTGCAGATGAATAGAGGCTCTAAGGCCGTAGGTATCACTGTACCTGTGACCAACCTGCCTGGTTACACTGGGGCCCGGGCACAAACCAACCTTCAGACTAAACACCTGCAGAGTGCCCTGTTTAAATGGTAGCTGCCCCCAGGGGCTCTGCTCCTCCGTGTCCTCTGTCTTGACTTTTCCCCTTCCCTCAACTTGAACTGCCCAGAACTCTTGGATCCTCTTTTTTTTTTTTTTTTATGTCGATATCCTAGTTCAGGTACTTTTCATTCTTAACTAACATAAACTATGACTTCTGGGCCATTTTGCCTTCTGAGATGGCCCACACTCTGTCTATGGAGTGTTTCTCTCGAGATAAATGCACTTTTTATCTGAAAAGTCAGATAAACTATGACTTCCTAACTGGTCTCTTCCTCTCTTTCTGATTCACTCTATACTCTGAGTTGATTTAAAGAATTAACTTTCTAAAATGGAAATCAAAGCACGATAGTTGTCACTGTTCGAATTCTTAAAATATTCCAGCAAGATGGATATTTTTTTAAATGCCTCTGGAATCAAGATCTCTCTCCATAACTGACAATCCTAAGGTCACTAAACCTCCAAATGATTTAGAGTTTTAGCAGTAATTTAGTGCAATAAAAAAAGATCTAGGACTTCCCAGATCTTCCCAGTTTGCTGCAGTGGATAGGAATCCACCTGCCAATGCAGGGGACACGGGTTCAATCCCTGGTCAGGAAGGATTCCACATGCCATGGAGCATACTCAGCCTGTGTGCCACAACTACTGAAGCCTGAGCTCTGGAGCCTGGGAGCCACAATTACAGAGACTGTGTGCCTAGATCTCCACCATAAGAGAAGCCTCCACAATGAGAAACCCATGCACCACAAGGAAGAGCAGTCCCCTGCTCGTGGCAATTAGAGAAAGCCCAAGCAAAGCAAACAAGATCCAGTGCAGCCGTAAAAAAAGAAAAGGAAAAAACTCTTAGAGAAAAAAAAAGATCTAATGCAATAAAGGACCAAAAAACCAGCATCAGTTCTCTGCCACCTAGGGAAGGGGAGGCCTCAACTGTGATGTACAAACACCACCATCTCACCTCCTCTATACAGAGACCAGAGCAGAAGGACCTGTAGAAGCCCTGTTCACTACTTAAGATAGTTAACAACCAGTGAGGGGATTTGTCTGGTGGTCCAGTGGTTAAGACTCTGTGCTTCCAATGCAAGGGGCATGAGTTCGATCCCTGGTCTGGGAACTAAGATCCCACCTGCCACGTGGCTTGGCCAAGAAAATAAAAAATTGAAATAAAATAATAAAAAACTCACAATTAACTTAAAAAAAAAAGTGAGTACGTGCTCCACCCAGAACTGTAATTGCAGAAATAACCAACCTGAAAGGCTAGCGAATGCAGCTAACATTGTTGCATACTTCTCTTCCTCCAGCAATTCCAACGCATTTTTCAAGCATGACATTCCTACAAAGTCAGAACAGCTTCCCTGTTATAAGCGGGTAATTTGAGAGCCTGAGTGATGGACCCTTGCCAGGGTTGCAAAGAGTTTGGGTTGCAATCTTCACTGCCAGGGTTGCAATATGTATGTAAAATTTGCAATCTTGATTCCGACCTCTCTTTCAACCGTCCTTCCATATACACACACACTCTGGTTCTTTATATCTGACCTGAAGGCTTGATAATACATCTGACTTTAATGGATGGATTATCCAAAGTGGGAGACGAGCTTCCGTAAAAACTACAGGCCGAGCCATAGCTGAATGGTACTCATCTGAGTCTGATCAGTCAAAAGATGACAGGAAAAACGACAAGTCCCAGAAGCCAGGAAGTCTATGGCCTTTATAACTTAATCTAACCATTTATTTCAACATATTCTGCCCCCATCTCTTTGGAAAGAGGAGCCATTTCTGCCTGGGGCTGCTGGATGGCTTTATAAGGCTGTTTTCTTTCCTCTGCAACCCAACGCCCGTCTACCGACACTGAGATATGTTAGCAGAGAGTAGAGGTCAGCTCTGGAGAACTCAAGTGACCAGTCAGCCTTCAGCCGCTGGGCCTTCCCCTAAACAAGCTGACGTGCGGTAACAGCAGGCGGCCAAGGTCAGGTCAGCCGGTGGAATTACACACCAAATACAAACTCTCTCAAGAGACACTTGTGAGAACGTGTCACGGCCATGCTGGCTACTCTCTCCACATTTCACAAACTGCCCTCGAGGATCTACTCAGACTCACATACAAGATGTGGGCAGGGGTCCTGAGTACCCCCAACCTGACCAGCAGGAAAGGGCAGAGGACCCCCAGGCTCTAGAGCTGGACTGCTGGGTTCAAATCCTGAGTCAGTCACTTCCAGGCTTTGCAATCTTTGCTTCAATTCTTTGTGTCTCTTGCTTTTCATCCGTCAAATCAGGACCCTCCTTGTTAGGGTGTGAGGATATAACCGAGCAGGACCCTATGGGGCCTTCCCTGGACAGGCCTTCCCCCATATCCTCTGCTTCAGCTCCTCTTGAAGAACCTAGATAATAGTATGTGATGCAAATTTCCTGAGTTGTTTTGCAGATCTGAAAAAACTCCCACCAAATAGAAGAACTACTTGATGACCACGAGCACACAGCCCCAGGCCTCCTAGAGCCTGAGGACTGATAAAGTGAACCCCTGTGACACCCCCTGCTCCCTCCTTATCAGCCAGTCAGAGAACTGTGCACAAGGTGATCACATACCTCACAACACCACCCACCTGCCTCGCCTGCCATTTCAAAGTGCTGTGCTGAAACTCTTTGTAGAGTTGAGGCTTTTTACAGCATGAGCCACCCATCTCCTTGCGCGATCCTGCAATAAACCTTTCTCTGCTCCAAACTCTGACGTTTCAGTTCCGCCTCACTGTGCATCCCCCTTGAACTTGCATCAACAAGGGCACAAAGAGTCAACACATACAGAGAACTTGGAACAACCGGGCCTGGCAAATGGTAAGCGTTCACTAAATGTTAGCTATTATTAACTAAGAAAGGGAAACAGCAAAGGGAAACGTGTTGCATTCTCTACTTTCACCTCCCTCTTTGAAGTTACCCCGATCTGCTTTCTTAACGTGAAATGATGATCTCCTTTGAAAACATTTGCTCTGTGCAACATGAAGCATGTTTAACGATTAGTCCACAAAAACAACAAAAAGGCCAATGTTGATGCTCCTTTGGGAGAAAGCCTGCAAGTGAAGGTCAACGCTGCTGTCCGGGGCTCCTGGAAGAGCTCGGTCATTCCCGGGCTCACAGAAGTGTAAACAAGATGGTTACACTTTGGGGAGGTTTGTCGGCCAGCATAAACCTCAAAATTAGCCTAAAGAAGTGTTCCCTTGTTTTTAAATCACCTTTATGGCCTGAAAAAGTTTTTTTAAAAAAACCTACACTTTAAAAAAGTATATAAACGATTCTGACACCAGAGGAAAGAAAAAAGGGAGGAAGAAGCGGATGCAAATGGCCAAGTCCCTGTGAGAAGAAAGGGTATTTTTCAAGCATGAGCCCACTTCCAGGAAGTAAGGGAGTTCTTATCTGGCTCAAGCAGAAAAAAAGATCATTCCACTCTAACGGCTAAGGTAACAGTAGAAAAATCAGATAGTAGTCATTTGATAAGTATGAGTTGTCATAATTGACTGTGAAGCAGAAAGTACTTGGTATTTTGAAAGCACTGTTCAACTAAGAATTGGTTTCTGAGATGGCACAGTGAAAAATCCATCTACCAATGCAGGAGATGCAGGTTTGATCCCTGAGTAGGGAAGATCCCCTGGAGAAGGAAATGGCTTCCCACTCCAGTATTCTTGCCTGGAAAATTCCATGGACAGAGGAGCCTGGAGTGGGGGGGGCGCGCTATAGTTCATGGGATCACAAAGAGTTGGACATGACTGAGCACACAGCACCGGGGTGTGGTGGGGGGGGTTGTCACTCCAGATAGAAAAGTGTTGTTAGTCGCTCAGTTGTTTCTGACTCTTTGTGACCCCATGTACTACTGCCCCTCAAAGCTTTTCCGTCCATGGAATTTTCCAGGCAAGAATACTGGACTGTGTTGCCATTCCCGCCTCCAGGAGATCGAACTCAGGTCTCCTGCATTGCAGACGGATTCTTTACCTTCTGAGCCATCAGCGAAGCCCAGATGGAAAGGAAGAAAACAATAAAAACCATCAACAACAACCAAAATGCTTTTTAGTTAAAGCTCCAGATGGAAAATTGTCATCAGATTAACCTTCTTAAAGACCAAAAAACAAATGATTTCTCTGGGGTGTTCATCTGCCTAAAACACTTCAGTATTTCCCCAGAGCCTATGGGAGAGGGTGGAACACATCTTGAGGGAACGGAGCCCCCACCTACCTTTCCAACCTTGCTTCTCCACCAGAAAAGGTCCACTTCTGCCAGACTGGCTTCCTTATTTGTTCCAGGGGAGAAACAAACCATGCTCATTTCAGCTTTGTGTCCCCAGCGCCTCCCACAGTGCCTGGCACATAGCAGTTTCTCAGTAAATGGTTGCTGATTCGACAGAAATGTGAATGTGTTCATGCCTGTGCCCTGTGCCTCCCTCCTGGGAAGCCTCTCGCCCACTCGCCTCATGAAGACTCGGCCATCCTCCAAGGCCTCCTTCTCAAAACCAGCACCAAAGCACCGGCCCTTGCGATTCCCCTCCCCCACTCCCTATACCTACAGAATCCCAGCCCTTTCAGACTTTGATTGCTATTGAAGTATCTCTTGTTCCTGTGTTTGGCCTGCCCCACTAAAATCGGAGTTTCTGGAGAACGGCAGGATATTGTGAAGCAGAGGGAAGCAGTGGAAAGGTTATTGATCTGCAGCTAGGCAGATCTAGTTATGTGGCTTTGGGAAAAATTTTCTGAAAGCATTTTGAACAGGGCCTGGAACACGGTGTGCACTTCATAAAGGCTACTGGGCTTCTCTGGTGGCTCGGTGGTAAAGAATTCGCCTGCATTGCAGGAGATGTGCGTTCAGCCCCTGGCTTGGGAAGATCCTCTGGACAAGAAATAGAAAGCCACTCCGGTATTCTAGCCTGGAAAATTCCATGGACAGAGGAGCCTGGCGGGCTATAGTCCATGGGGTCACAAAAGAGTTGGACACGACTTAGCAACTAAACAACAAAAGCTATTACCGCTGTTCAGCTCTCGGAACCTCAGTTCTCTCACTTACAAAATAATACTGATAACAAATTCTCTGATAGGGTTTTTTAAAAAAATATAGTTTTGTTTTTATTTATTTATTTATGGGCCTTGCCATGTGTCATGTGGGATCTTAGTACCTGGATTAGGGACTGAACCCTGGCCCCTGTGTTGGAAGTACGGAGTCTTAACCACTGGATCACCACGGAAGTCCTAAAGTGGGTCTTTATGAAGATTAGAAATAATGTCTGAAAAATCTCTAGGGCCTTCCTTAGCACAAAGTGGCCAATCAGTAGCCACATGGCAGCTATTTTTGCAAAGCTTCATGCTGGGTGCAGAGAAAATGCCCCATAAACATTTATGGAATGAGTTGAATGAATGGAGAGAGAGACAGTCTGATATCAACTCAGATATCGAGGGGAAATTTGTCAGTCATTCATTCAACAGATCTTTATGAAAGGCTTATCACAATGTTCCAGGCTTTGTTCTGGGTGCTGGCTTTCGACAGTGGCACAGCCCCCTTGCCCTGGGAAATGTACATTCTGATGCAAAAGGCAGATAATAGAGGTGACAAGGCAACAGCAGCTTATGTGGTATTAGGAAGAATTGATGCTTTTGAACTGTGGTGCTGGAGAAGACTCTTGAGAGTCCCTCGGACTGCAAGGAGATCAAACCACCTAAAGGAAATCAACCCTGAATATTCATTGGAAGGACTGATGCTGAAGCTCCATTACTTTGACCACCTGATGTAAAGAGCTGACTCATTGGAAAAGACCCTGATGCTGGGAAAGATTGAGGGCAGGAGGAAAAGGGGGTGGCAGAGGATGAGATGGTTAGATAGCATCACTGACTCAACAGACATGAATCTGAGCAAACTCTGGAGGATAGTGAAAGACAGGGAAGCCTGGCATGCTGCAGTCCACGGGGCTGCAAAGAGTTAGACATGATTTATCGACTGAAAAACAACAACGTGGTAAATAGTTGCTATGAAGAGGAATGAAAAGCAAGGTGAGGACAAGCTAGGGACTGGGCAAGGGATGTCTGCAGAGGCGGCGTTCAGGCAGAGCTTCAGAGGGGCAGATCTGGGTTTTGTGAGCTGTCCTCACCCTCAGGCAGACTGGGTACTTTTCCACGGGGCAGCCTCTGGTGCCAGGAGACCCACCAAAGAGGCTGCAGTCTGGCTCCTCTCAACTCAGACCAAGCCGCAGACACTGCTGAACCAGCAATTACAAACTTATTTTGACAAGACCATTTGACTCAGCCACTTAGCCCCGAGTGGAAGTAAACGGATGATAGCCATACCGCCACTGGTCTGTTCCCCAGAAAGTTCAGATCGCTGTTTTCTCCAAACAAGTAGCCTTCGGGGTGAGTTGAATCAAACTTCTCTCCTCCCATAATGAAGTGGCTGGCAAAATAGCTTCCTAGAGGGCGAGAGACAGAAACCAGTCAAACTAAGCCAAGTGAACAAGCTGATTCAGGGGGAAAGAAAAAAAATGTTAACCCTTCAACAAACAATTAGAGCCATTTCTAACCCTAGGGAAATTTTCTTCTCTTGACTGGGGATAATGGCACCAAATACGCAAAATCCTAGCAGTGAGAACCCAAGATTATCAAATATAAAATAGATCACTGTTTTCCTTTTGACATTCTTTTTTTTGGCTGTACTTCACGTGGTGTTTCTCTAGTTACGGTGACTGAGGGCCTCTCTTGTGGTGGTATACTGGCTCAGTGGTCTCAGCACACAGGCTTAGTTGCCCTGTGGGATGTGGGATCTTCCCAGACTAGGGATGGAATCCCCCATCCCCCTCATTGGCAGTCAGATTCTTAACCACCTGATCACTGGGGAAGTCCCTTTTGACATTCTTAATTGAATCTTTACCATGATCTGCCTATCACACCAAGAAGTAAAAGACCAGAAGGCCCCACAACGCACATTTATGAATATATATATATATATATGTATTTTGTTCCTGAATTTTTTCCCTTACACTTGAAATGGTTATTCCTTATTCTGCATGTACTCATGAATCTTAACTGCAGGTAGCAGCATGCACACACGCACATACGTTCCTTTGCCTGGACCTTTCATACGCTGGCTCATACCCAGACACAGTAGTCTCAGCATTTCCTTGCCAGTTCCGTGTATACCTCCATCACCCCCAACAATGAAGCCTCCTTGTGTTCCATATTTGCTTCAAAATGATGGTTTAATAGGAGAATACAAATTAAGTAATACTGCCCCAGGCTTTACCAATCAACTACCACACAGACTCTTGCCTGGAAAATTCCATGGACAGAGGAGCCTGGCGGGCCGGAGTCCACTGGGTCTCGAAGAGTCAGACACAACTAAGCGACTGGGCACTCACATACCACAGATTATATTGCTTAACTGGACAAGTTTAGTGATTTTGAAAGACACAGACACGCATATACACCCTAGTCCCAAATTCACTGGCAGTCTTCATGGCCAAGGTTACAGGGACATCAGTCAGGCCCCACCTTGACCAGCCAGGAGGCAGGAATATTTTCAGCTCTCCACTAACCAGAGGCAATCTGCAGGCAGGGTCAGGATCCCCAACTGCCTTATCCAGACAGATGGAGGACGCGAGCCAGGACATGATGGCACTAAGTAACCAGGGGAGGCTTAGGTAACACTGCCCGTTCCATCTGGGAACACTTTCCAAATCTGATTAAACACATGCTTCTCACAGACTGGGTCAACAACAGATCCTACCACATAACACAGGGAACTGTGTTCAACATTCTGTGATAAACCACAATGGAAAAGAGTATAAAAAAGAATGTATATATACAAACAGAATCATTTAGCTGTACAGCAGAAAGTAACACACTGTAAATCAACTATACGTCAATAAAAGCAAAACAGTAACAACAACAAACCCCACATGCTTCTTAGCTCACATTTCTATAATCTAACTCTCCCATAAAGGTGAACGGTTCAAAAGTGAGTGACTCGGCCATATCACATTCCATCAATCTCTCATATACCCCAGTTCTTGGATTAATACAAAGAACTTACGAATCAGCAAAAGTCTTCTTTATGTGTTATATGGCTAGGATAAATGTTTCAATTTTTTAGGCTTACAGAAAACTCTAAAAAATGAGATTCAGCACTTTCAGCCTGTGAAGAAGCTGCAGCAACAAAGGCAGAGAAGAAAGCTCTAACAGGAAGACGGAATCAAACATTCAGTTTTTTGGATTTTCTACTCATGGAGTTGCTTTGGTCTAGAAACACATTAAACCAAACAACATGGATAAAATCCCTTGCCACAAAGTGAGGCAATTCCTTAATTAACCAGCAAGCAGGAAAACATTGAGAGTCGTTGTTGTTATTTTAATTCCTAAGTGGTGTCTGACTCTTTGGGACCCCAGGGACCGTAGCCTGCCAGGCTCCTCTGTCCATTGGATTTTTCAGGCAAGAATACTGGAGTGGGTTGCTATTTTCCTCTCCAGGGAATCTTCCTGACCCAAGGATTGAACCTGCATCTTCAGCATTAGCAGGTGGATTCTCTTACTACTGAGCCACCTGGAAAGCCCTTTGTTTGAGGGTAAAAGCAGCCGAAACCAAAGCAATCGAGGAGGAACCCTTGAAAGTTACCCATCAACATGAAAACACACAGGGGCAGCCATCCGCAGTGATACACAGGGCGATTCATCATTTAGGAGCTTAGTTATAAATTATTTATGTCTAGCACTTACGAGCCCTATTTTCCACGTGCATAATTTATAGAGGAGGAGGTGCCTAGCTGTCACAAACAGAAGCAGCCATCTCAAAGAATTTGTCATTTACTGTTGAACATTAGGAAAATATATTTTTACACATTAGACATTATACATTTACTATACATTAGGTGAAATTAGGAAAGATGTTGACATTAATGGGTGGCCTGCCCAGATCATGAAGAAAGAATCGGGAGAAGCAGGTGCGGTGTCTGGAGTGGTACGGGCTGAGTTCAATCTGGGCCACGCTGAGTTTCCAGGACCTGGGAGCCATCAGGTGAGGGATGTGGGGACAATGAAATCAACGGATAATCAGCTTACACATGGTAGTGATTGATTCTGGCAGGAGAAAAGCACTAATGGCTTCAGGGTTAAAGGCTTCGGGGTTAAAGCATTAAAGATGGCAGGGTTCTACTGGAAATGCCCTTTTGGGGACAGCCATGATAATAAATGAAATTACCCAGAAAGCAGTTTATAGAGCTAACTGTAGCCTTGTCTGGCATTTAATTTTATTTTTTAACTTTTAACTTAGTTTTTAATTTTTAAATAAATCTATTCAGCTGCACAGGGTCTTGGTCGAGGCATGCGAACTCAGTTGCCGAATATGGGATCTAGTTTCCTGATCAGGGATCATACTTGGGCCCCCTGGAATAGAAGCTTGCTGTCTTAGCCTCTGGACCACCAGGGAAGTCTCTATTTTATTTTATGACTATTAAAAAAAATTTTTTTTTTGGCTGCACTGCACAGCATGTGGGATCTTAGTTCCCCAACCAGGGATCGAACCCACATCCTCTGCATTGGAAACTCAGAGTCTTAACCACTGGAGTGCCAGGGAAATCCAGCCTTGCTTGGCATTAAAAATCAAGAGCACACATATACAAAGACCTAAAAGGAAGGTCAATAATCCACAGGTGAAAAGGAGGATTTTTTCATTTTGAGAGAAGTGTCAATACCACACTGATCTCCCTTGACACACTTAAAATACGAATGCGTCATCAGATAAAATAAAAACGTTCCGTTTGCTCAGGCTGCCCAGACGTGGGGATCAGGGCGCAGTGACCTAGACAGTGCGGCCACATCCACAGATGGGAACACCAAACACACCAACAGTCCCTGAAAAAAAAGTGCCTCGTGGACAGTTCGTGCACATTTTTGCTTCTTAGTGACAACTGTGCACTAAGATCAGAAATGCTATGGAAAAAAGAACTACACGAAAACATGTCTTTGCCTATGTGTGGGTAGGAAACAACGCACATGACTAGTAGATTACCTGCAAGTTTTTATTAATTGGCTATAATTTTTTCTTATTTTATAGTTTTTATTTTACTCTGTAGGCCACCTATGTAGCATGTGGGATCTTAGTTCTCCGACCAGGGATCAAACCCGCAGTCCTCGCATAGAAAGTATGGAATCCTAATCACTGGACCTCCAGGGAAGTCCCATAGTTGGCTGTAATTTATTAACCAAATCATAACTGGAATTCTTTGTAGGCTTTAAGAAGCTACATCTTGGGACGTCCCCGGTCCAAGGGTTAAGAATCCACCTGCCAATGTAGAGGATGTTGGTTTGATCGCTGGTCCGGGAAGATTCCACATGCCAAGAACAACGAAGCCCAAGAGCCCCAACTACTGAGCTCAAGTGCCCAGAGCCCATGTTTTGCAACAAGAGAAGTCAGTGCACCTAGAGAGCAGCCCCAGCTCGCCGCAACTGGAGAAAAGCCCTCGCAAAGCAATGAAGACCCAGTGCAGCCAACAATAAATTCAATTAAAAAAAATCTAAACCTTATTTTTAAAAAGACGTATCTTGTGGTAATCATTTTGCAAGATACACACAGATCAAATTATCATGTTGTACCCCTTAAACTTACAGAATGTTGTCAATTATATCTCAGTAGAACTGGAAAAAAGAAGCCACATCATACACAAAAATTATATACTTTTAAGAAAAGTTTTTATGAAATATAGTTGATTTACAATGGTGTGTTAGTTTCAGGAGTATAGCAAAGTGATTCAGTTACAGATATGCTTTTCCATTACAAGTTATTACAAGATACTGAGTAAAGAGTATGCCTGATTGTGCTATGCAGCAGGTCCTCGTTGGCATCTACTTCACATATAGTAGTGCAGACATTTTAGTCCTAAACTCCTAACTTATCACTCACCCCCCAAATTGTAGTTAAAACAAGGCGTGTGTGGGAGGGAAACGGGGGAGTCAGTGATTAATGGGTATAGTTTCAGTTTTGCAAGAAGAAAAAGTTCTAGAGATCTTAACACTAATGAACTGTTAACACTCGAAAATGGTTAAGGTGGTAAGTTTAATGTTATGCATTTTTAACCACAATAAAAATAAAACATCAAGGGGGAAAACCCCATAAAGTATGGCCCAGAATGATCAGTACTAGTACAATTCAGAATATATATGTGTGTATATATATATATTTAGTATTAGAGGAAAAAAAAGGCATCCAGATTAAAAAAAAAATTACTTACAAGGGAAGAAAATTACACTACTACTGTTCTTCCAGATCAGCACTGTTCAGTAATAATACACCATGACAGGACTTCCCTGGAGGTGCAGTGGTTGACTCTGGTCTTCCACTGTAGAGTCAAGGGTTCAATCCCTGGTCAGGGAACTAAGATCTCACATGTCTTGAGGCATGATCAAAAAAAAAAGCAAGCCGCATATGTAATTTTAAATTATCTAAGAGCCATATCTTTAAGTAAAAATAATCAAAATTAATTTGAATATATTTTATTTAACCCAATGTTGGATATTCTAACAACCCAATATATCTGAAATATTACTTCAACATGTAATCAATATAAAAACATTTTCAGGTGCTAGTCACACTCTTTTTTCGACTATCTGCTGAGAAGAATACAGCTCTTTGTTAGTCAGTCACCATGTGAAAAAGAAATATCTCGAAATTAACAATCTAAAATCGTTTACCCAATGAACCACACTCCTGGGGTATACTCCTAACATCATAACGAAAGTAAATGTTACCCAGTGGATTCCAGAATTTATGTCTGCCCCAGTGAGATATTCTGACATTTGCCACCAAACCACTATGAACTATTACATCACACAATAAAGGGCAGTTGACACTTCTCATTTTTCCTCAACTCTGTATTTAATGGATACCCTAAATGTTAACAAACAAAAACTCTTAATTTGGGGGGACTTCCCTGGCGGTCCAGTGGTTAAGAATCTGCCTGCCCGTGCAGGGGACACAGGTTCGATCCCGTCTGGGAAGGTTCCACACACCTCGTAGCAACTACTGAGCCCACGTGCCTAGAATCAGTGCTCTGTAGCAACTCACTGCAGTGAGAAGCCTGCGCACCCTCACGAATAGTAGCCCCTGCTCGCGGCAACCGGAGGAAGCTTGTGCACGGCCGTGAAGACCCAGAGCAGCCGAACACAAAATTAATTAACTTAAAAAAGATAATGATTCTCCCCCCAAACAACAAAAAACAGTTTGCAGCCTTCTAGGTTTTCCTATACATATACAAGCACATTCAAATTTTCGGTTTTGCTTTACTTTGTTTTTTAACCTACTTAAAATATTACTCATATTGATCTGCATGTAGCTTTTTTTTCTCTAATGTAACATTGGCATCTTTCCATGTCTGTACTTATGGACTTATGGATTGACTTCATTGTTCTTTTTTTTCTGGCCCACTCCAATTAGCTTACAAAATCTTAGTTCCTTAGGGGATTGAACCCAGACCCAGCCAGGTCCTAACCATTGAACCACCAGGGAATTCCCAACCTCATTGTTCTTAATGACTATCTAATAATCACCCCTTTTTGAAAGCTCACTCTATATACCAGTGCTATACTAACAAATATTACATAGGTTATTCCTTACAACCCTATAAGGTGGGTGTTAACTATTTTTCTTTTTCCTTATTTTACCAAAGAGGAATTGAATGCCCAGAGAGGTTAAGGACTTTGTCCAAGGTCACACAGTTAAGAAGAGGCAGTGCCATGCCCCAAATCCAGCTATTTTTATTCCAGAGCCTGTGTGTGCTCTTAACTATTATTATACTGTAATCCCATTGAGTGTCCAGATTGAATTAACTGTTTCCCTCCTGATAAACGCTCTCTACTTCTAGTTTATGTTGCTTGCCTGTTTTTGTTTTTTTTTAATTGTTTTTACATCTGGAATTTGTCCTTGTGAACTGTGTGAGATAAGGGTTTAATTTTTTTTTTTTCCAAATAGGAAACATCACTAACATAATTTCTTGACTATTCCATTTCCCCCACTAATTATTTTACTTTCTTATTTATTTATGGTTTGCTGGGTCTTCATTGCTGCTGGGCTTTCTCCAGTTGCGGCGAGTGGGGCTTCTTCTCTACTTGTGGGGCCTGGGCCTCTCATTGCAGTGGCTTCTCTTGCTGCTCAGTCAGGCTCTAGATGTCTGGGCTTCCTTAACTGTGCTTCCTGAGCTCTAGAGCACAGGCTCAAAAGTTGTGGCCCATGGGTTCCTCCACTAATTGAAATTTGATTTTTATCATGCTATATATATATATAATCTAGATCTGGGTCCTATTCTATTCTGAACAAGTATAATATAGGGGTTTTTTTTGGGGGGGGCGGGGCACGCCCCAGGGTCTCAGCTGTGCTGTGCAGGAGCTTTTAGCTGTGCCATGTGAACCCTTAGTTGCAGCATGTGGGATCTAGTTCCCTGACCTGGGATCAAACCCAGGGCCCCTGCATTGGAAGTGTGGTTGTCTTAGCCACTAGACCACCAGGAAGTCCCACAATATGGTTTTAACAACTGTAGCTTCACAGTATATACAGCAAGGCACAGTCAATGGACCCAAACCTTTCCAACCTTCTCAAGCCCCCAACCTTGACCCTTCTACCTGTTTTCCTTCTACTTTGTGGCACTCCTTAAAAACCCTTTTCAGTTACCAAAGTTTCAATACCTTCAACTTCCCTATATTTGTATTCATACTTTCTTCCCATCTCAAGAAGATATTCCTATTTTCCCCATCGCAAGCATTATTTTTCACCTAGGTTCTCATTCCCAACTAACTCTACCTCCTCCAGACCTCACCAGCAACCATCCTTCTTACTCAAGACTTCCATTCCTCATTCTCCACTGGCTTTTTGTTTGCCTCTACAAACATATTCTCTCCCTGGCTTAAAAACAAATACAAAAACAAATGCCTTAAGACCCAACCACTCACCCATCCATCCACCCACCCACTCATCCACCCACCAACCCATCCACCCACCAGCCCATCCATCCACCAACCCATTCCTCCATCCATCCATTCCTCCATCCTCTGTCTGCTCCCACCCCCACATCCAACACCCCCTCCAATCTTTACAGCAGTTTCTACCACTGCACTGAAGCTCTTCTCTGGAACACCAACCAGGCCAACTGTCTTTTCTCACTCTTCATTCACCTCATGAACGCTCAGAAGACTTCAACACTATGTCTTTCTTTTCAGCATTTACTTCTTTATTTGACTGCTCTGGGCCTTAGTTGTGGCACGGGGCGGGCTTCCTCTAGTGGTGGTGAGCAGGAGCTGCTTGCTCGTTGCAGCGAGGGGGCTTTTCACCGTGGTGGATTCCCCTGTCGCGGAGCAAGGGCTCTAAAGCTTGAGGGCTTCAGGAGCTGCTGCCCTTGGGCTCAGTGGTTGCAGCTCGCTGGCTCTACAGCACGAGCTCAGTAGCTGCGGTGTGCGGGCTTAGTTGTCCTGAGGCATGTGGAATCTTCCCCGACCAGGGATCAAACCTGTGTCCCCCACACTGGCCAACGGATTCTTAACCACAGGACCACCAGGGGCGTCCTCAAGCTCTTCTCTTGATTTTATTCAACTGGCATAAAACACTCGGTACTGCCTTTGTTCATATTTATTTATGTATTTGGCTGTGCCGGGAATTAGATGCAGCATTCGGGATCGTCCATCTTTGCTGCGTGTGGGATCTAGTTCCCTGACCAGGGATCGAACCCGAGCCCCCTGCATTGGGAGCTCAGAGTCTTAACCACTGGACCACCAGGGAAGTCTCTTTACTGTTATTTTTAAAAACAGTTTTTATTGAGGTATAACATACACAGCATAAAATTCATCCATGTTACAATTCAATGACTTTGGCAAGTATCACCACAATCCAGTTGAAAACATCACCACCACAAACTGCTCCCTCATGTCCATTTACAACTAACTCCCCTCCCACCCCCAGCCTTAAGCAAACCCTGCTC
The DNA here is from genome assembly GCF_000754665.1 of Bison bison bison. Taxonomy (NCBI): domain Eukaryota; kingdom Metazoa; phylum Chordata; class Mammalia; order Artiodactyla; family Bovidae; genus Bison; species Bison bison. Next base: position 7,894,701 of record NW_011494943.1, read on the forward strand.
TGCTTTCTACTTCTTTGTATTTGCTGTTTCTAGTCCACACAAATGGACACTTACAATAGTACATCATCTTGTTTCTGGCTACTTTCACTTACCACAATGCTTTTGGGGTTAATCTGCATTGTGTAGCATATATCAATAGCTGTTTTCTTTAAATTGCTGAATAGTATTGTAATGTATGAATATACCTTATTTTGTTAATCCATTCACCAGTTGATGGACATTTGGATTACTTTCAGTTTTTTGATCATTATGAGCAATGCTGTTAAGAACAATTGAACACATGTCTTGGTGGGTATCTATGTCTTCATTTCTTTTGAATAGATTTACTCATTGGAAAAGACCTTGATGCTGGGAAAGATTGAAGGCAGGAGGAGAAGGGGACGACAGAGGATGAGATGGTTGGATGCCATTATTGTCTCGATGGACGTGAGTTTGAGCAAGCTCCAGGAGATGGTGAAGGACAGGGACCTGGTGTGCTGCAGTTCGTGGGGTCGCAAAGAGTCAGACACGACTGAGCCACTGAACAACAAGAGGACTGCGACGCTAGATCATAAGGTAAACTTATGTTTAACTTTTTAAGATACTCTCAAACTCTTTTCCAAATTGGCCATTACCATTTTGCATTCCCATCCATAAGGTACAAGGATCCCAATTTCTCTGCATTCTCACCAACACCTGATGTTGTCTTTTTTACCGTTGCTTTCCTAGCAGTTTTGAAGTGCTATCTCATTGTGGTTTTAATTGTATTTCCCTAATAACTACTGATGCTGAGCATCTTTCCATGTGTTTATTGGCTATTCCTGTATCTTCTTTGGTGAAATGTCTATTCAACTCTTTTGTCCATTTTTAAATTGAGTTGTCGTCTTAATATTGAGTTGTAAGAGTTGTCAAAATATTCTGGATGTAAATCTTCTATGTGTTTTGCAAATATTTTCATTCAGAAGGTGGCTTGTCTTTTCATCTCCTTAATGTTGGTTGAAGTAAAAACATTTTTAATTTGGAAGAAATCCAATTTATCAGTTTTTTCCCTTATGGATTTAGCTTTTGGCATTGTATCAAAGAACTCTGCCCAATCTGAAACAAATACATAGCTTCTCCTATGTCTTCTTTTAGGGGTTTTATAGTTCTAACTCTTGAATCTAAGTCCTTTTTTTTTTTTTTTTAAATTTTTGGCCCCATCACGGAGCATGTGGGATCCTCAACCAGGGTTTGAACTCTCACCCCCTGCATTGGAAGACAGAGTGTTAACCACTGGACCACCAGGGAAGTCCTCTTTGCTGTCATTTAGTCACTAAGACGTGTCCGACTTTTTTTGTGACCCCCATGGGCTATAGCTCACCAGGCTTCTCTGTCCATGGAATTTTCCAGATAAGAACACAGGAGAGGGTTGCCATTTCCTTCTCCAGGGGAATAGAGGATAGACAAGGATAGAACCTGAGTCTCCTGCACTTGCAGGCAGATTCTTCACATCTGAGCCACCAAGGAAGCCCTGGGGAAGTCCTAGGTCCCTTTTAAAAACAGCTTTATTGAGAGATAATTCACATACCATACAAGCCATCTATTTAAAACATACAGTTAGATGGTTTTTTAGTATATTCACAAGTTATGCAACTATTCATCATTATCCAATTTTAGAATATTTTCATAATCCCAGAAAGAAACCCTGTTAGCAATCACTTCTCATCTCCCCCTCCCCCAGCCACTGGCAGTCACTAATCTCCTTTCTGTCTCTATGGATTTGCCTCTTCTGGACATGTCATATAAACGGGATTATACAGTATATGGCCTTTTGCCTCTGGCTTCTTTCACTTCATGTAGTGTCTCTCCGGTTTCAGCTAAGCTATAGCACATATCAATATGTCATTCCTTTTCATTGACGAATAACACTCTGCTGCACGGATTTACCACATTTTATCAGATGTTCCAGTCACCAGTTGTTGAACATTAGGGTTATTCCCACCTCTTAGCTACTATGACTAACGCTGCTATCCACATTCATGTACATGTTTTGGTATGGAATATTTTTATTTTCATTTTTCTTGGGCACACATACACACACACACACCCCCCTAGGACTGTAACTGCTGAGTTATAAAGTAACAAAGCATTTGAGGAACTGTTAAACTGTTTTCCATAGCAGCTGTACCTTTTTACATTCCTATCAGTGGTAGACCAGGATTTCAGTTTCTCCACATTCTCACCAGCTCTTACTATTTGTTTTTAAAAATTATTGCCATCCTAGTGGCTGTGAAGTGGTAATCTACCTGTAGTTTTGATTTGCATTCCCCTAAAGGCCAATAGGAAAGTTATGACCAACCTAGATAGCATATTCAAAAGCAGAGACATTACTTTGCCAACAAAGGTCCGTCTAGTCAAGGCTATGGTTTTTCCAGTGGTCATGTATGGATGTGAGAGTTGGACTGTGAAGAAAGCTGAGCTCCAAAGAATTGATGCTTTTCAACTGTGGTGTTGGAGAAGACTCTTGACAGTTCCCTGGACTGCAAGGAGATCCAACCAGTCCATTCTGAAGGAGATCAGCCCTGGGTGTTCTTTGGAGGGAATGATGCTGAAGCTGAAACTCCAGTACTTTGGCCACCTCATGCGAAGAGCTGACTCATTGGAAAAGACCCTGATGCTGGGAGGGATTGGGGGCAGGAGGAGAAGGGGACGACAGAGGATGAGATGGCTGGATGGCATCACAGACTCGATGGACATGAGTTTGAGTGAACTCCGGGAGTTGGTGATGGACAGGGAGGCCTGGCATGCTGCGATTCATGGGGTCGCAAAGAGTCAGACACGACTGAGCGACTGAACTGAACTGAACTGAACTGAATGTGGATGGGCTTCATCCAATCAGTTGAAGGCTTTAAAAGCCAAAACTGAGGTTTCTCAGAGGAAAAAGAATTCCGCTGTAAGACTTACGTACATATGTACAGCTGAGTCCCCTTGCTGTTCACCTGAAACTACCACAACATTGTTAACTGGCTATGCTGCTAAGTCGCTCAGTCGTGTCCGACTCTGTGTGAGCCCACAGACGGCAGCCCACCGGGCTCCCCCGTCCCTGGGATTCTCCAGGCAAGAACACTGAAGTGGGTTGCCATTTCCTTATAAGTGGCTATACCCCAATGCAAAATAAACAGTTTAAAGTATGGGGGAAAAAAAAAAGTAACACAGAAATCCTGCCTGAGCTTCTCGTCTGGCAGCCTCTCATACAGATTTCAGACTGACGAATACAACATCAGTTCCTGAGAATCCAGCTTGCCGGCCAACCCTACAACTTTCAGACTTGC
>NW_011494943.1:7898090-7903578 GCF_000754665.1 Bison bison bison
ACATATTTCAGACTTGCCAGCCTCACAATAATGGAGGCCAATTATATGTGTCCGTCTCCCATGGGTTCTCTTTCTCTGGAGAACCCTGGTGATACAGCCACCATAGAGCCTGTATTGTTAATCCTCCCTTCTGTGACCCTCATCATGAACTACAAAGCTGATTTGAGGGCTTCTGTCCTGATGCTTGCCATAGGCATCAAAATCCCAGGATCAGAATCTACACACTAGCACACAGCTCAGTGCATCAGTGCCTGATAATGTGCACTGACGGTAATAAACAGAATGAGAAAAGGGTTGCTAGGAAACAAAGCACACAACCACTATCATATAAGGAAATCAAAGGCCCTCAATCATAAGACAGCATCGAAAAGTGAAAGAAGTCAGTCTGCTCTCAATGAAGTAAGGTACAAGTAAAGCAACAATACTGGAGGTTTCGAAAGTAGAATTACCACCTTTTAAGCATTCAAAAATAATACCAGCATTTGAACTCTTGATCTTTATGACTCCATCATTAAATAGAACAACCATTAGCCTTATTATGGTATTAAATGTACATACTAAAATTTTTAGAAACCTACTTAATTTTATTTTTTACGTTTTTAAAATATTTTTTTATGTGTGGACTATTTTTAAAGTTTTTATTGAATTTGTTGCAACATTGTTTCTGTTTTATGTTTTGGTTTTTTCGACCTCAAGGCATGTGGGATCCCAGCTCCCTGACCATGGATTGAACCTGCACCCCCTTCCTTAGAAGGCTAAGTCTTAAACTTTGGACTACCAGGGAAGTCCCAAGAGACCTGCTTAATTTTGGTTAATGCATCAGTCAAAATTTGCCAAAACCAAATACTTCTTTACTCTGCAGTAGGTTTCCCTGGTGGCTCAGTAGTAAAGAATCCACCTGCCAATGCAGGAGACGAGGGTTCAATCCCTGGGTTGGGAAGACCCCTGGAGAAGGAAATGGCAACCCACTCCAGTATTCTTGCCTGGGAGATCCCATGGACAGAGGAGCCTGGCGGGCTACAGTCCACAGGGTTGCAAAAGAGCCAGACATGACTTATCAACTAAACAACAACAAAGCTAAGAGAAACTTTTATAACTGTACGACCAGCAAAGACTTAGTACCCACACTTTAGAAACTGCTCTTGCCCTAGGACAGACCCACTTGACAAGCATATATGTACTCCAATACAACAAAAAATTTGGAGAATGATGATGTTAGCTGCCCAGGACTCTGATTACCATTCTGAATTTTATTTACTTTTTAAAAAATTATTTACTTATTTGGCTGCATCAGGCCTGAGATGCAGCACGCAGGATCTTTGTCCCCTCACGCGGGATCTTCGTCCCCTCACGTGGGATCTCCAGTTGTGGTGCTCAGTGGTTGCGGTGTTTGGCTGGGGGTTTAGCTGCCCCGGGGCATGTGGGATCTTAGTTTCCCGACCAGGGATCTAATCCCCTGCATTGCAAAGCATGTTCTTACCCACTGGACCACTAGGGAAGTTTCACCATTTTTAATTTTTTAATTTTATGTTTTTAACATTTTGTATTGAAGTATAGCCAATTAACAATGCTGTGAATAGTTTCAGGTGAACAGCGAAGGGACTCAGCCACACATATACACGTAACCATTCTCCCCCAACTCCCCTTCCATCCAGGCTGCCCAGTGACATCGAGCAGAATTCCATGTGCTACAGAGTACGTCCCTGTTGGTTATCCATTTTAAATACAGCCGTGTATACATGTCCATCCCAAACCCCCTAACTATCCCTTCCCCATCTTAAATTTTTATAATAAGAAGTTTCCCTCTTAACACCTGAGCAAAATGAATTACTCCTATTTTCCAATTTGCTCAAATATGTAAGAGGGAAATGAACTTGATTTATCAGGTACTGAATTAAAATGAATGTCTTTACGGTATGCTATTTCTTCCTGGACAGAGAAAAACAGAACCAATGACTCTTATCAATATGGAGACACCTTTCAAAAGTTGGGCCTGCGCGCATAAAAACAACACGTCAGCAAAACCATACCTTTGCTGAACAAAATGATCGTGGGCTTTGAAAGAAACAAAGATCTCAGAGGAGGATTTAAAAGCACAGAATGGCTTCCAACTCAAAAATTACAAAGGCACAACCCTGTGCCTTTTAGCACTGTGCAGAAGAGTGTTAAAAACAGCTTTCTATGCTAATGTACAAACACTCTACAGCAACAAATTCCCATCATACCTCCTGTTATTTAAATGATTAATATTTGTGTATTTATTAACAAAGCTAAAAACTGCCTGAGAACATATGCATAAGGTTAATCATTGCTGCATTGTGTGTAACAGTAAAAGGCTGGGGCGGGAAGACACTTCCAAATGTTCACCAGTAGGAGACTGCGAAAAACCAATAGCGTGTACACACCAAGGAATGTTATATAGTTGTTTTATTTTTTAAAAGAACAACAATAACAGCAACAACAACAAAAAAACCCTAATATGGAGATAACAGAAAAAGATCTCCAGTATCTTTGCAAGTAAAAAAAACAAAACAAAACAAGGTGCAGAGCAGTCTAAGTAGTTACACTTGTATTTACACAAGAAACTCTGGAAGAATTCCAGAAAGTGGTTACGTAGGTAAGGGCGGCATACAGGGAGGAACTGGGTGGATGAACAGCACTGTGAGAACTAGACTCTCACTGTATGCCTTTTCATTCTTTTCAACTTTGAACTATGTGACTATATGACTAACTCGAACAAATAATTAATTCTAAACAATTTTAGGCTATTTTATTTTCGCCTATCTCTAGTGAAGAAAAAAAAAAAAGCTATAAACCCAAGTGCCAACATGAAATCAGCTGTTCTCAATATCTTTTAAATGTTTCCAGGTCAACATGCCTCTGCCTTTCTTATCAATATGGAGACACCTTTTAAAGGACAAAGACACCTTTTAAAGGAACCCCAAATTAAGGGGTTCCTTTCAAAATACAAAAAGCAGAAAAACCAATCTCTGCTGGGCTCTGTGACCATCATTACAGGGACAGATGACCTTGTGCTTGCTGTGGAGTTATAGAGACTTCCTGGTGAGCCAGAGGGCGGTCCCAGCTCAGCCAGGTTGGTCACCTGGAGAAAGCTGATTCTGCTGTTTGCTTTGTTTCACTCTCGGTACCAAAGATAGGGAGACCTCAAGATCAACCCAGTCTGATCCTTCAACAGGGAGACAGGCCTCTGAGTTTTGTACCAATACTGATGCAGAATAGCCTCCATTCCACAAATCGTCAAGGATGAGTTCAAAATCCAATTCCTTAAGAAAGGCAGAGGCTGACGGTTTAGTAAGAAGAGCACTAACTTGCTGGGTAACCTTGGCCTTTACCAACTCACTTCTCTGAGTCTCCATTTTCTTACCCGCCAAACGAATGGATCAGGGGCCAGATTCTCTGCAAGGTTCCTTTGGGGCTCAAATACTATAATCCAGGGACTGCCCTGATGGTCCAGCAGTTAAGACTCCAAGCTTCCAATGCAGGGGGCATCAGTCCGATTTCTGGTAGGGACTCTGTATGCTGCACTGCCCGGCCAAAGAAACAAAAAATATTATAATCCAATAGTCAGGTAAATTTAAAGACCACATGAGGGACTTGTATCTGCCTTGCAATGCAAGGGACGAAGATTCGATCCCTGGTCAGGGAACCAAGATCCCACATGCCATGGAACAACTAAGCCTCTGTGCTATAACTACTGAACCCTCGAGCCACAACTAGAGAGTCTTAGAGAGAGTCCGTTCTCTGCAGAGAAAGATCCCTGTGTGCCGAAAAGAGGCGACACAGCCAAATAAATAAAACAATAATACTGATAAAGATCACGTGAAAGATAGCAGATGCCTCTAGACTAGCACATATACGCCAAGTACATAAATTTTCAAGTACACAGAGGTCTGCTGACTGGGACATGAATGTTCTGATTCCTATTTTCTGTGTTTTATGTTCAACATACAAAATTTGGTGCACCTGCTACAAAGATTTCTCTCGTGCAAAAGCTCTGATTAAAAATGAGTTACCATTAGGTGAAACTTTTAAAAAAGATTGGTAGAGCAGAGATAATGATTGAAGACTATAAGTATGGAGGGTGATGGTTAGGGAAAGTTTCATTTTGGTCCATTACCCTTTTATTATCATCATCCAAGATCCACAGTTGCATCAATATCCTTTGGGGACTTTGATCGACCTATGCTTATTCTGGTAAGTGAAGGATGGATGAATACTCTTCTGAGGCAGTGAACTCCAACTTCAGCAAAACACGCTCCATATGCGAATCAATAAAAGCTAAGTGATTTCCGAAAAGTCCACAAATAATTGTGTATATTTTTGTCGACTAAAAAGGAAAATGCATGCCTCCTTTAGCACTGGGTTCATACGTCGTAATTAGCCAGAGCTTTATTAAAACACTAATGATGCCTCCCTTGATCTCAGACTGTACTAAAGCAGCTCAAAAGCATATTCATGTCTGCGACGATTCATTCTTTGGCACAAAAGCAGTGTGCGACACGGCCCTGGCAGACACACGGCAGGGGGCAGGTTCATTGTCTGGTCCCAGCCTTCACCTGGCACAAACTGGATCGACTGCTGAGAAACCAGCTCATCTCATTAGCATGTCTTTATTCTACTGCTGTAATTCTGACATCTCTCCAAGATCATGAAAATCCTCATCAGGTCCAAAGCAAAGGGAAGATGGTAGCCATGGGTCCCCACAAGTCTTGAGAAAAGTATTGAAAAACAAAGAGCCAGGAGTTAGGTCTTGGGCCAGCAGTTTTGAATTGGCTGGTGCTCAATCCACTTGTAAGCCTCTCTGTGCTGTCAAAATTCTCCTCCACTTCCAATATTTATGCTACAAGCCAGAGGCTGGAGACATTTATCGTTTTAATGATTCTCAAAACAAACATAATACTTCTAGACACTGTCAATACCTGTGCCCTATCCCAGGGCTATTCTCATTCCAAATGCCAGGCTTGCCACTACTCTGGCAAAGCGACAACCCGAATGACTCTGATACATTTCTGTTAAACTCCTTTCTTCTGACAGCCTCTCGAAAAAGCACCCGCAACAGCAAACGCATTTTCGGCCGCCATCCTCCAGCAGCTTCCCCCTCGCCCCCCAACCCCGCAACCAGGAGAACCTAATTCAAACCTGTGCCTCCCTCTCCGGAGGCCACCAGGGCCAGCACCTAGCACAGGTGCCCGCTTCGGATGCCAACCCGTTCCACCTCACCCTCAGCTCCTGAGGGGGCCCGGGCATCGGGCGGGAAGAAGGGACCCGGCCTGCGCCGTGGACACCCCGCCCCTCGGAGCCGCAGTCCCCAGAGCGCACGTCTCCGTCACAGGACCCGATGGCGCGCAGGCCGCTCCCAGCCCCCGGCGGAGGGGCTGCCCACCCCGGCGACCCCTGCCAAGGGCCCTAAAGCAGCCCCTCCCAGACCTGGTCCAACACCTCCCACCCTCCGAGATGGCTCTGCAGC
>NW_011494943.1:7904184-7908298 GCF_000754665.1 Bison bison bison
GTTCGCTCACCATTATCCCCAGCATCCGAAGGGCGCACGCGGCTTCCCGGCCGGGAGGATGCCTTCTCCAGCCCCACCCCTCAGCATCCCAAAGCCAATGGTCAGAAACCCTGCAGAGGGGTGCCCCTAGCCCTCCCGCCCCAGCCGAGGAACTTCGTGTGGGTTCCCCCCAACCCCAGCGCCGTAGCCTCAAAGGGACTCCCCGGGGTCAGGGAGATTGATCAGTGCTGGTGACCTGCTCAGAAGACGTCACCGCCGACATCCGTCTCACTTTGTTGTTCCTCAGTCTCTAAGTCGTGTCCGACCCCATCGACTGCAGCACACCCGGATCCTCTGTCCTCCACTATCTCCCAGAGTTTGCTCAGACTCATGTCCATTGAGTTGGTGATGCCATCCAACCATCCCATTCTCTATCGCCCTTTCTTCCTTTTGCCTTCTATCTTTCCCAGGACCAGGGTCTTTTCTGATGAGTCGGCTCTTCGCATCAGGTGGCCAAAGTGTTGGAGCTTCAGCTTTAGCAACAGTCCTTCCAATGAATATTCAGGGTTGATTTCCTTTGGGATTGACTGGTTTGATCTCCTTGCAGTCCAAGGGACTCTCAAGAGTCTTCTCCAACACCACAGTGCAAAAGCATCCATTCTTCTGCGCTCAGCCTTCTTTATGGCCCAACTATCACATCCATACCTGACTACGGGAAAAACCATAGCTTTGTCTAGACAGACCTTTGTCTGCCAAGTGATGTCTCTGCTTTTTAAGACACTGTCTGGGTTAGTCATAGCTTTCCTTCCAAGGAGCAAGCATCTTTTTAATTTCATGGCTGCAGTCACCATCTGCAGCGATTTTGGAGCCCAAGAAAACAAAATCTGACACTACTTCCACTCCTACTTCTAACCCTCTCATTTAGCTCCTTTCAAAGAGCAGAATTCTATACACAATTCTCTGTTTATGGGTCCCTTCTGCAGCTTATGTAGCCCTGAAGTTAGGAGACCCTCAACTCAGAGTAGATCAAGACAGTGAAGCTCAGATCATGCCTTTTGGAAACTTTGGGAGCAAGGAGAGTCAAGGCGGGATGACAGGTGGAGAAGGCTTCTCTGAATGAGAACATACACCCACAGTGGGTCACTGGGACAGACAGAAGACACCACTCCAGAGCTTAATTACAGACGTGTGTTTTAAACCTTTTCTTTATTGTGTGGGTCTGGTGAGAGGGTAGACTGATTAGCAAAAACTTCAACTGCTAGAACACGATGTCAGCAGTGTTTCAACAACATCCAGTGTACTGTTGGGCCCTTGGGTTCCCTTGATTAGATTTGTAAAAGCCATTTCACAAAGTCTCTTTCCTGATTACCTTTTATACTAGTTTTTTTATCCATTTATTTATTTACTTGGCTGTCTGGAGTCTCAGTTGTGCTGTGCACGGGCTCAGCAGTTGCCTAGAGGGGACTTAAGTTGACTGGTGGGCACGTGGGATCCTAGTTCCCTGATGAGGGATAGAATCCAGCATCCCCCAACACTGGAAGGTGGATTCCCAACCACTGGACTGCCAGGGAGTTTCCTCTTTTGTACTTTTAATTGTCTTCTTCTCAGTTGCAGACCTGGTGACAAAGATACCATCACTCAATTGCCTTGGTTGTCTTCAGGGTCCCCAGGATGGCAGGAACACATACTTGTCTTTTTTTTTTTTGACTGATGCTGAGGAGCAGGCAAGTCCCTGGCCCAGGCCAGCAGATGGAAGCTTCTCCCAAGCACCAGGGCTCCGTGGCAGAGTTCAGAGCCCTCCCTCCAACCGTTGACCCTCACCACTAGAAGGCTTTTAGACATATCTTTGGAAGGGAACCAATGACTACCAGCTACCCTTTTCATCACACACAGGGCCTACCTTGTAATTACTGGGTAAAGATAAAATACAAGTCATGAAGAATCAGTATGGCCTCAAAGCAGAACGCCTTTAGCACATCACAGAGTAAAATGCCTTATAATCTTATTATCAAAGAAGTCTTTGTCCTTCCTGCCCTTGGCCATTGGTAAAGGGGGCACCATCCCTGAGTGGATTTACCCACATCTGCGGCCAGAATCAGGCAGGATGTAGCTCAGTCAGGCGGCTCTGTTCCTGTTTTTTGCAACGATCTGTTTTTCTCCCATCTCAGCCTCTGATCTTGGGAAGTGGGTTTGTTCCCTCTCTTTTTATATGTAAATATAATTTTATTATTTTTTTTTATTTATTTTTGGCTGTGCTGGGTCTTCACTGCTGCATAAGGCTTTTTTCTAGTTGCGGCAAGCAGGGGCTACTCTCTCGTTGCAGTGCATGGGCTCTCAAGGCGCAGTGGCTTTTCTTGCTGTGGAGCACAGGCTTTAGGGCACGTGGTTCATTAGGGCACGTGGGCTCAGTGGTTGCAGCTCCCTGGCTCTAGAGCACAGGCTGAATAACTGGCGCATGGGCTTAGATGTTCTGAGGCATGTGGGATCTTCCTGGATCGGGGATGGAAACCATGTCTCCTGCATTGGCAAGCAGATTTTTTTTTTTTACCACTGAGCCCCCAGGGAAGCCCTGTTCCCTATCTTGGATAACACTCCCCAAGCCTATAACTTTGTTCTTCCTCCAGTCCTTACTGGCTATTACAAAGAAGCCATTAGTGAATCAAGACTCAGTTTAAAAAAAGAAGTGATCGGGACTTCCCTGGTGGTACAGTGAATAAGAATCCGCCTGCCAATGCAGGGGACGTGGGTTTGATCCCTAGTCTGGGCAGATCCCAGAGCAACTAAGTCCACCCCCAAGCCACGACCACTGAGCCTATATGCCACAGCTACTGAAACCTATACGCCTAGAGCCTATGTTCCACAGTAAGAGAAGCCACTGCAATGAGAAGCCCAAGCATCTCAACTAGAGAGTAGCCCCCCCCCCCACCGCAATCAGAGAAAGCGCGCTCAAAGCAACCAAGACCCAGCAGAACCGAAAAAAAAAGAGTTAAGACTTAAAAAAAGAAGAAGAAGAAGTGATAATGGGAAGGGGCTGACTAGGGTCAGGAGGCAGAAGAGAAAGGGATGCCAGTAGTTCAGAGAATATTCCAGATCAAAGAGATTTTCTGTGAATTAGGTTAGAGTCCCACGGTCTACAGTGCAATCACACAGTGTTACCGTTTTGGAAAAAAGAACCTCCCCCGGTGCTCAGGGTGCAGGCGAGATAAGCAAACCCTTGAAAGAGCCGTCACTGCATTCCTCCCGGGTCCTTCCTTGGTGCCTCCGGACTCCCCTTGCCAGAGATGTGGGCCAAGGAGAGGTCCTGAGGGAAAAGATGGCACAGACAAGAGGAAAAATCCAGAAGCGAGAGCCATCAAGAGAGTCATAAAAATACTTTTAACTTGAACAAATGGTCTGGGGAGAGAAGGCGCAGGTCGCAGAGGGAAATTGCATGCAAATACCACACATCCTTTGTATAAATAGCCTCAAGGCATTCTAACCATTTCCAAGCCTAGGATGCAGCCCTTGGGAGAACCCTAGGAGAGAAGCCAGCGCTTAAGGGTCTCAGGGGTTCCCTCTAATCATCCAAGGAAGGCAGGGAGGTAACAAGCCCGTGTATTTTTATCAGGTCTTAGCCCTTCTTCTCCACCTTGGGTCTAAGGGAGAAAGGAGAAGCCTGCAGGGAGGAGAACAGAGGGATGAGGAATTTCTAGGTCAGCTAGTCCCCTTGAGCCTTTAATTTTATTCGTTTTGGTTGTCCTGGTTTCAGCCCCGTCGTGCATTTTCCACCTTTTGTGACACATCCACTAATTTCAAAGATTCGCACAGATGCCCGTATCAGGAGGGGGAGAGAGAACTTGCGGGTGAAGAGCTCATAGGTGCTGTCCTAATGGTAGCACAGAGTTCCCAAGGCAGCAGAGCCGGGGTGTCGGGGGCATGCCTCAGGGACCTGAAGGAGCTATGACAGGCTCTTTCTTGCCTGTTTGCCTTACCCTTCTGCCTGGGCTGGGTGACAGGAAAGTTAGAACTCTGGCTATCCTGAGTATCCAAAACATGGGCCCCAGGGACTACCCTGGTGGTCCAGTGGCTAAGACTCCATGCTCCCAAAGCAGGGGGCTCGGGTTCCATCGTCAGGGGGCTAAGATCTCACATGTCA
>NW_011494943.1:7908404-7914880 GCF_000754665.1 Bison bison bison
GCCCCCTGCCCCCCGCCCCGAACCTGTACCACAGCGAAGATGGAAGATCCTGTGTGCCGAAATGAAGTTCTAGAACAGCCAAATTAAAAAACAAACACACAAGGGCCCCAGTCTCAATGCATAGCCCCTCATCTCTCTCTCTCAGTCCTTGGCCCTTGGCTTCAGTGGATTCAAGCTAAAACCACAAGCAGAGAATTTCACATCCTGCTCCAGATGGGCATGCCAGGCTGATGCGGACACAGGGGCCTGATCCTAAATGTTTTGGGACCCAGCAAACTGTTCCTCCGACAACCGAAAGCTCTCTGTTGAGGAAAATAACCTTGCCCACTAGGAAATCAGCCATCGGCCTTTCATATTTTTGCGTCTTGCCAAGTGTGAATTCCTCATTGTTAATTTCCTGCTCAGCTGCGTGCCTCTAACAAAGGGCAACTGTTTAGACTCCAGTTGGGTTTGTAGCTTCTTAATCTATTTTTCAAGTTAAGATTGAAATGAAAGACAATGTTTACACTTGCCCAGTGTGGCTTGGGTGGGGAGAGTGAGGTGCCTGGGGTGTGACCTTGAAGTTGGCACTCAGTGTCCCACAAGGTACCTCACCCTGCCTCCAGCCCTGCTTCCCCGGGGCCTCTGGAGAAAGGAGAGACCTGGGACATTAATCCCATTTAAGCACTCATTTAAAGAAATCAGGAGAGTTCCTTCTATTTTGCTTTAGTTTAGTCCCAGATTGTTTCTGTCAAACACTAGAGCCCTTAAGCTCATTTCGGTACATTCGCTTCTGCCTTCACTTCCCTGTCCTTCTTTTGGTTTTGAGCTCAGCCCCATCTGGGGCTGCACATGCTACGTGATGAAATCTGTGCTAAAGGAGGTGCCACTAACGTTTCAGCCCACTTTGGATCCGCTGCCCGCTCTGCCTCCTCCAGGGGAAACACTCCAGGCAGGCAAAAAGCCCAGCATCTGTCACCTGCTAGCCAGAGAAACCAGAATGTGGAAGAGGCAGAGCCGACAGCCTCCACACCTCTATGCTCAACTGCGGTTACTTAGAAAATCAAAGGAAGAAGCTGAGAACAAATTCTCTTCCTTCTCCCAGGGTTTCTTGACAACACCGAGTGCTGGCTGGAGCGTCAGGTCTAGAAGAAGGCGGAAGGATATGTAATCCAGGGCCCCTCACCTGACAGGTCGGACATAGCTCTAGCCTGGGGAAGGCAAGGGACTTCCCCAAGGTCAGGCCAGTGGCTGCCTGGCTCAGAACTCAGGGATCCCAGGCTCCGTGCTCCGGGCCTCACTGTGGGAAACCAGAATTGCTGGTTTGGTGTGTTTATTTACAGGGTAGGTTGACTTCTAGTGCCAGAAGAAGAGGACAAAGCAGCGTGAATACATGTTCACCTGTTGGGATGCCAGGCCCCACACACCGTACACCACCCTCCCACGGAAGTTACCCAGGACTGAGCTCGAGCTCAAGCAGGGAGCAGCAGTTTTCCTACACCCTCCCTCTATCCCCCTGAAACTGGAGCTGAGGTCACATGGGTCATTCATCTCCTCCCAGGCATGGAAACCAAAGGGCAGATGAGAAAAGAGGGTTGAGGATCACCCCTGAGGGCTAGATCAGATTCTAAGCAAATAGGTTAAAAGTGTCACATACACATTCAAGGTGCTTCCCTGCTGAAGTCTGTTGCTGTTGTTCAGGTGCTAAGTCATTCTGACTCCTTGCAACCTCATGGACTGCAGCACACCAGGCTTCCCAGTTCTTCACTATCTCCTGGAGTTTACTCAAACTCATGTCCATTGAATCGGTGATACCATCCAACCATCTCATCCTCTGTCGCCCCCTTCTCCTTTTGCCCTCAATCTTTCCCAGCATCAGGGTCTTTTCCAGTGAGTCAGCTCTTCGCTAAAGTTTGATCACCGACCAGTTCCGTGACTTTGTGTGTGTGTGTGTGTATATGCTCAGTCATGTCTGACTCTTTGCAGCGCCCTGAATTGTAGCCCACCAGGCTCCTCTGTCCATGGAGTTTCCCAGGTAAGAATACTGGAGTGGGTTGCCATTTCCTTCTCCAGGGGATCTTCTCAACTTTGGATTGAACCCCCATCTCCTTCACTGGCAGGTGGCTTCTTTACCACTGAGCCACCTGGGAAGCCTGACTCCATTTACAAGACACATTTACTCCTGAGCTAATTGCTTATTCATTTAAGTGACACCTACTATCTTCACCAGGGGTTCTTCAAAGATTGTGTGTTGAGCCTGACAGAGTAATAAACAGAGATGCTACTCACCACCGTGGTTCTCAGGGTAAACTGCTGGAAGCCTCAGATTGCTATTATGTTCCACGAAGTGTATGTTTGTTATATTGCTTCATTGTGTACTGTTACCTTTCCTAGTCCAAGATGCAATCTGTGTATGAAAAGAGATCTAGCGATTTCATTAGCTTCCCCTCTGGTTTTCCTGCCTCTCAATCCTCTCTCTTCTCATCCATTCTAAAAAGCACTCCCAGCTTAACTTGCCTGATATCAGCCATCATCATCATCATATACTCTTGCCCATGTACCTCCAGTGGCTCCCTGTTACCTTACACAAGATGGATATTTTATCCCTGAGCCCTTTTCTCCCTCTGCATCTCAGTAATCTCTGCTTGTACCCTGAAAACAGGGCCCTCAAAGGCCCTCTAGATTGGCCGTCTATGGACTGGGCTGTGTATCTGTCAGCCACTACTGTTAATTTCTCACTGGTGTGTCATCGGCTAAGTACAGAGAAAGCCCATTGGGTTGGGGGCCTGCTCTCTAGAGCAGATTATTTGGGATTTTGCCAGCCAATTGCTAAACTGCCAGTAGCTTGAAATTGGCCGTGATGGAACTATTTAAACCACAGAAACCACCAAAAGCTGCAAACCAGGGCTTGCCCCACACCCCAGAGCCAGTTTGCCAGCACAACCCCAGTCTTAGATTTCTTTGAATCCCTCAGAAGGACTGGGCGCATTGTTTCCCATATGTGCGTTCCTGCTCAGTCGTGTCTGACTCTGCAACCCCACGGACTGTAGCCCGCCAGGCTCCTCTATCCATGGAATTTTCTAGGCAAGAATACTGGAGTGAGTTGCCAATTCCTACTCAAAGGTATCTTCCAGACTCAAGGATTGAATCTGAATCTCTTGCTTCTCCTGCATTGGCAGGCAGATTCTATACTACTGAGCCACCTGGGAAGCCTGTTTCCTGTATGTGAGTCATTCAATAAACGACTTGCTAAATACTTACAAAGAATAATCGATTTTGAACAATGACACCATCCAAGCAGTTTTGAATGTGTTATCTCATTTAATCTTCAAAACAACCCTGAAGCGATAAGTATGGTTATTGTTCCCATTTCCCAGATGAAGAACCTGAAACTCACTCAACCAGGTGAGGGAGCAGGAACCTGCCTGAGGTTCACCCGAGCCTAAAGCCCCAGGTCTTACCCACAGATTACCAGTCCTACCAGCTTCCATGAGGAAAACCTGTCCCTCGGCCAGGCCTGCTGGTCACCCAGCCAGCAGAGTAGTTCTTTCTGTAGGGCCACCAGTGAAAAGGGCAACACAGGGGGATGGCTCTCCACCTCACCTTCACTTTGCCTCCCCACGTTTTTTTTAAAATATTTATTGATTGATTTGGCTGTGCCAGGTCATAATTGTGGCACGTGGGATCTTTAGTCACAGCATGTCGGATCTAGCTTCCTGACCAGGGGCTGAACCGGTGCCCCCTGCATTGGGAGCATGGAGTCTTAGCCACTGGACCACCAGGGAAGTCCCTGTAAGTTTAACCTACCTTCCTCATCCCACTTCCTTCTACCTCTTCTCCTTATCTGAATTAGGACCGTTTTCAACAAGCCCTTTGATACCCCTCCTAGGTCTTTCTTGGCCTTGAACTTCTCTCCTATAGACACTTTGGTGACGCCTGTGCTCTTTAAGAACCTTCAGGTCTGGACAGAAATCCTGACTCCTTGCACAATCCTGTTTGATGACTGGGCTCTGTGCACAGCCTGGTCAGTAGCACGGCTCTGGTCTGGCAGCTCCCCAAGGACAGGTCATAGGATTTCCTCTGGCTGCTCTCAAGGCTTGATGGACATGGGTATTGCTGGTGACAAAGGCGCGTTCTGGTAGTTTCCCAGTTGTTGTGTACAACCCAGAGTTCTCGTTCTCGGTAGAAACTTCCTTCCTCTTTATGTGGAAAGCTGCCCTGTGTTTATTAACAGTACCCTGCTTGGTCCAGAGAGTGATCTATGTGGCGTGAGCTCTTGGGGTCAGGAAATAGCACATGTCCATCATCTGCCCCAAGGTGCCCTGTGTTCCCAAAGGAGAAGGTACCTGTTACCACAAAACTTGAGACAAAAAACAAAAAACAAAACAAAACCAACCAGGGACTTTAAACAAACACTTCCCCTCCAGGACTTGCTTTCCCTTTTTTTTCTCCTTCCTCAACATACCCTGGCTTCCTGTGTTTCTGAAAATTTCTGCAACCTCAAGTAGCATCTCCTTATAAACTCCAGACCACTCCAATATTTCTCTCCATTTTGCTGAGCCCTGGTCCATTTATATTCCCTCTATGACTCTGGGATTTACAGAAAAGCAAGGGAAAATAAATCCATCCTCACTGCCTGACAGCCTGGTACCTGTGGAAGGGCCTCACAGAGGTCGTTTAGACACTGTTGATGTTCACCAGTCCCTCCTTCTCTACTTCTGGGTGTGTGGTGGATGGACTTGGCTGCTCCCTGGAAGTTAGGAGTAGCCATGTGACTTTTCTGGACAATGAACCTTGAGCAGAGGTGTACTACTTCTGCGCTAAAGCACTTACTTGCCACCCTCCAGCCCTCTCATTGCCAAGTTCTGGCTGGCGCACAGGGTCAGACAGGAAACGTTGTAGGCTTTGTTGTTCATTCGGCAACCACTATAGTTCAAAAGTACTCATAGATGAATCATAAGCAAATAAGTGTAGCTGTATTCCAATAAAACTTTATTTACAAAAACAGGAGGCAGCCTGAGGGCTGTAGTTTACAAGACAGTGGAAGCTCCCATAGACTGGATCGTTATATCACTGCCCAGAGGTCAGTTTTTCTTGAAAGTCACCAAACCACAGCAAACTTCGCATGGGTGACAAGTAAGGATTGTAGTTACCCCAGCATAGCTTAGCTTAACCTAATTTGAAGAGTCTTGGCAGCAACTTGAGGAAGGATGTACCATTTTTCATGGATAAAGGAAGTGATACTTTAGCCCCCTTCTCCCCCGCTGCCCAGCACAGATCCACTCCAACCCTTGCCTCTCCAAACTTAACATTCCCCCCTCCACTTCCCAGCAGAAGCTGGAGCTTCCCAACAGAAGCTCCAATGGGTCTTGCTATGAACTTGCTTTCAAGGTAACTCTTCAAGTCCCTTTCTGGACTTCCCTGGTGGTCCAGTGGTTAAGAATCCACTGCTGGTGCGGGGGACATGGGGTTCAATCCCTGGTCTGGGAAGATTTCATATGCCAAGGGGCAACTGGGCCTGTGGGCTGCAACTGCTGAAACCCTCATGCCTAGAGCCCTGCAACTACAGAGTAGCCCCCCTATTCACCACAACTAGAGAAGGCCCTCGCACAGCAACAAAGACCAAGCACAGCCAAAAACCCACAAAACCAAAATTCTCTTCTTTCTCCTTTCTATCTACCCAAATCCTTCCCAACTTAGATTTCCCTCCTCCAAGGAACTCTCTTGGACTATCTCCTATGATTGCTAGTTTGGATCAGTCTCTGTCTGAGTTCACGAAAAAGAGCCAGGGATTTGTATTGCTCGGGGGCTCTGTTGGGCTCACCCAACAGAGTTAGGGGAGAGAGGGACTGGGCCTGGGCAAAGGTGAGTCATTTGTGCCCTGGAATCAATCTCTTAGACTCATAATCACCTTTGTCTGGAAATACATACACATAAAATTAAATGACAAAAAATAACCAAACAAGGGAATGCGTAATGCAAGTTTGAGGATTATGTGTCTGGGGAGGAAAGGAATACGCATTTGAGGAGAGGCATGGTTTTCAGAGGTAGTAGTCTTGAGTTCTGTGCTGGGTGCGTGGGTGATTGTTCATTCTGCTTCAAACTGTGCATAGGTTACACACAAACCTAATGCAGGATACAGTTCTCAAAAAAAAAAAAAAGGAAATGCCAGGTTGGAAGCCTGTCTCAAACCTTAAAGTCAGTGGCAGTCATAACAACCGGCCTCCTCCTGTGTTTTAGAAGCCTGGGTGGGGCTAGAAAGGCCCAGTGCCAGGCTCATCGATTTCTGTCCCATAGAAAGAGGCTGGTGCCTGAGTCCAAGAGGACAGCTGAGGACCCCAGAGAAGGAAGACCTTCCTAAGAAGGCTGTCTCCTGCCCTCTGGCCAAGGCCCCCCTCTGATGTTGGCCCTTCGAAAGGGTTGCCAGAGACCTACCTACCATAAGACACACCTGGCAACGGGAGGCGGGGCCGGCTTGTCACGGGGCTGGCAGGGGG
>NW_011494943.1:7914980-7920184 GCF_000754665.1 Bison bison bison
GACCACCAGTGGTGCTTCTGGGAAATGCCCTTAACTCTGCTGGGAGTGGTATGAACTTTGTCCCTTGTGGACATGTGACATCTAGTGAAAACGTAATCTGGTATAAACCAGTATGAACTCATCCCTGAGGTCTGGCTTTGACCTTCCCACTACTTCCAACAATACAGACCAGTTTTAGTATCACTGAAGGTGGATTCCAGCAGGTGGACAGAGCTAGAAAGGAGCCGGCGATATTGAAGAGCATAAGCTCTGGGAGCAAACACGTGGACCTGGGTTCAGACCTCAACTGCACCCTGAGCGAACTGGTGACTTGGCCAATTATTACCTCTCTGACCCCGCTTTTCTTCTTTGTTAATTGGGCATAAGCACAGGCCTCACCTCACTGGGCTGTTGTATTAAAAAAGGTAATCCAAATAAAGAATAGCACAGAGCTGGGTTCAGGGAACATTCTCGACAGACGTAAATCTCAATGATCACAGAGGGGGACTGGGATTTGCCTGGAGTAGACGTGTTACTGCACCAAGCCCCCATCTCCATTAAGGAAAGTTAGTCGCTCAGTTGTGTCCAACTCTTTGCAACTCCATGGACTCCTCTGTCCATGGAATTCTCCAGGCAAGAATACTGGAGTGAGTGGGTTGCCATTTCCTTCTCCAGGAGATCTTCCCGACCCAGGGATGAAACTTGGGTCTCCTGCATTGTAGACAGATTTTTTGCCATCTGAGCCATTACGGAAGCCCTTTCTTTAAGGAAAAAGACTAGAAAAACAAGGGGCCAAGTTTACCTTAACCATCATATAGTAGAAATAGCCTTGCAATGCAGGGAACTCAGGTTCGATCCCTGGTCAGAGAAATAAGACCCCACATGCCACAGGGCTACTGAGCCCCTGTGTCGCAACTGCTGAGCGCTCTAGAGCCCACGGGCTGCAGCTAGAGAGAAGCCCCAACACTGCAACTGAGACCCACCGCAACAGAAAAAAAAAGTTAAAAAAAAATAGGTTGTGTCAAACAAGCAAGAGTTGGCAATTGCTTTAGAAGTCCATAAAAGGAGAGGCAGGCCTAACCTCCAGCCTAATCCAGCTGCCCCTCGAACTCTGTCTGCATTCGACCCCCTTCCCTGACACTACATCCCCTCCCATGATTCTTTCCTCTCAACATCTTTCTGCTTCTCCTGGCCACCTTGTCCTATTGTCTCGGTATCTTGAAGCAACAGTAGGGAAACAAGAAATAAGAATTTGAGGAGGGAGGGAAGGAAGGAAAGAAGGAAAGATCTAATCCTAGTGTTCCCATAAGTCAAGCAGTGACTTTGAATAAGTTCCTCGCCCTCTCTGAGCCTCAAAGCCTATTGGAAGTTTCAAACCATAGAAGATGTTCAGGGGGTACAAAATTTCAGCAAGGGGACTGCATATGGTGGGTCTTACATACCAAGAGTCCTCAAGTTCCCCCTCTCAGTTGTTGTTTTGTTTTTTAACTTTTTGGCTGTTCTACACAGCATGTGGGATCTCAGTTCTCTGACCAGGGGTCAAACCCACGCCCCACTGCATTGCAAGTGTAGAGTTTTAACCACTGGACCGCCAAGGAAGTCCTTCTCTCAGTTCTGTTGGATCTGTTTGGGTCAGAGAATAAGAAGTAGAGAGGAAGAAGAAAGAAATAGGAATGGAATGTACATCAGAGATGGCCTGGGAATGTCAATTCTCCACCCCTCCCCCATGATTGCCCAAGAGAGCAGATGCCTCCTTTTCCTCATCTGCGGCTCATTTCTTTCCAAGCAACCCCTGTGCAAGTCCCAGTGCCCTTGATGGCTCTTTGTGAGCCCCACTGAGGTGACAGTACAGCATTAAGGAAGGTAGTGTGGTGTAATGGTTAACCACAAGGTTCTGGAACTACACCGGCTGATGCTTCACTCCAGCATTTACTACTGTGACCTTAGGTAAGCTCCTCCCCTCCTCTGTGCCTTAATTGCTTCGCTTGTGAAATGGAATTCTGGATTGTCGTGGATTGAAATGAGTTAACAGACAGTAAACTCTTTGAAAGACTTCCTTGGTGGCTCAGCGGTAAAGAATCTGCCTGCCAGGCAGGAGACTTGGGTTTGATCCCTGGGTCAGGAAGATCTCCTGGAAAAGGAAATGGCAACTCGCTCCACTATTCTAGCCTGGGAAATCCCATGGATCGAGGAATATGGTGGGCTAGTCCACTGGGTTGCAAAGAGTCGCACACCACTGAGCGACTAAACAACAATAAACTCTTCAAGAGATGCCTGGCTCACCAGAAATGCTTGGTTAATTGCAACTGTTGGTGACGATCCAGCGATTTATTGTTGCCTGTCTCTCCACCAATTCAGGACTTGCATTCCCAACATCCTTGTTATCTGGACCCCCGTCCCACCTCCCCTGCCCCCGAGGAAATACTAGCTAAGACTGTTTCTCCTAGTTGTTGTATCATGGCTCTTTCTGTAGCCTAGACCATTGATGTAACAAGGATTTTGTTCCTTCCGAGACTACTACTGTACTTTATTCGCTATTAATGGGCATGCTTTTATTGCTCTGTTTTGCCTGCTGCGCTCTGTCCTCTCGGATGAAAATAATAATACCTTCGGTTAATAACACCTTGCACTTGGGGAGCTGCTTTCGTCCCAACAGCTCAAAGCCCTCTACAAACATGACCTCATTCATTTTCCCTGTGCTCCCAGGAGGGGGGCACTCCTGTTTCCCAGCCTGGGAAGGGGAAGCCCTACTCCTATTCATTGCCAAACAGATTCTCAGAAGCCAAAGTATTGATTAAGCATCTCCACTACTCACAGCTACAAATCAGAGGCAGAATTCTGTTGCTTTCTCTGCCCAAGTTGACTTTATGTCCACAGCAGATAACCAGAACGGCTCGGGGGCCTGGTCTTCCATGCCTCTGCTGGGCGTCTACAGCTGTGCCCTGCAAATGGTAAACATTAAAGAAAGCTTCAGAACAGAGCACATTGATACCCAAGAAAAAATAGCTTTGGCAATTTTGGTGTTTTCAGGACCTGTGTCTTCCTGGAAATGGCAACCCACTCCAGTATTCTAGCCTGGAAAATCCCATGGACAGAAGAACCTAGAGGGCTACAGTCCATGGGGTCACAAAGAGTCAGACACAACTTAGGTACTAAACAGAACAAAACAAAAGGGCTCCTGGAATTTCCCTGGTGGTCCAGTGGTTAAGACTCTGTGTTTCTACTGCAAGGGGCACAGGTTTGATCCCTGGTCGGGGAACTAAGGTCCCACATGCTGCAAGGCGTAGTCAAAACAAACAAACAGACATAAGGGTTCCTGCAGCCTGCAATGCCTCTGCCCAGTTCGGTCCTACTACTCATGGCCCTGGCATGCTGGACACCTGTATGTACTTGCGAAAACTGGAGCCGCACAGTCACAGTACTTCCTTGTTCTGAGGCTGCTTGTGGCCCAGGCTCCCTGGCAAATCGCAACTGCTGGCTGCTCACTTTTGTTTTCACCTTGCAATTACTGGAAGGGAAGGGCTGCAAGCTGTACTTGACTCTTCAGCCACACTCCAGGTCTCAGCCCATGCAAACTTGGAGGGAGCGAAGTACAGTTACGGCAACAGAAATGGGTCTGGGCAGGCAAAAAGCTGACTCCTGCTCCTTCAAAACAAACAAACAAACAAAGGGACTAACTAAATGGGACAAACTCATTATAGTGCCTGAAGCTGGTTTTCATCAGTACATAAACATTGGGTGTAACTTTTTCCTTATTTATATTCTTTTTTTTTTTTTTAATATGGTTAGGTTTTCTTAGATGGAGAGTTAAATCCACTTCAGGCAAAGTCAAAATAGAATCATGGCTTCCTTTCCTTTAGCCTCCTGTTCTGAAGACTCATAATTAATTACAGTGTTCTCTTTGATTGGTATTTTAGATCCAGAACTTACAAAGTTTTTCAGAAACAGAAATTCTCACAGTGAATTCCTAGCAATGTTTATTTACCGTTCTAAATTCTCTGGCCTGTCTTCAGTCTGCTTAAACTCCTAGTTCTTCTCCCATCCTGACAATTCCCAAGCACAAAACTTGAAGGTTAAATCTAATTCAGAAGATGGAAGCTCAGTGTATATAAATAAACTTTGTTTTTAAATATCTAGAGTTGAGAGCCAGTACCTGTATAGAAACAAAGTTTCAGTTAGGTCAATCAATTTATGGAAAAACATTTTTTTTTTTTTTTAGTTTTCAATATTGGTGTCTGAGAAAGTCTCATTTTCTCCTTTCGATTATATTTAATGTACATTAACATTAGTTTACATCTTCAGAAAGCCAAGTTTTTGGCCTAAAAACGTAGGGAAAGACTGTTGGGCTTTTGGGGTGGGTTGGACTGGAAGGAGGCATGAAGAGACTACATTACACTTCAATAAAAAGCAAAAAAAAAAAAAAAAAAGTAGAGCGGCTTGAAAGTTTAAAAAAAATAAACAATTTTGAGTTGAGCAGCTTAAAAGACTCTGTTTCCTATTTTGATCACTGTGTTTCTCGAGATGACCACATCTTTCAGAGGAAGTGAGTCAAAGCCACTGTCTTGCTTTTCCAGCTGAGCATGTTCAGTTTCAATGAAGTAATGAATGAACTTGGCCGCACCACCCCCCCAAGACTACAACAGCAAATAGAGGCGCCTCAGCCAATCAGCTGGCACTCAAGGTTTTCAAGTTGAGTTCAAACAGACTCACGGGAGACCAATCAGATGGCGCGGCTCCGCCCCAAACGCCGGGTCGGGGCCAATCAGGAGCCCAAACGAGCCAAAACACAGCGTCTGGCCAATGCCCGGGAGCCCCACGGCGCCGACGTCCGCCAATGGGCGCGGCCAGGCAAAAAGAGAAACAGTGCGGGCCCGCAGGCCGCAGGATTCGAATCGAACGTCCGCACGGGAACCGGGCCCCGGCCGAGCGGAGCGGGCCAATCAGCGGCGGCGGCTCTCGGCCCCCGAACGTTGGGACACGCGGCCCCGCCCCGCGCTGTTGTTTGTGGTGTCGGCCGGCAGCGCGAGTCGGACAACAACACTCGCCAGGCGGGCGGCGCGGCGGCCGAGGGTCCGGAGGCCGCGGGCGGCGGCGGCGAGCTCGAGCGGAGGGCAGCCGGCCTCCCGCGGCCGCCGAGCCCGGGAGTGCGCGCCGGCCGGAGCCATGTCGGTGAACATGGATGAGCTGCGGCACCAGGTCATGATCAACCAGTTCGTGCTGGCCGC
>NW_011494943.1:7921081-7924632 GCF_000754665.1 Bison bison bison
CCCCCCAGGGGACTGGGACCCGGGGGTGTCTGTTTATGGAGCGCCACTTCTTGCTGTTGAGTGGCAGCAAACCCCCGCCCAGCCCCACCACCGCTTCCAAACAACCCAGCTCTACGGGGAACAGGAAAGGGACAAATCCACTCCGGCCTGGGAGCTGGGCTCTTCCTAGGTAGTTATGTCCACTCTTTCCTGTTCGTGGGAAAAGACCTAACCCCGAGCCGCCTGGAAGACTTACAGGTTTTTGACTAGATAAGCCAAGAATGCGTTTAATCTCTGTAGGTGAAGACATACAAAGCACAGGAAACAGAAGTGGTTAAGGCCTGAATTTGCTTTCTTCTCTTTTCCAAGCTGGCGCCAGGCCTGGGCCTTTGCCCTGCTGGCCATAAGGCGTCCTGCTCTCCACTGGGCTCAGGACATCCCTTCCCTTTAGAGGTTTGAATGCCTCCTCTTCCCCCTCTAGTCACCAGTGTGCCCTGCTGGGGGAGGAGGGCCCCCCGATAGGGATCGTAAAACACACTCCAGATCTGTTGCGGCTTCTGAAGTGTATTTTTTGCCATTTCTCACGCTCAGTGTCCTTGCCCACAGCTCCCTTCTCAGAGTGGCCACTTTGCCTGGAGAAGCTGCCGTGGGTTCCTCTGCTGTGTCTTGTTCTTGATGCCATGTATTCATGTAGTTACAAAGGACAAGTGGTGGGGGGGGATCTGTTTTGACCCCTTTAACCAGCTTTTCTCTTGGAATGGCCCGTTGTGTATAAATCAAAAAACAAAACTGCATTGGAGTATGATGAGGATTATGCCGGCTGCAGGACTGTGGCGGTTGAGGCCAGGCTCTTGGTAAAACAAGAGGGGTCCATCTCCAGGGGGGCCTCCACCCGCACCTGACTGAGAGGAGGCTGCCGCGTGAGCCTGGGAATGTCCTGGCTCCGTGTCCTCTCAAAGGGGCCCTTGAGGTTTGTTCCATCAACTGGTCATTTCAAAAGGCCCAGGCTTCCGGCTCAGCGACTCTGTGCTGCCTTCAGCAGAGAGGCTCGCCTGCGAGAGCCAGGACTGGTGATCCTTGCAGGTTCTGTGGCTCTTTCCCGCAGGGTTTGTAATCCTTTTGAAGCTTCCCTTGAGGGCTGTTGCCGGTTCTGTAACAGAGGGTATGATTGTTGTCTCCCATGAGTGTAGCATGTATTGAGTACCTAACCAGAACCTGAGCGAACACCATCCCTGCCCTCTTGGAGCTGGTCATTTTTTTAAGAGATAATAAATCAAAGGAAAATGTTACATAAAAATACCAAAAGTGCCCCAGGCCATGAGTAACTGATAAATAGCTGTCCCGTAGATTACTGGACATCAACAGTTGGAGGCATCTTCCCAGATAAGAGGGGGATGGGCTCCCGGGTTAGATTTGGAAGGACCAGGAAGAGGAGAAGAACACTGGCCAGGAAACAGTGGGCCGTTCAGAGCGGGCAGTGGATGCTGGGTGTGCTTGAGAGCTGGGACGCGCTCTCCGTAGCTGTTAGAAGCAGAGCTGGACTTTCACAGGACTTGGTCCAAACCCCTGGTTTCATAGAAGCAGAGAGAAGCTCCAGAGAGGTTAAGGAAGTTGCTTGAGCTCACACAGGCAGGCGGGCACGGGCCTGCTCCGGATCGCTGGCTGGTGAACTGGGGAAGTCGGTCACGATGTTGTGACGCAATCGGCTCCTGCCCCCACCCCCCATTCATTGTTTCCTGCTGCCGAGAAGTCAGCCCTGGAAGGGGGGTGGTGGTGGGGGAATAGTGAAGGGAGGAGGGAAGTGGTCTGGGTGGGGCCAGGCCTGCTGCCTTGGGTCCTGTGGCCTCCCGGGAGAGGACACGGGTTGGAACCCCAGCTGCTGATGGTGGGGGGGCGGGGTCAGCCCAGTTAATCAGAGAGGGTTGCCCTCCCCCCCACCGCCGTGGGCCTGTCCCCATTTGGGGGCTGGAGTTTTTAACTGCAGAGCTGTGTAAGCTCCGACTGAAAGGTGAAGAGTCCTCAAATCTTGCTCCCTGAGCCCTGTGCCTGGGGGAGGGGCCGGTGTTGCTAAAATTAGGAGAAATTCAAAGAAGGGCTCCCATGGCTTCCTGGGAAAGGGAGAAGCGGCCGTGGGGGTCACAACAGGCTCTGTGCAGGCCGTGTTCTCTGCTGCCTCCTCCCTGGGCCCCTGCGAGGTGCTCCTGGATGGCACCTCTATGCTCCCCACATGGCAGGGGCTGGGGGGGGCGGGGGTGGTCTGCCATCCCTGGTGTTTGCAAGGAGGCTGCCAGTTACAGCACACCAGCCTGGCCCCTGCCCTTCCTGGCTGGAGTCCCTGCTCAGGGTTGTGGCAGAAGACAGCAGAGGTTGGCATGTTTGCAGCTACCCCCGGGAAGAGGGGCTGAGTGGACTCCCCCAGACACTGGCAGCCAGTCGCTGGGGACACCAGAAACCGACCTCCCTGGTTTTTGTCCTCAGGGGAGCCTGGGCATGAAGTTACGCTAGATTGACTAATTGCAGAGGAGTAGGGGCTGGGTGGAGGTTAAGAGCTTGGGCCCGCAGACCTGGGAGTCCCCCAGGTTCCGGCTGCTCAGCTTGCATCCTGCAGTGGTGTGCTTTAAGTATTTGGCTATATCAGGTCTTAGTTGAGGCAGGCGGGTTTAGTTTCCCCGTGGCTTGTGTAATCTTAGTTCCCTGACTAGGGATTGAACCTGCGTCCCCCGTATTGGAAGGTGGATTCTTAACCACTGGGCCACTAGGGAGGTCCCTGCTGTGCTGTGTTTTGGGTCAACTGATTTGAGCTCTGGGGCTCGGTTTCCTCATCTCTAACACAGAGAATAATCAGAAAGACCTGGCACCCCCGTGAGGAGTGAGGTGACGAGGCAGAGGCCCTGACGCCTGCCAACCAGCACTGCCGCCGGGCAGGCACAGCTCCCCCTGGGCTGGCCCTTGGAGGGAAACCCCGGATCTGGCTGTCTTCCCTTGACTGGCCACCCTGGGACATCTGAGGGCAGGTTATTGAAGAGCCAGCTGGGTTTTCACCCAGGCTGAAGCGCTAAGCAGTGGTGCCCTGGGCTTCCTCCCTTGTCTCAGCTTTAATCTGACACCCTAGCTCCTGGCTGGAATTAACCGTTTGCTTCTGACACTGGGGATGTCATTCCCAAGCATCAAGAAACACTCTGGGGACTTCTCTGGTGGTCCAGTAGTTAAGACTCTGTGCTCCCAATGCAGGGGGCTTAGGTTATATCCCTGGTCAGGGAACTAGATCCCACCTGCTTGCAACTAAGACCCAGCACAGCCAAACAAGTATTTTTTCAAAAAAGAAACACTTTGGTTTTGACAAAAATTGTAGGAATCCATCCCCATGGTTTTGGTTTTTAGTGGCTCCGTGCAAGGGGTTTTTGTGCTGCTGAAACCTCTTTTGGACTGAACAATGGGAAATAAAAGAGGGTCAGGCCTGGGTGAGCCCCACGGGAAGGCAAGCTCTGTAGGACCTCGGATTGTGGCTTGGGGATCTGGGAGGAGGGCCCACGTGGGCAGCCCTCGAGACCCCCGTGTTCTCTCCCACCAGA
>NW_011494943.1:7924732-7925828 GCF_000754665.1 Bison bison bison
CCCCCAGCAGATGTGTCCCCCCAGCAACACCCCTGCCACACCGCCCAACTTCCCTGACGCGCTGGCCATGTTCTCAAAGCTTCGAGCCTCTGAG
This sequence comes from Bison bison bison, assembly GCF_000754665.1. NCBI lineage: Eukaryota > Metazoa > Chordata > Mammalia > Artiodactyla > Bovidae > Bison > Bison bison. The sequence continues at coordinate 7,924,827 of NW_011494943.1, forward strand.
GGCCTGCAGAGCAGCAACAGCCCCATGACCGCCGTGGCCTGCTCGCCCCCTGCAAACTTCAGCCCCTTCTGGGCCTCGTCCCCGCCCAGCCACCAGGCCGCCTGGATCCCGCCCTCCTCCCCCACGGCCCACAGCTTCCACCACCTCCACCACCCACAGCCCACGTGGCCCCCCGGAGCACAGCAGGGGAGCACGCAGCAGAAAGCCATGGCGGCGATGGACGGCCAGAGATGAGACTGGATGCCGCCGGGCGCTGGGCTGGAGCTGGGGGGCAGTCCAAGGGCGGGCGGGGGGGGGACTGGGCGCGCGGGGGTTTCCTGAAGATCGCACTGGAAAATTTTATATAAGAGAATTTTTGTGGGTGGGGGGACAGTAAACTTCCTGAGCCACTTGGATCCTTCAGGAGTTTCTCTTCAGGTCCAAGTTTTTTTTTTTTCCCCCTTTTTTAATATATAACTATAATATATATATGAATATATAAAAATAACTAATGTATGTGAGAACGGGGCTGGCCGACGGGGTGTTGGGTCAGTGGGGAAAGGCCAGAGAAGCCACCCAGTGGGCCAGCACCCCTTCCTCCAACCCCAGTCCCAGGGCAGGTGCTTGGGAGCCGGGTGGTGTGATTCTGCAGTCAAGTGGTGCCTGCTCGACGCCTCCTTTCAAAGGTCACACCTGGAATCGGGCGAAGGACCACGGCCTTCCCACTCCCCGTGACAGCTGTGGGAGGCATTCCCGGCGGTGCTGGGTGGCTGAAGGTGTGGGGGCCGCTGCCCACCCCCGGTCAGCGGTGCTCTGGCCGGCGTCGCCTCAGCAGCTAGCTGTGCAGGGCTCGTGTAGGACTTGTGAGCCGGCCCCCAACCCGAGGGCCGCCCAGCCTCTCCCACTGTGTGCCCGGCCGTGGACAGCAGAGTGGAGGGCTTGCCTTTGGATGGAGTTCCCAAATCAAATCATCTCACCAGGGTGAAATTTTAATTTAAAACTTAAAAGAGACTTTTCTAAAAG
>NW_011494943.1:7925928-7926786 GCF_000754665.1 Bison bison bison
TTATTTGCCTTGGTACAGAGAGCGTGCTCCTTGGGCAGAGGGGTGGGGGGGGCCCTTGGCTGTGCTGTGGTTCAGGGGACCAGCCCCATGGCCATGCGGCGGGGTTGGGAGTTCTGACAAGGGGGGCTGAAAGGTCGGATCCGGTTGGGGTGGGGAGGAGGAGGAACAGGTCCTGGCTTGGTCATAGTGACCCTCTCCTCTTAGCCCTTGGCCACCACCTCACAGCCCACCACAGGCTGAGCCTTAGCCCTGGAGCAGCCCCTATCTTTGCAGTTGGTGGTCGGGGAGCTGCCTGCCTGCCTGCCTCGGGGGGCCCGATGGTGGCCCCACACTTCAGCCTGTCCCCCCCGCCAAGGCATCTTTCTGCCCTCTCTGCTCTTCCTGCCCCCAAGCTCCTTCTGGGCACCCAGTCCCCACGTGCGTGTTGTGTGGCCACGTCCTGGAGGTCAGCTGCAGCTCTCAGGGAGCCAGAGGCCCGAGTTGGGTCCCCAAGGGGCCTGGCTTCTTCCCCTTCCGCCTTCCGGCGCTAGGATGAAGCGGTGATGGCAGTTCCTGGCCTGGTGGGGCCCTTCCTCAGACTCCCATGCAGGTGGCCAGGTGGGTGTGGAGCCCGCCCGCCCAAATGCAAGATTTGGGTGGCAGGCTCCAGGCTTGGGGTTCCTTCTCGAGCCCCTTACCGCTCCCCCCCAACCCTCAGACCCCTCCAGCACGTGTGAGTGTGTTCCCTCCTGCTCGGCAGCCCGGGCCTTGCTGTCGACCAGGCCTGCAGGGTCTGGATGTTCAGACCCAAAGTGCAGGAACACCTGGGGGTGCCCCAGCTGGCCCACCCTCCTCCTGGGCCCTCGGAAGAGCGTCGTG
>NW_011494943.1:7927526-7929714 GCF_000754665.1 Bison bison bison
CAAAAAACTGCTTCCATGACTATCCGGGTGGGACGCAATTCTTCCCTTGTCCCTGGGGCTTTGGGGACAAGGGCTTGTCCCTTACGGTTGACTCGGGTGGGCAGCAGTGAGCCCCCTCGTCTGTTGAGGCTGACACGGAGCAGGACAAGGGTCAGGCCTCAAGGCCGTCAGACACGGCCAGACTCCTCTTCTGGGGAGGGAAGGGGAGCAGGGACACGGCCTGACCCAGCAGCCCCTCTTGCGTCTGCGGCAGCCTCCAAGCGTGACCCCATGGACTGTAGCCCGCCAGGCTCCTCTGTCCATGGGATTCTCCAGGCGAGAATACTGGACTGAGGTGCCATTTCCTTCTCCAGGGGACCTTCCCAACTTGGGGATCAAACCCGCGTCTCTCGCATCACCTTCACTGGCAGGCAGATTCTTTACCACTAGCACCACCTGGGTAGGCCCCTCGTTTTGCAAGCCAGAGAAGATGGCAACCAGGAACCTTCCCAGGTGCTGGTGGCCCCATCTTCCCCAGGATGTGCCAGGAGCCTGCCAGTGGCCGCCCTTAAAGCTTCGCCCCAGGGTGCAGCCTGAGCATCTAAACCCTCCACTGCCCTGGGCGCTTACCCAGAGGGAAGGCGGTGCCTGTGCCAGAGAAGGCCTCAGCACCGGTCCAGCCAAGGTCGGGAGAGGGCCAACAACCCCTGCAGGCCTGCCAGTGCCCGGGGCCTGGGGTCTGGCCTGCGCTGCCGCCTCCCCGCCCTGGGTGCTATACTCAGTCCTCTTGAAGCCCTGGTGCCCTCAGAGAACAGCTGGCCCTGTTTGGGGGAGCCACGTACATCAGGCTGCAAGAAGTCTGCTGTCCCACCTGAACCAGGACCAGAGGAGCCTCGTGGCCCCTAGCTTTCTCCTAAGCGTTTATTTATAGCTCTGCTCAGTGAGCAGAGGTGGCCCGCGGCCCCCGGGTGGGCTCCTCGAGCCCCTCCCCAGGAGCGGCCCTGTGCACATCCAGCCCCGCTGGCAGGTTTGCCGCCTCGCCGGGCAGGTGGGCTGGGTTCGGCTGGGAGAGACGGCCCTCGGTGGAGACAGGTCTGTCTTTCTGATGACGGGAAGGAGCTGCGGGACAGGAGGGGCCCCGGATGGCTCAGGCTGACTCCCACGCCCACCGGCGGCCCACCTCGGCTTGCCCAAAGCCCCACTAACCAGGCTGAGCCAGGACATCATGCTGGAGGGTCAAGCTCTCCTACGAGCCCCTGAGCCACACTCGTTTATACTCTGAGTTAAAATAAGTCAGGGGCCAAGAGCCTGCCTCTTTGTTAACATTCCCCCTATTAATACAGGGACTGTTAGGGCCACACTGACTTAAATCAGGGCAGGAATTTCTCTTTTAAGACAGCCCCCGCTCCTGCTTCCGTAATGTGTCTTTGGAGTGGACACTGGGGTGCCAGGGAGAAGGAAGCTAAGCTCCCCCAAGAACAGTCCTGGGAGCCAGAGCCGCAGGCCGACGCTGTCTGCCCCCTGCTGAATCCTCCAGCCCAGGCTGTTTGCCTTTGTCACCAGCGCTGGTTCTGGGGCCAGACAGCTTGGCTTTGAGCCCGGCTCTGCTGCTTTCTAGCTGTGTGACCTTGGGCATGTACTTTAACCTCTCTGTGCCTTGGCTTTGTCTGCTGTAGGTGGGACTAGCAATGGTCCCTATCTTTTAACACGTGAGGATTCAAATTATTGATTCACATGTGTAAAGCTCTTCAGCAGTTAGGAACCCTTGGCAGAGGCGAGGCTGCACATCGCCACCACTGCACTGGTTTCTGCCTCCTGCAGGCACTGGGGGCTGGAACTGGAAGGCTTGGTGCAGAGGACCTCGGGCTGCGGCTCTAGACCTGGGTGGGGGTGCGGTGGGGCTCCCTGGGCCTCCAGCAAGTAGCTGCAAAGCATTGTGGGTACATAAGGTTTCATGAGAAGAAACTCAGCAGCTTTCTTAGACTTTGCAGGGGGCTTCCTAACTTAGCAGCCAGAATCCAGCACCCTTTTATTGACAGATGAGGAAACTGTCCAGGAGGAGGGGGAGATGTGCTCAGAGTCACCCGGAAGTGGTCTAGCCCCCTGGCTCCAGGCCAGTGCCCCTCTCTGGCCCCCATGGGTAGCCAAACCCCAGGGGAACACTTAGCCCTTGGGCTTTCAGGCCGGATTTGGCCCCTCTGGAGAAAGC
>NW_011494943.1:7929814-7931781 GCF_000754665.1 Bison bison bison
GGAGAAAGCATGGACCCTGGGGGCCTCGCAGGCCCAGGAGAGTCGGTGCGTGTGAGCAGTGGGGAAGGACTTGGGCCTGGAGCCAGAGCTCAGGCCGCAAGCCCGCCCCTGTTTCCTCTTCTGTGAAATGGGAGCAGTGACAGTATCTGCCCACAGACCTGGCACAAAGCAGGCGCCCGGGAGGGAAGGGTTTTCTCTCTCCTCCCTCACATCCCATCCCTCGGCTCCCAGGCCCTTCTTCTCTCCGGGGGAATAGGGTATATTCCAGCCACAGGCAGGAGAGGGGCCGGGCGGGGCAAGGAGGAGGGTCGGCAGACAGTGCCGCCCAGAAGGAACCTCCATCCCGGGAGGAGCGACCTGAGTCGCTGGCAGCCAGCGTCTGGGCGCTCTGAGGCCGCAAGGGCAGCTGGCTGCTGTTGCTGAGGGACTGCTGCCGATGCCCGTGTGGCCGGGACTGCTTGTTCTTGTGCTTCATCCCCGCGTCTGATGGGAGACGGAGAGGGGAGGCTCAGTTCTGAGACACACTCTGAGGGGGCCGTGGGGATGGGGAGAAGGGCGGCGGGCTGCTGGTCTCAGCCTGCCTCAGCGGGCGCCCTTCTCAGTCTGAATTCGTGGAAATGCCCTTTATAAGCAAGCACTTTGCTCATTGGAAAAGACCCTGATGCTAGGAAGGACTGAAGGCAAAAGGAGGAGGAGGCAGAGGATGAGATGGTTGGATGGCATCACCGACTCAGTGGACATGAATCTGAGCCAACCCAGTGAGATAGTGGAGGACGGGAGCCTGGTGTGCTGCAGTCCCCGGGTTTGCAAAGAGTCAGACATAACTTAGCGCCTGAGCAACAACAAGCACTTCATCCCCCTGTATGTCTGGCCATCTGTCCATCCATCCATCCACTTACTCTGATATCTACCCACGGACAGCAGCCCCATGCCAGGTGCTGGGTGAGTTCTGACCCTGGGTTTACAGTTCGGGAGGGGAAGTGACTAGAAAGATGCACACACACCTGCTAAGACCCAGAGGGAGGTGACAAAGCACATCCAGGATGGCCAACTGGAAGGGGACATTCCAGAACACGAGAGGTTCACAGAGTGTAGGGGGCTCAGGAAGAGTTTTGAAGAGTGGGTGATGCTGGGATCAGAGGCTTAGGTGGAAAAACTGGGGTGACAGGCTGTGGATGAAGGCTGGCCAGAAGATGGGGCCACGACATTGCTGCTAACTGGCCAAGACTGGACAGCTGTCCCCCTCTGCAAACACTGACCTGGGGGCATTTGGAGTCAGGGAGGTGGAGGAGGAAGGCAGTCGGGGTCTGGTGGCCCCAAGAAGTGCTGGGGCCTCCAGGAGCCAGACAGACCCTGCGGGACCCAAGCAAGGAGCCCGAGGGCCTCTGGGCCATCTGGACACTCACTGTCTTTGTTCAGGAGGTCCGGCAGCCTTGTTTCCATCCGTCCCTTGTAAATATGTCCATCCAGGCCCAAGATGTCCACCTCGTCGTGCTGTGGAGATGGGTGGATACCCATGGCCACCTGCCGCCTGAGCGCCCCTCCTGTCCCCTCTCTGAGTCAAATGGTGCTCAGAGCCCTCGAAGGGGCTGAGTGACAGGGTGAAGGGGACGGGCCAGATGGCCGGGAGGGCTGTCTTCTTCCCAGGAAAGGAAAAGAACCTGAGGCTTTGACTGGGTCTGATTAAGAAACTGCCCCCGAGGCTGAGGGCTGAGCAGGGGACTGCTGGCGGCTTTTCCGGAGGGACCTGGGAGTCTGGGGGCCCCTGGGGGAGCCTCCTTGGAGGCTTCCAGGAGTATCCCCACCTTCATGGCGATCTGGATCTCCTCGGTGGGGTACAGTCCCTGCGAAAGGTGCTGCAGGCGGATGCGCCGGTAGGGGTAGGTGAGGGTGTGGCTGCCCCCGCAGGGCCGGGGCGCGGAGGAGTAGCTGTAATCAGCCATGTCTGGCAGCCTGTGGTGGAGACG
>NW_011494943.1:7932079-7940760 GCF_000754665.1 Bison bison bison
TGGGGTGCAGGTGAGGGGGGTGCTCCAGGGGCCACCGCTTAGCCAGGACAGGGCGGGGGGTGAGCGAGCAGGGTGGCCTCCTGAGGGCCACACACATACACACACACACACTCTCTCTCATACACACATTCACACACGTGTATTCACAGATCCTTAAACACACATTCACACATAAGTTCGCAGACATACACACATTCTCTCACACACTCACAATGCACACACAGGCGTTCACACATTCATGCGCACATTCACGCGTACACACACATTCATCTGCTCATACAGTATACATTTAACAGTGCTCTCTCACACTTGTTCACACGCATTCACACACTCACACATACATTCACATACATGTGTTCACAAATTCTCAAACACATTCGCACATATGTTCACACATTCACACATACACATTCTCTTGCATTCTCTCAAAAACACATGCATAAACATTCACACATATAATCACACCCACATTTTCATACACACTTACACGCACGCTCACATTCTCACAGACATACACAATCACATACTCTGTCCTACATGGAGGCCCCACTCTACACACACACACACGGACACACACTGCCCTCCCCGGTGCCCCACTCTACACACACACACACACACGGACACACATTCTCTGCCCTCCCTGGTGCCCCACTCTACACACACACACACACACACACACACACACACACACTCTGCCCTCCCTGGTGCCAGGCTCCCGGGCCCAGCCCGGCTGCCCACCGTTTGTAGCAGGGGGAGCTGAGGCACTGGGCCTGCAGCAGCTCGCGGATCATCTGGCTGCTGGCCTTGACGGAGCCCCCAAAGTGGATCTGCACCTTCTCGATGTCCAGGAGCATCTTGGAGTGCATGGTGCGCAGGCGCCCCACGCTCCGCTCCACCTGCCCCAGGTCCCCCCGCGGGAAGCCGCTGCTGCCTAGCTTCAGGCTGTGGGGTGCGGGCCCAGTGGAGGGGTGAGCCACGCCCCAGCACCCTCCCTGGGAAGCAGGGCCCTTTGGAGTGGGAGCCCCCTCCACCGAACCCCAGGGACCAGGGCCGGGCTTGCCGGGGAGGGTTTCCTGAGCCGAGAGCGTGCAGGAGAGCCAGAGAGGAGAGCAGCCCAGTCCGTTGGACCCCCTCGCACCCCTGGCCCCCGTGGGCTCCAAGGGCAGCTTTGAAAACCAGCCTTTCTGCTGAACCCCCAGCCTCAGGAGGTGGAAAGCTGTGGGGAGGAGGGCAGGAGCCCCTGAGGGCATGAAATACACCCCCTCCCAGGCCCAGTGTGAGCAGGGAAAGGGCCAGGGTAGGGGGGAAGTCTCAGAGGCAACGTCCCACCAGGACGCCTGGCAGGGGCGCAAAGGCAGGTGGTTACTAGGTCTGCACCTCCTGCTCTGATGCTCCTGCCCTGCGAACAGCTGGGAGCTGCTTCAAAAAGCGCCCTAGCATCACCCCGCCCCAGCCCCCACTCTCGCCCTCCAGACCCCCTGCAAAGCCCTCACAGGACCCCGCGGCACCGCCGTACTTGCGGCTCTGCTGCCGAACCTGCTCCAGTTCAAAGACCGTGTAGGGGCGGACGGAGCGGTGCCCGGGCAGGCAGGGGCCCACGGGAGTCATGGGGATGACTCTGGGCAGGGGCAGGGAAGGGAGGAGGGTCAGAGTGAGAAACCCCAGCATCCAAACCCATCACCCACTCCTCACGCTCCACCTGCCGGAGGAGCCTTCCCACCCCAGGGGCTGAAGGCCGAGGGCTAAGAGCAGCCCAGGGCATAGAGTGGACCAGAGACAGAGGAGGAGCAGATGAGCTGGAGGCAGGCAGGGAGGACAGAAGACGCCCCCCATCACGGCCACCCTCTGGGGGTACTCACTGTCCAGTCACAGGTGTCTCCAGGGGACGGTCACATGAGAGGCAGTGGAAGTGTGCCAAGAGCTGCCTGTGAGGGATGGGACACACGCAGAGGGTGAGAGCCCTGCCCAGAGGGCCCCAAAGGGAGGGATGGAGAACTCAGAGGGTTTGGCTGGTAGGCTGGACACTCAACGCCCAGGGGGACGGGGCCCCAGGCCACCGGAGGCAGGTCTGGGCCCCACTCCCTGCACACATCAGCTACTAGAGATGCCCACTTCTGGGCACACATCTAGCGCCCATCTACCCTAACCCAAAGCCAGCAGGGCTCTCAAGGGCCCCGGCGGGTGGGTGCCCTGTGTAAGCCTTGACAGCCCTCTGGTGGCCAGGAATGGAAATGCTGGGACTCGAGCTGCCATGAGCCAGGCACCCCCAGGAGGAGTTGCCCCCGCAGGCTCTGCCTCTGGTGGGCTGGGGCCTGTCACCCTGGGACCTGAGCTCTGGGGGCTGTGGACCCCATCCCACCTGTGCCCAGAGAACCTTACGCCCCACTCCCTTCCCTCTCTCTGCTATAATATGAATCGGCCTGAGCTACAAGAGCTTTTCAAGCTCTGTCCCTTGCTATGGCCGGACAGTCCCAGATAGGATCTGCCAGTCCCTCTGAACACACATGGGGACCCTCCAGCCAGCCCACCCTCGCCCCTGCTGGGCCTCACCTCCGCATGGCGGCTGCCTCGTCCGCCTGGTAGAGTGGAGAGCGCTCTTTGAGCTGCTGTCGCAAGGATTTCCACCGATCCTCCAGTGACTGCTTCACCGGGTCCAACTCCAGGCGGTCCAGCTTGGGGGAGGAAGTGGGGGACGGGGACCAGGTGAGCTCTGAGAAAGCAGGTGGGGGTCTGCAGTGCCTGGAGGAGGTGGCGTTGCCCGGGTCACCTTGTTGTCCATCTCCACCAGGAGCTTGTCCAGCATCTTCTGCCAGTCCTGCTCCTGCCCCGTCATCTTGGCCACCAGCTCCTGCATCATGTGGTTCAGCTGCTCCGTGGTGGCGTCGAACTGGACGCGGCTCACTTTGGCCGCCAGGGCACTCTTGTCAGCTTTCTGCCCAGAGACGGGGACGAGATGCGCCCCCACCAAGATGGGAGAGAGCCACGGCGGGGCCCTGATCCACGTAGCTCAACTCTGATGCTGAGCCCACATCCCACCTTGGGCTCCTCTCCTCTCTCTGCTTTTTCAAGAGTGGGAGCGATGGGACCTCCCTGGGTGGCCTTTCTTCAGGCCTGGCCTTACCACATCGATTTCCATCTCCAGGTGTTCCCTGTCGGCCTTCTCCTTCTCCAGCTTCTCCAGACCCTGGTACAGCACCTGGGAGGCCGAGGGAGCAGAGAATAAGGAGCGGGGAGCCGGTCGCGCCCCAGCCCTGCTCCCCACCACCCTGCCAGCCCTCACGTCAATGTCCTTCTGCTTCTGCCGATGGTCTTCGATGAGGTTGCTGGTGGTGATGTTGAGTTTCTCGCAGTCGCCCTGCACCTGCAGGATGGCGCTCTGGACGTGGCCCAGCAGCTCTTCATCCTACGCCGGACAAAGGCAGGCTCCCTGGGGCGGCCCCTCCATCCCCACCTGGGGTATTGCCGCCCCCCCGACAGGGGAGCCCTTAGAACATCACCCAGCGGACAGGCTGACATCAGACCCCACTTTAGGCCTCCTGGGTTGCCATCATAGCCCACTACCACCTCTCCATGGACTAGCCTCCAGGGGCCCCATCCATTGGTGCAGGTGATCGGTAGAGGTGGTGAGCTGCCCCGGGGCCCCTGAGAGTTGGGATGTGGTCTACAGTCTCCCCTCCTGCCCTGGGCTAAGTGTGAATTCTGGAGTCCAAGAGACAGGCCTCAGGGACTTGTGGTCCTCCCTGCTCTCCACTCCCCACAGCAGGCCTGCCCTTTATAGGGGAAGAGAGAAACAGACCAGAAGACCAGTGTGAAGGAGCGGGCAACAAACCCTAAAGCTATGTCAGTGTCCCCAAGGCACAAGAATGGCTCTGCTTCACCCCTCCACCAGCTATGCTGTCCCCATCCCACCGTGGACCCAGCTCTGCCCCCCAGTCCCCTGTCCCCAGGGCTAGCTTGATGGCTGCCCTCACTGTGACCCTACAGAAAGACCAGGCACTTTCGGGCGGTTGCTAAAGGGCTCCATCATGCAAAAGTGACCCAACATCCCTCCCCTGGGGACTCCCCAGGTGGCTCCTGGCGGGCAGTCACTTGCAGCTACCCAGGAGGGAGGCAGGGGCGTCACCTGACTCTGCAGCTTGGCCTTCTTGGAGGGCCGGGAGGCAGCCAGGTTGCTGACCATGTTCTGGAGCTGCTCGTAGCGCTGCACCAGCATGCTGACCTGGTGGCTCAGGTCCAGGCTGCAGGCCGGGCACGTGGCCGCAGGGTCGATCTGGCTGGGGGCCAGGGTAGTCAGGGTCTTGTGCGGGGCCATGTTCAAGCTCATGGACAGCAGCGTGGAGGACGAGGCCAGCATGTTCTCAATGATCGTCCTGAGCTTGTCTAACTGGGTGTGGGAGAGAGGGCGGGTGCAGGGCAGTGAGCGAGTCACCACACAGTCACCGCCAGCCTTTCTGCCCTGACCTGCTGTGATCCAGGCAGTTGCTGGAGACTTGGTGCCTCGCAGGGTATGCAGCTCATGGCAGGTGCTTGATGTCTGTCCATTAAAAAGTAAACAGTGTTCCCAGGGAGGGGAGGGCAGGTGCTGATTAAGCCCTTGCAGGAAGGGGGCTTCTGTACCTTTCTCCAGCCAGCCCATTGGTGCAATGTGAGAATGTATCTCCTCTAGCTAAATCCCAGAGTGATGATGTCTGTCAGTCAGTCCACAAACACTTGAGGACCCTGGCAACACACGGGTCCTGCTCCAGGCCCTGGGCAGAGGAGCCGTGGGCTCACACATGCTCTCTCCCCATTTAGTGTGTAAATGACAATAAGAGAACGTGATTTTCTAATGCCACCTACAAAAACAGTCAACTCAAAATGGATTAAAGACCTACATGTAAAACCAAGACCATGAAACTCCTAGAAGAAAACAGGCAGGACACGTTTTGACATAAATTGTAGCAATAGGACTTCCCTGATGGTCTGCTGGAAGAATCCGCCTGCCAACGCAGGGGACATGGGTTTGATCCCTGATCCAGGAAGATCCCAGATGCCGTAGAGCAACTACCCCACCTGACACATCTGAGCCCATGGGCAGCAACTCTGAAGCCCGTGTGCCTAGAGCCTGTGCTCTGCAACAAGAGAAGCCACTGCAGTGAGAAGCCTGTGCCCCGCAATGAAGAGTAGCCTCTGCTCACCGCAACTAGAGAAAGCCCACGAGCAGCAACGAAGACCCAGAGCAACCAAAAATAAATAAATTATAAAAAATAAATTGTAGCAATATTTTTTTATCTGCCTCCTAAGTCAAAGGAAATAAAAGCAAAAATAAACAAATGAGGCCTAGTTAAACTGAAAAGCTTTTGGACAGCAAAGGAAACCACCAACATAACCTATGGAATGGGAGAAAATATTTCCAAATAATCTGACTGATAAGGGGTTAATATCCAAAACATATAAACAGCTCATACAATTCAACATTCAAAAATCAAACAACCCGATTTAAAAATGGATGGATATCACCCTTATGGCAGAAAGCAAAGAGGAACTAAAGAACCTCTTGGTGAAAGTGAAAGAGGAGAGTGAAAAAGTTGGCTTAAAACTCAACACTCAAAAAACTAAGAACATGGCATCTGGTCCCATCACTTCATGGCAAATAAATGGGGAAACAATGGAAACAGTGAGAGACTTTATTTTCTTGGGCTCCAAAATCACTGCAGATGGTGTCTGCAGCCATGAAATTAAAAGATGCTTGCTCCTTGGAAGAAAAGCTATGACCAACCTAGACAGCATATTAAAAAGCAGAGACATTACTTTGCTGACAAAGGTCTGTCTAGTCAAAGCTATGGAGAAGGCAATGGCAACCCACTCCAGTACTCTTGCCTGGAAAATCCCATGGACGGAGGAGCATGGTAGGCTTCAGTCCATGGGGTCGCAAAGAGTTGGACACGACTGAGCAACTTCACTTTCACTTTTTACTTTCATGCATTGGAGGAGGAAATGGTAACCCGCTCCAGTGTTCTTGCCTGGAGAATCCCAGGGATGGCAGAACTTGGTGGGCTGCCATCTATGGGGTTGCACAGAGTTGGACATGACTGAAGCGACTTAGCAGCAGCAGTCAAAGCTATGGTTTTTCCAGTAGTCATGTATGGATGTGAGAGTTGGACTATAAAGAAAGCTGAGTGGTAAAGAATTGATGCGTGTGAAGTGTGGTGTTGGAGAAGACTCTTGAGAGTCCCTTAGACTGCAAGGAGGTCCAACCAGTCAATTCTTAAGGAGATCAGTCCTGAATATTCCTTGGAAGGACTGATGCTGAAGCTGAAACTCTAATACTTCGGCCACCTGATGCGAAGAGCTGACTCATTGGAAAAGACTCTGATGCTGGGTAAGATTGAAGGCAGGAGGAGAAGGGGACGACAGAGGATGAGATGGTTTAATGGCATCATTGACTTGATGGACATGAGTTTGAGCAAGCTCTGGGAGTTGGTGATGGACAGGGAAGCCTGGTGTGCTGCACTCCATAAGGTCGCAAAGAGTTGGACACGGCCGAGTGACTGAACTGAACTGAGAAGACCTAAGTAGACATTTTTTCCAAAGAAGGTATACAGATGGCCAGCAGGCACATGAAAAGATGCTCAACATCGCTACTTATTGGAGAAATGCAAGTCAAAACCACAATAAGATATCATCGCACACCTCTCAGAAAGGCTAGCATCAAAAAGTCTACAGGGAATGTAAATTGGTACAGTCACCATGGAAAACAGTACAGAGATTTCTAAAAACACTAAAAATAGAATTAGCATATGATCCAGCAATTCCACTCCTGGTTATGTATCTGAAGAAAATGAAAACACGAATTCAAAAAGATACACGCACCTCAATGTCCACAGCAGCACTAGTTATAATAACTAAGACATGGAGCAACCTAAGTTCCCACCAATAGATAAAGAAGACGTGGCTTATATATTAAAATGGAATACTGCTCAGTCATAAAAACCGAAATTTTGCCATTTGCAAAACAACTTGGATGGACCTCTAGAGAAGAGAATGGCTAACCACTCCAGTATTCTTGTTTGGAGAATTCCATGGACAGAGGAGCCTGGAGGCCTAGAGTCCATGGGTTTGCAAAGAGTCAGACAAGAGTGAGCTTAAACTAACACTTTCACTTCACTTTCATGGATGGACCTAGAGTATTATCCTTAGTGAAGTAAGTCAAAGACAAATACTGTATGTTGTCTCTTATATGTAGAATCTAAAAAATAAACTAGTGAATACAGCAAACAGAAACAGACCCCATGGATCTAGAGAGCAAACCAGTGGTTACAGCTGGGGGAGGGCCGGGGAGGGCCAAGATGGGGCGGGGATTAAGGGGTACAAACCACTGTATAAATGAACAGCGAAGCTATACTGTGCAGCACAGGGAAGCAGAGCCATTCTTTTATAATAACTTCCAATGGAGCATGTTGCTGTTTAGTCGTTTAGGATCGCCAATTCCTTATCCACATCTTCCTGTCCCAGGGATCGAACCCGTGTCTCCAGCTTGGCAGGCAGATTCTTTATCACTGAACCACCTGGGAAGCCCTCAGTGGAGTATAATTTGTAAAAATACTGAATCACTATGTTATACATTTGAAACTGATGTAATATTGTAGATCGACTATACTTCAATTAAAAAAGAGAGAGAGAACGTGACCAGTGCCACCACTGCAGGGGTCTCCCACGGCCTGGTGGGAACACAATCCTCCCACTGGCCCTCCTGCTCTCTTCTGGATCCCATGGTCCCAGTTTGTCCCCATAAAGGACTGGTCCTGGGTAGACACCAGGCCGCCCAAAGATTTGTGACATGTTGCCTGCCTCGGGGAGAGGGGCTGAGCCAACCTAGGGCCCCCCTTCTTGGAAGCATGTGACATTGCAAGGCCTGGGGCAGCCCTTCTGGACCATGTGTGAGTGATAAGAAAGCTGACTGACACAGGGAACCCAGCCTGGTGTTCCGTGATGACCCAGAGGTGTGGAATGGGAGGGGGGAGGGAGGCGCCAGAGGGAGGGGCTGCTGCTGCGTCACTTCAGTCATGTCCGATTCTGTGCAACCCCGTAGACGGCAGCCCACCAGGCTCCGCCGTCCCTGGGATTCTCCAGGCAAGAACACTGGAGTGGGTTGCCATTTCCTTCCCCAAAGCATGAAAGTGAAAAGTGAAAGGGAAGTCGCTTAGTCGTATCTGACTCTTCGTGACCCCATGGACTGCAGCCCACCAGGCTCCTCCGTCCATGGGATTTTCCAGGCAAGAGTACTGGAGTGGGGTGCCATTGCCTTCTCCAAGAGGGAGGGGAGATATATATATATATAATTATGACTGATTTGTGTTGTTGTACAGCAGAAACCAACACCACATAGTAAAGCAATTATCCTTCAATTATAAAATAAATGAAAAAAAAAAAAGAAAGCCAACGGAATACAGAAGGGAAGAGAGATACAGCAGTATTTGAGAAAGATGGATAAGGAAAGGGACATGGAGGCAGACAGACACAAAAGACACAGAGGGCTTCCCTGGTGGTCCAGTGGTTAAGAATCTGCCTTGCAAAGCAAGGGACACCAGTTCGATCCCTGGTCCGGCAAGATCCCACATGCCAAGGAGCAACTAACCTGGTGCTCCATGACGACTGAGCCAGCGTTCTAGAGCCACTCCTGAAGCCCGCGTGCCTTGAGC
>NW_011494943.1:7940860-7952774 GCF_000754665.1 Bison bison bison
CCTGCGCTCCTCGGCAAGAGAAGATGCTGCAGTGAGAATCCCTTGCACTGCATTCAAGAGTAGCCCCTGCTCAATGCAACTAGAGAAAGCCCTCGCACGCAGCCAAGAAGACCCAGCAAAGCCAATAAACAAAGAAAGAAATCTTTTTCAAAAAAGACACACAAGGACAGACAGGTAGTGGCCCAGGCCAGACTGGCGCCTTGGCCTTGAAGTTTGCCCTTCCTAATTTCCTCTACACGTCTGTGTTTTCCCCCAGGCTCCTGTTGGCCTGAGCTCAGCATGACTTTTGCCACCAGAAGAGTTAACACTCTTCTGAAGAGTCAGGAGCTGGGCCTGCCTAGCAGCGGGTGGATGTCCTCCAGGTGTGGCCCTGGGGAGCCCCAGAGGTGGCAAAGCTCAGGCCTGAGCCTTGGAATAACACGTGACTCTCAAACACACCATCTACTGCCATCCTATCCAAGACAGTCAGTCCTGGGTTGTGAAATGGTGCACACCGCCATCCTGGAAAACTTGAAGGGGGTCCTGAATGGGGCCTCTAGCATAAAAGGGTTCCCGATGTGAGCCCCCTGGGCCCATGACTTTGCCCATCTGATCCTTCTATGGGCACTCAGAGAGCTGGTCTGAGTCCAGACAGTCCTCACTGGGAACATTCTGGGGTGACCAACACTCACGATGCAAAGGCAGACACTCCCAGGAGAGTGAAAAGACAACCCCCAGAAAGGGAGAAAATACTTGCCCAGTATATATCGGATAAGCGTTTAGCATCCCCACTGCCCTCAGCCAGCTCTGAGAAGGGGCCTCGTCCCTGTGGCTGAAGGTCCTCACCTGATCCTGCAGGTAAATGGAGGCTTCGGAGACCGAATGTTCCATGCTGACCTTGCCCTTCTCTTGGCTCTCCCTCAGCTCGCCCAGCTCCTTCTCGATGTCGGCCATGGTGACTCTGTGCGCAAGATATGGTCCAGCCCACTACCTGCCCAGGGGCCAGGGCCCGCCATGGCCAAGCGCCAGCCGTCAAGGATGCAGGAGGCAGCCCGGTGCTCTTTCACATTCCCTCTCCAGGCTTGCCTAAAGCGTCCAAGGCCCTGCCTGCCGTGGAGGCGGGTGCCCAGCGTGCCTGGCTGAGAGGCTTCAAGGGGGTGAGGCCTGGCCCTGCACAGAGACTGTTCTGAGGGGCTCCAGCAAATGCTTTGAAGCCTCCAACTGTGGACAGAATCTAGGGAGCTTTTTGTCCGGGGAGAGGAGTGCTCTTCCAAGCCCTGGTGCTAAACTGTTTTAAGAACCTGGGAAACTTCCACTAGCAACCTGAACTAGGTACGGACAACCTGAAGAGCAGACGTGATCCGGATCAAAGATAGCAGTTGGCTCAGGAATGAGGGAACCAGCTGAGAACACGTGATGCCAGGACACAAGCTGCACTCGGCCGGGGATTTTACCTGAGGATACCCAGCTGCAGGTTCAGCGGGCCACCTTTCTCCTCCTTTCCTATTTCTTTCTCCCCATGATCCTCCAGGATCTTGCTCATCTTCTCCATCTACAAATCCAATGGAAGAGCAGTGTCAGGCGGCCTTGAGATCTCTGCTTTCTGAATGTACCTCTGCAGGGCCAGCAAGCTCCTCCCTCATTCCCTAATCCTTTTTTTTTTCTTCCATACCGTGAGGCTTGCGGGATCTTAGTTTCCTAACCAGGGATCGAACCCAGGCTGCTGGCAGCAAAAGCACAGAGTCCTAACCACTGGACCTCCAGGCAAGTCACCCCACCCCCTAATCCTAATCCAATCCTCTAGCAAAGCCTGAGGCCCCTTCCTGACATTCAGTCCATCTACCCTGTGGATGGAGATGCTGTTGCTTAGTCGCTCAGTTGTGTCTGACTCTTTGCAACCCCGTGGAGTGTAGCCCGCCAGGCTCTTCTGTCTATGGGAGCAAGAATACTGGAGTAGGTTGCCATGCCCTCCTCCAGGGGATCTTCCCAACCCAGGAATTGAACCAGGGTCTCCTGCATTGCAGGTGCATTCTTTACCACCTGAGCCACCAGGGAAGCCCGTGGATGTAGAGAGCTGGCATTAAGAGAACGACTGGGGACTTCCATGGTAGTCCAGTGATTAAAACTTCGCCTTCCAATGCAAGGGGTATGGGTTCAATCCCTGGGAGGGGAGCTAAGATTCCCACATGCCTCAGGGCCAGAAAACCAAAACATAAAAAGACAGAAGTAGTACTGTAACAAATTCAATAATGACTTTAAATATCATCCACATCAAAATAAAAACCTTAAACAGAGACAGAGAGAAGGACTGAAGACCTAACAGCCCCTCGCCATGACTGCTGGCCCGAGACAGTCCCACAAACTCCAAGGCTGCTCCAGGGACAGCGGGTGTTACTGGAAACGACCACACGTAATGAAAGGAGCCCAGGCCACCTTGCTGGCTCAATGGAATCTTAAGAGCTTTGAATGTCAGGTTTTCGATCCAGGAAAGAAACACACTGAAGCCTGGGGTGTGTTTCCCATCGGAGGGGACTGTAAAGTTCCACGTGATAGTAACGGAGGTGACAGGAGTGTGTAGTCCATGACAATGAAAATGGAAGGTGGGATTGTTGGCATTGGAAGGCAAAGCAGATGGACCCTCCCTTACTTACTTTTGCTTGTTGTTGTCGAATTTCTTTGGCCAAGGCCTTTAAGGTCTTCAGCTGTTCCTGCAGGTCAGGGGGTATGGACTTCTTGACTATGGAGAACAGAGTCAGGAAAATCAGATTTCTAATGGCTCCCAATCCCAGCCTCACAATGAAGAACAACATGAATCATTTATCTGGCTTTTCCTGGGGGCTGGGGTGGAGAGGGGATGGGAAGAAAGGAGTGTCTTTTTAGGGCTCCCCTGGTGGCTCAGTGGTAAAGTATCCACCTGCAATGCAGGAGACATGGGTTCTATCCCTGGGTCAGGAAGATCCCCTGGAGGAGGAAATGGCAACTCACTCCAGTATTCTTGTCTGGAGAATTCCATGGACAGAGGAGCCTGGCGGGCTACAGTCCATGGGATTACATAAGAGTTGGACACAATTTAGCAACTCAACAATGACAACAAAATCCTTAGCCTTAAAAGTCCACCTAATGCTTAATATCCTAAAGGAAATTACCCATTTAACCCACAATTGCCACTCAAACCTTAATTCTCTGGGGCTAGAGCTGCGACTGTGCAAAGGTTAAGTTTAGTTTTTCAACATTCTCTCTCCCCATCCAACCCAACACAGTCGTCTTCCTCTTGCTCAGCATTCTCCTGGCTGCTTTCCAGAGTCCAGCAGAGGCACAGGAACCTGCCTTCCTTCTCTTGAGGCAGCTTCACTCCTACTGGTTTAATCTCATCCCTTGGACCCCGAGGGCTTCCCAGGCGGCTCAATGGTAAAGAATCCACCTGCCAAGCAGGAGATGTGTGTTTGATCCCTTGGTCAGGAAGAGCTCCTGGAAGAGGAAATGGCAACCCACTCCAGTATTCTTTTTCTTTCTTTCTTTTTAATATTTATCTATTTGGCTGCATCGGGTCTTAGTTGTAGCACTCAGGGTCTTTGTCGTGTGGCTCGAGGGCTTCTCTCTAGTTTTGGTGTGCGGGCTTAGTTGCCCTGCAGCATGTGGGATCTAGTTCCCTGACCAGGGATCAAACCTGTGTTCCTCTGCACTGGAAGGCGGCTTCTTAACCGCTGGACCACCAGGGAAGTCCCCACTCCAGTATTCTTGCCTGGGAAATCCCATGGACAGAGGAACCTGGCGGGCTACAGTCCATGGGGCTGCAAAGAGTCAGACATAAGTTAGCGACTAAACACCAACAACTCGGACCCTTGAAGGCTATGGGAGAACCCAGAATGGCTGAGAATGGAAATGCCCTTTTCGGGGGTCTCAGGCTCAGGAGGAGAAAAGGATGAAATCAGCTGAGGAGGAGGACAATGGTCTCTCCTCTGTGCATGCAGCACCCACCCATCAGTGCCAGCAGGTACTGGATCTTCTCCAAGTCCGTTTGGCCAGCCTGTTCCTCATCCAGGTCCTTTATGTTCTCCTTAAGCTCCATGTAGAGGGCGATAATCTCTCCCATCATACGAAATGTTTCCACTGCTATGGGGAAGCTAGGAGCCAATTTATCCAGTGATTCACGTCTCTCACTCTGAGTATCACTCCTTTCGGATGAGCCTCGGTTCAGAGAGTCAAGGGAGTGTGTGCTCCTGGGAAAGGGGGCCTCTTGGCTTGGGGAAGTCGGAACAGAAACTCCAGGTTGACGTAAGACATATAGTTCTTTTGGACCCATACCTACCTGGACTTGCCGATCTACACCTTGATACCCTGGGCCACCATACATTAGGCCCTGGGAGTCTGGGATAGAGTCAGGAACAGTCTGGTCATGCTGCTCTGGTTCAGATGTTTCCAAATGCTGTTGATCCTGGGGTGCAGATCCTACAGCTGTGCTTAATGGTGTTGGGCCACGCTGCAGCAAACCTTGTCGATACATTTCTCGTAGTACCAAACCTTCTCGGTCTGTACCTGATGGTGTCAGACCTTGACTGGCTAGGAGTGATGACACCCGACCATACTGATCCCTGCCAGGAGCTGCCACACCTTGCTGGTATGGGCGTGGTGATGTAAAACTTTGAGAATCACCACGGTATGTTGGAAGCCCAAGAAGCTCTGTGCCTGGTGGTATTATGCTTTGACCTGTGCCAGACTGCCTCCCCCAACGCGGATCTATCACAGGCTGAACCAAACCCTGCTGATCGGCACCAGGCTGCATGAAGCCACGTGGGTAGGCACCAGGTTGGATCAAACCACCTGGATAGGCACCAGTCTGGACTAGACCAGGAGGATATGCCCCAGGTGGGACCAAGCCAGGCATAGATATATTAGGCTGAAAAAAGCCATGTTGACCTCTATCAGGCTGTACTAAACCATACTGATCCACTTGAGGTTGTACCAACCCAGGCTGACCTGCACCGGGCTGCATCATACCAGCCTGGCCTACACCAGGCTGCACCACACCAGCCTGGGCTGCACCGGGCTGCACCGCACCAGCCTGGGCTGCACCAGGCTGGCCTACACCGGGCTGCACCACACCAGCCTGGGCTGCACCGGGCTGCACCGCACCAGGCTGGCCTGCACCGGGCTGCACCGCACCAGCCTGAACTGCACCGGGCTGGACCGCACCAGCCTGGGCTGCACCGGGCTGGACCGCACCAGGCTGGCTTACACCGGGCTGCACCACACCAGGCTGGCCTACACCAGGCTGCACCACACCAGCCTGGCCTGCACCGGGCTGCACCACACCAGGCTGGCTTACACCGGGCTGCACCGCACCAGGCTGGCCTACACCGGGCTGGACCGCACCAGCCTGGCCTGCACCGGGCTGGACCGCACCAGCCTGGCCTGCACCGGGCTGCACCGCACCAGCCTGGGCTGCACCGGGCTGGACCGCACCAGCCTGGCCTGCACCGGGCTGCACACCAGCCTGGCCTGCACCGGGCTGCACCACACCAGCCTGGGCTGCACCGGGCTGGACCACACCAGCCTGGGCTGCACCAGATTGCACCAAACCAGGGTGACCTATATCAGGTTGCACCATACCAGGTTGACCTGCACCAGGCTGCACCAAACCTCGATGATACATTCTAGGTGGCACCAAACCTCGTGGATACATTCTAGGCTGCATGAAACCAGGGTGACCTATACCAGGTTGCACCAAACCTCGCGGATACATTTCAGGTTGCACCAAACCTCGCGGATACATTCTAGGCTGCATTATACCAGCCTGGCCTGCACCAGGCTGCACCACACCAGCCTGGCCTGCACCGGGCTGCACCACACCAGCCTGGCCTGCACCGGGCTGCACCACACCAGGCTGGCTTACACCGGGCTGCACCACACCAGCCTGGCCTGCACCAGGCTGCACCACACCAGGCTGGCTTACACTGGGCTGCACCACACCAGCCTGGCCTGCACCAGGCTGGATCATCTCATGCTGCTCTGTGCCAGGTTGTATGAAGCCAGATGTTCCCAAACTGGGCTGTACAAAAACTTGCTGATCCATGGGATATATTACAAATCCATGCTGATCTACACCAAGAGGTTCCACTCCAGACTGATACGTGCCAAGTGGTCCCACACCACTCTCGTCCATTCCAGGAAGCTGATATGTGCTAAGCGGAACTGTACCAGGCTGATCTGTACTAGGCTGTTCTGATCCTGGCTGATCTCTGCCAGGTACCACTGGTGGCACCACATCACTCTGAGCCATGCCAGCTAGTACCAATTCCTGCTCATCCATTCCAGGCAGCATCACTCCAACCTGATCCACACTGATGGGAACCATGCCAGGCACATAAGCGCTGGGATACAGCAAATCAAGCTGATCCGAATCAAACGATCCGAATCCATATTGATCTGGCCTTGCATAGAGGTGGCCTTGGCTTGTGAACACTCCCCTGTGCTGATCTGGGGACACCTGAGTGTGTCGATCTCTGGGCAAGGACACATCCTGATACACTGGGCCAAGGTGGGTATCCCGTTCATCTCTTCGTAGATGCCCTGAGCTGTGCTGCTCTCTAGACCGGCGGCGATCTGGCTCTGCCCTCAACTGGGACATAGATGGCGGATGGGGTCTGGCCAGGCCAGCTTCATCACGGGCCCTTAAGTGCTGTTCTCTAGCCGGAAACCCAGTGGCAGAGGAAACTCTGCTTCGTTCCCTGCCAGGAGGCCCATCGAAGGGGTATCCTATGCCGCTAGTTCCTGAAAAGGTCTTGTCTGTGATGAAACCAGCAGAGTCTATAGCCTGGTCAACACTTGGGTACTTTGTGGAGACTCCACTTGCAATTAGGTCACTTGATGTTATGGAACTCTGTCTTTTGCGCCGCTGAAGTCCTGTTGTTGACTCTGAGATCTGGTGAAAGAGGAAGAAAGAAATCAGTGACTCTAAGGAAAAAGTACTCATGGTAGGAGTCAGAGGGTAGGAAGTCTGGGGTATCCGATGAAGGTGATTTAGAGCCCTTGGGGAGAAAACAAGCACCCTTACAAAACTAAGCTGGACACAAAGACTGACTTTGACATCCTTGAAAGACAGTTCTCCAGATTTTTGAGTCTGTACATTTGTAAATGGTATCCTTATATGTAATTTTCCTCATAGAAGACAGGAGGGGGGGAGCCCGCTGGTGGCCCACTAGTTAAGAATCCATATGCCAGTGCAGGGGACATGGGTTTGATCCCTGGTCTGGGAAGATTCATATATCGTGAGGCAGCTAAACCTGCACAGCACCACTACTGAAGCCCATGGGCATAGATGGCCCATGCACCACAACAAGAGAAGGCACCGCAGTGAGAAACCCATGCACTGCAACCAGAGAATATTCCCCACTCGCCACAGCTAGAGAAAGGCCACACGTAGCAATGAAGACTCACCACAGCCAAACTATAAAGTAAAAAAAAAGTGGGGGGGGAAACCTGCTAAATCACATGATCAACTCCAACTTTTACTGAGTCTACAAATAAAGGACATGAGTAATTGATTGAGTTTACAATATAAAGTCTCCTCCACCATTGACCCATGGCTGGCAGTAGAAGTGTGCACAGTAGGGAAAGTGAACCGTGTATTTAAAATGCAAAGCACAAACTCAGAAACTCTAAAGACAGGAATTGTCCGTATTGACTCTCACAAAAGAACAGGCATACATGTACAAAGACAGAGTCTGAGGCATTGTTTATGAAAACAGATTATCTACAGGGGACCAAGAGGCCTCCCTGGTGGTCTAGTGGTTGAGATTCCATGCTTCTGGACTTCCTTGGTGGTCCAGTGCTAAAGAATCTGCCTGCCAATGCAGGGAACACTATTGATCCCTGGTCCAGAAGATTCCACATGCCGTGGAGCAACCTAAGCTCATGTGCCACAGCTACTGGGCCCACACTCTAGAGCCTGGCTCTGCCATGTGAGAAGCCACCACAGTGAGAAGCCCGCGCAACTAGAGAACAGCCCTCACTCACTGAAACGAGAGAAAGACTGCACGCAGCAATAAAGACCCAGTGCGGTCAAGAATAAACCAAATTCTAAAAGAAGATGAATCATGGGAGGGAGTCAACTCTATTTTACAGAAGATTCTTTAAGACCTCTCCCCTAGGGATGCAAGTGATACAAGAATTTCTTGAAGAAGTACCATGAGGAGGAGGAGGAAGGAGAGAAAAAGAAGGTGGGAGAGAAGCATCAGCAGCACCTCCGGGCAAAGCTGCGAAGACCTGCCCCGTCGGCCATCAGAACACACCCTTGGGAACAAGCGGTCAGTGTCCTTCCATACTCAGGTTCTGGGATGAGCATCTTCCACGTGGATTCTGAGCTCCTTGAACTGCAGTTGCTACATGGACAGTGTCCTTCCTCACGTCTGCGTCTCCAAGCATGGAATCTATTCCTCTGTACTCATCACACCACCCCGCCACCCCCTGTACTCACATCCAAGCCTCAATCCTGTCTGTCTACTCATGATGCAGGCAGTATACCTCACAATCACCTTAGAGTTACTGCCAACAAGGCAAAAAAATAAAATAAAATTGGGCTCAAGCGTGTTGTATTTCCTCAGCTTGAGAGAGTGAAACTCTCCACTGTTTTCATTATGATTACTAACTGACTCTTGCTTCTCAAAAATTAATATTTATATTTATTCTCATCTGCTTCTGGGGCTGTTCATGATTCTGAGCAACCGTCAGAACCCTGACACTTTCTTACTTCTGGACAAGTAAAAAGTCTAGAGGCGCTTCTGTCGAGGCTTATTTTTAGGTCTTGCAGGTGTCTTCTGCTGGCACCCCCAAAAATGTGCTGCTCACTCAAAACACAGAATAGTGATATGTGGGTAAATGCAAAAAAGCTTTGGCTTAAAAAAAAGTGACAGTGAAAGCAGAGGCCACCTTTTTCTAGGCTGGTCACTTGGTTTGCAGGCTCTTCTTTGAACTCTCTGATGCTGCTTTACTCGAAGAGGGCCCTGAACTCAGAAAACATGGAGACTAGAAGGGTGTCTTTGTACCAAGACGGTATTTGGCGCACCCCAGATGGCCACTTGGTGGCGCCAAAGGGCCCACTCTCTTTCCCCTGCTTGTCGGTCCATCCGTGGGACCCTTTCTGAGGAATCCAGATACACAAAGTCAGAGGAAGGGGAATGTCAAGACCAAAAGGGCACCTGATCCTTGTCCTTGAGGGTCATTTGAAAATACCCACTTTATTCCGATGAAGAAAGCTTAGTTTGGTTACCCTATGCACTGCCTCGAGGCAGATGCCACCCGTGTGTACAAGTCACCATGAGCAAAAGGCTCCCTAAACGGGTTTTATTTCCATGGTTGGTCACCTTTGTGCACTGATAGTGAAAGGACTCGTGCATTTTAGGACAGACTTTAAAGGAACTTTGAAAAGCTAGGAAAGCAAATCAAATCTATGCTCTGGGGACTTCTCTGGTGGTTCAGTGGCCGAAACTCCATGCTCCCAATGCAGGGGGCCTGGATTCAATCCCTGGTAGGGGAACTAGATCCCACGTGCTGCAACTAAAAATATTTCACATGCCGCAACCAGGATCTGATGCAGCAAATAAATATTTTTTAAAAACAAAACAAACAAAATCCGGTTTTGAGAAACAAGTTCTCTCCTCCGTTGCTTGTGGAACTCCAAATCAGAACCACAACCACAAAAGGCAATTTGGGCCAAAGCTAGCCAAACTATAAACATGTATTCTGTTTCTAGGAATTTACCCTATGAATACCTTCACTTGTGTGAATGTCACATTAGAGCAGGGTTCCTTATAAGATTGGGGAAAAACATTAAAACTATCCATAATATTAATAGAAAACTCATGAAGGAAATTATAAACATCCGCATAACAGAACACTGTGAGGTTCAGGGGCCCCTTCCAAGACTGCCCACCCCCAGGACCCCCACCCTTATTTACTGTTTGTGAGCCCTTCCAGCCATCAGTAATCGCCTGCTCCAGCTCTTCCCAGGTGACCATGGTGGCCTCTTCTGAAGACGGCATCACACTCAGCTTCCGGTTTAATAATTCCTGACAGTGAAAAGACAACACGCACAGACAAGCACACACACACACCGAACACACACAACACACACACCCCTCGTTTAATCCCAGGATGCTTTAGGAACAGAACAGGACAGGACAGGACGGGGTGGGTCCTTCCGAAACCCCAAGGAGAAGTGCTGTCCTTCAGGAAACCAGTGAATTGTGGGCGGCTGGTTTTATGTCCCGTGTGGGCCCCAGATGGACCTGTGAGCAGGGAAGGGATGTTCCCACATGCCAGGGATGGCACCCCAAGAGGCAGGGGACATACATCACCCTTCACTCTAGGGTGGGACGCCTGGGGTGGGAATCTGGGTGAGCCCCGGGAGAGGGGCCAGGCTCTTGGCAACCATCCTATGCCCTAACCCCCTCTCTCACCACCCTTTCCCGCAGAACTGGCTGATATTACCAGGACTTCGTCCTTTTCTCTAATTATCCTCTCCAGTTCTTCAATCCGTTGAAGGAGGTGCTGGAAGAAGAGTTCAAAGATTGAGGATCAAAACAGCCCCTCCAGCAGCCCCTACACACACATACACACATACACACACACGCACGGCAGAAGAGGAAAGGAGGTCCTTGGGTCTTAGAGGAGCCCAAGGTACAGAGAAGCTTGCCAAGCCAGGCTCCCCATTCTCTTCCCAGCCAACAAGAGGAAGGGACATGGGGCGTGGTGAGTGGTACCCGGGGGCTGCATGCCTCGGACAAAAATGGTGTGGGGGTGGGACCCTTTCTTTGGTCCCAGGATGCATTTCATACAACCCACTAGTGGGACTTTGCAATCAGACTGACCTCACCTCTCAAGAACAAAGATGACTGGGTGTCTGAAAGTCTGCACTGTTTAAAGGGGAAAGTGCCTCTGAAGGATCAAAGCAAATCGCTGCCACTTAAAGCGGCTCCTGGGGGCTTCTCAGGTGGCTCAGTGGTACAGAATCCGCCTGCCAATGCAGGAGACGCAGGTTCAATTCCTGGGTCAGGATCAATCCCTGGATCAGGAAATGGCAATTCGCTCCAGTATTCTCGGCTGGGAAATTCCTTGGACAGAGGAGCCTGGTGGACTACAGTCCATGGCGTTGTAAAATGTTGGACACAACTTAGCAAAACAACAAGTGGCTCCTTAGAACTTCGGCAAACCTTCAGAAACAACGAATCTAAAGGTAAGACAGCCTTTAGTCTAAAGGCCAGAGACAAACCCCAAATCTAAAAATGTGCTTGGTCGCTTCAGTTGTGTCTGACTCTTTTCGACCCCATGGACCGTAGCCTGCCAGGTTCCCGTGTCCCTGGGGTTTTCCTGGCAAGAATACTGGAGTGGGCTGCCATGCCCTCCTCCAGGGGATCTTCCTGACCCAGGGATCAAACCTGGGCCTCCTGCATTGCAGGGGGATTCTTTACTGCTGAGCCACTGGAGAAGCCACAAACCTAAAACCACCGCAACTTTAAAAAGAAAAGCTTCCCAGAGCAAAAATGAGTCTGGCTGGGGGCTGGAGGCCTGAGATGAAATGGGCACATAGGCCTGGTGGCGAGTCCCCTCTAGGGTCTCGGTGGCCTCCTCCTTTGAGCTTTTCTTCTCCCTCAAGTCTCTCTTCTCAGCCTGGGCTGAGAAGAAACCTCTCTTCTCTCCCTGGGCTTCCTCCTAATTGCTCCTCCTTCTTCCAGCTCTAATCCCGGGCTCGGCCTCATATGGGCCTGAAACAGGAGTCTGGCCTGGTATCTCCTGGAACTGAAACGCGCCAGGACTCTGCTGTTCATTGGGAAATGCTTAGCTCAGGACTTCTGGCTTCTCTCTCCAAGGAAACAAAGATCCAAGTGAGAGAGGTGTTGCCTGGGGGGCTGTGGGTGGTGACTCATAACCCTCTGCG